>NC_132785.1:76223927-76526903 GCF_048418805.1 Vulpes vulpes
TGTTTGTAATAATACCAACAGAACTTGAAAAGTGAGTACTGTGCTGGTGGGAAAAGAGCTGTACCCTTCCAGTGCCGAATGTGAAACCAGCTTTCTTATTCCTCCTTAGATGTTTACTTCTAGAAGCCTGGTGTATGGAAAAAGTCAGCAGCATGAACAAAGATTTGTTGAGAATCACTTTTCACTATTAAAGATAAACATTGAAACAAGGCCACTGGGAGAAGAGAGCCTCTTCACAATGAGCAGAAGTGAATCTTTGAGGAGTGAAAGAAACAGGAAGGCTGGGATAGTTGGAGTGAAGTCTCAGTGAGGACGTGGATGACTTGGAGGTGGCTAGGAGCCCATCACCTCTGCCGAGCAGCTGAATGTGCCAGAGAAGGTGAGGGTAGGAATAAGCCAGATGGGAGTTCACTGTATGCATTGTGTCCATCTGGGGGCAGTGGGGACAGATGAGACACGAGGCCAATCTACCCTAGTTCCTAAACTTCATCCAGAATTACATAGAAAGCCTTCTAAAACTATAGGCATGCAACCAAGAAGGCACAAACCAAAGTGGCCATGTCATATTGTGGATAAGAACAAACTGAGATAAAAGAAGGGGGGGAGCAGCCAGCGCATAGAGAATAGGGGAAGTACAAGTCTCATTGCACGCACGCTTGGCTTATGTGCTACCCTCTCACTACAGCACCCCATTGCCAGTATGCTCTCTCCATTTAAGCCTCTCCTAGTCCCTCTCTTGTTTTTATTTATACCCTTCGCCCTTCTCACTGACTGTTCTTACCCCCTGCTCATCTTGCAGCTACTACACTCCCCTACGCTGCCCTCCCATTCAAAGCCCCAATTCTCTAAATGATCAACTACATATACTCATTTCCTCATTCCCCTACATGCCTCAACCCACTAGCATCTGGCACCCATGCCCACTTTCGTTCTAAAACTGCTTTCCCCAGTGTCACTGGAGTGCTCCTCATTGCTAAAAGTAATTACATATCTCCATTCCTTACCTTACCCGACGTTTGGGCCACATTTAATGACTGAAATTCAGCTTTAGAGTCACATGTCTAACTACTTAAATGGACACCCCATAGTGTCTTTAAACATCAAACTCAGGGGGCCAGAGTAGCTCAGTTAGTTAAGCATCTGCCTTCTGCTCAGGTCATGATCCCGGGGTCCTGGGATCGAGTCCTCTGTCAGGCTCCCTGCTCAGCAGGGAGCCTACTTCTCCCTCTCCCATTACTTGGGCGTTCTCTCCTCTCTCTCTCTCTCTGCCAAATAAATAAATAAATAAATAAATAAATAAATAAATAAATAAATAGAAGAATATTTAACAAACAAACTAAAACTGAAACTCAGTATGTTCCAAGCTGCACTCATTTTCCCAAACCTAGTCTTATTCCATGTCAGTAAATGACACCACCTCTAAGCCAGAAACACATGGGTTTTAACCAGGTCTTTTCCTCCATCCTGCAGTGTTCTCTCCCTCACTGCCTATAGCATTACACTTAGTTCAGACCACCACCATCACTCACCAGTGTCCCCAGCCATCCACTGCCCCACCACCCATCATCTCTCATCTATCCTCTGGAAAGCAGTGGAAAGGATCTTTCTAAAATGCCAGTTTGATTATGTCAGTCATCTCCTTAAAATTTTTCCGTGGATTTCTAGCATTCCTAAAGTAAAGTCTTTCTTTTTATGGCTTGCAAGATCCTCCTCAAGCTTCATTTTCAACACATTCCCCTCCGTACATCACAACCTGCCAGGCTTCTTGCTGACCTTCTATTATAGACTCTCTCTTTTCTCTCTGGCTGTTTCCAGTGCCTAAAACGCTATCCTCCAATCTTTCTTCTGGTCAAGTCCTTCCAAACCTTTCGGTCTCAACTGTAATCACTTGCCCAAATCCAGGTTAAATGTCCTTCTAGGGGCATTTATTATATTGTAAATGTTCTCAAAACTGACTTCCACTCAACCAACTCATCATGTCCTTAGTAAAGCCTACTGACTCCAGCCCCTGAGCTCACTGCTGAAAGATGGTAAACTACACTCTAGGACATCCACCTTACTTATGCTCCCACAAGGTGAATTTAGTCAGGTGCCTAACTAGAGTCAGACATGTTTGTTGCAAGCTATGTTATACCAGTTTTACTTGGTATTAAAATTATGTTATTCAATGAAATATTATATAAATTCATAAGATATGAGTACAGAAGGAAAGTTATTATTTCTATGAAAACTAATGCAGGCTCCTTAGTATAAGCTCCTAAAAAATTACTGTCACATGGATGTAAAAGCTATAAATCTGAAAAAACCCCGGATATCTAAACAGATTCTACTGAGAAAGATTTGTAGGTACCTAAATTCTTATCCCAATTTAAATAGATTAAAGCTGGAAATAACATAGAATACATTTATTCTGGGTGTGATTTATACCAGAAAGATGACCTGGGGCTTCAGTTATGGGCACATATGTAAAGAGTCCTTAGCCATACACCAAAAGGTTGACAAAATGATGTACATTTATATAATATTTTATCGAAGTAAACTTCATGTAACATACAATTAACCATTTTCAAATGTACAACTCAGTGGCATTTAGTGCATTCACAATGTTATGCAATCACCACCTCTTTCTAGTTTTAAAACTTTCTCGTCACCCCAGAACACCCTGAACCCTTTAAGTAATCATTCCTCATCCTCCCCTCCCTTGTTCCTTGGCAACCTTGAATCTGTTTATGTTAAAATAGAACATTTAAAACATGTAGGTAACATTTTTTGTGGTTCTCTCTACTTTCTTGACTTATTTGATCAGTCTATTAACCATTGATCTAACTCGAGCTGGATACATGTGCTATCCTTATAGCTCCACTATTTTTGCTTTTTTCTGCTTATTTAGTTGCCTGTATCCTACCCCCAGGCACTGAGTGCTCTGTAGGCAGGGTGATGTTGGGGTTGTTTGTCCATGGGTCTACAGCCCATGGTACAATGTCTGGCATACAGTGTGCTCCATTCATAAGGACAATTCACATTATCAAGAAATTAATTAATCTGTCCAAGGACATAAAGCTAGTAAATGTTGAGTCACAACTGAAACCTAAATCTCTCTCACCACCCACTAGGTAGCAAATGGGGCCTGTTTGGAAGGCAAATTTAGACAGCAGTCACACTAGAGTTGATACTGAGGAGGGTTTACTCCGTACCCAGTGCTGTCCTAAGCTCTTTTCAAGTATTATATTGTTTAATCCCCTAACAACCATACAAGATAAGTAGTAATATTAGCCCAGAAATTCTGGAATGTGAAATGGTGATGCTTGAATCCAATCCAAGTATTACAGACCTTGAGCGAGGCTTTGAGTCCACGAGTAGCTTAGTCAAATGCCAGGAGAGACCCATCATTTTATCACTTTAATAACAACTTTTAGGACTGCTTTTAGGGAAAAGGAAATAGATGTGAAGGCTAAAATGGAGCCTGCTCTAGAGTTTGCCTTGCACACACACACACACACATACACACACACACATCTTGGATTGTGTCTCATATATGCTTGGTTATAATTCTTGTGGAAGATGCCATTTTTATGCTTTTATGTACTTGCATCCTACAAGTACAACCATATCTACTCTAAAGTAGAATACTGCTGCCTCTCTGCTAGGTCCTGCTAAAGCTCTACCATTGTGCCTCTCCGAACTACTGCCTTCTGCACAACCAGCAAGGCATCCACCCCTCTCCTGGGCACAACCACTCCAGATTATGCAGGGTGATACCAACAAAACCCTAGAGCACCAGATGGGCCAGTGCTGCTCAGTGGTCTGTGGTACAGCAGAGGAGAATACCTTACCATTTTCTCTCAGCATCTGATGCTACCAAAGCAATATTGGCTAGCTCTCCCTGCAGGGAGCTGCTTCTCCCTCTGCCTGTGTCTCTGCCTCTCTCTGTGTGTCTCTTATGAATAAATAAATTAAAAATCTTTTTAAAAATTCTGGAGGCTAGAGTTAGGGGTGATTGTTATATTCACCTTTTTGCTCATCCACATTCTCTTATTTTCTATAACACACATGTATTGGTTGTGTGCTTAAAAGTGAAGTAAAATTAAACAGGGATAAATACTCTTCAATCAGAGTTGACATTCAGCTCCCTGATGGCTCAGTCCTCCTGCAGCCTTCACCTTTCTCACTGAGCAGAGGATGGAAGTGCTCAAATGGAATCAAAGGAGCTCTGGTCAAATCTCTTTTGCTCCCTCTGCTTTATCTCTGAGTAAATGGGTATTCTTGGGACCTCATGAAAGCCTTCTCTGTGCATTGGACAGTCCCAGCTGTTATGTTTAATAATAATAATAATAGTAGTAGTAGTAGTAGTAGTAGTAGTAGTAGTAGTAAATAATAGTACTTTTTAAAATAATGTGTCTGAGGCTTTTACAAAATAAATGGGCTCATTGTTGAATGAATGTTGACCCAAAATAAAAGTAAAAGGCTTTAAAACCAATGTTTCTCAATGTGCCTTTCTGTTAACCATTTTTCAATATGATCCTAAATAAATGTTCTACTTTAAACATCCCATTTTATTTATTTATTTATTTATTTATTTATTTATTTATTTATTTATTTAAGATTTTATTTATTTATTTGTGAGAGACACAGAGAGAAAGAGAGGCAGAGACACAGGCAGAGGGAGAAGCAGGCTCCATGCAGGGAGCCCGATGCGGGACTCAATCCCAGGTCTCCAGGATCATGCCCTGGGCTGAAGGCAGCGCTAAACCGCTGAGCCACCCAGGCTGCCCTGAGCCACCCAGGCTGCCCAGCATCCCATTTTTAGACTCAAATCTTTGAGTAAGCCTTCTTCTAAAAATTTGGAATTGGATTAGCTTTTGGGGTTTTTTTTTCATTTTCCAATCTGTGTAAGAACAGTATTCTTGGGGCACCTGGGTGGCTTAGGGGTTGAGTGTCTGCCTTTGGCTCAAGTTGTGATCCCAGAGTCCTGGGATTGAGTCCCGCATCGGGCTCCCTGCATGGAGCCTGCTTCTCCCTCTGCCTGTCTTTCTGCCTCTCTCGCTCTCTTTCTCTCTCTCTCTGTGTCTCTCATGAATAAATAAATATCTTTTAAAAAGTACTCCTATGTATATAAATTCTCATGAAAAAAATTTAGGATCTGAATTAAAATACTCTGACAACTGACTTTCTGTAGTGCCTTTCTACGTGTTGGCCACTATTTAAGAAAAAATTTTTTTAAGAGGGAGATCACACACATGTGAGTGAGGAAAGGGAAGGGCAGAGAGAGAGTGTCCTAAGCAGAGTCCAGGGTCAGTGTGGAGCCTGACACCGGGCTCAATCTCATGACCCTGAGATCACGACTAGAGACGAAACCAAGAATCTGATGCTAAACTGACTGAGCTACCCAGGTGCCCCTTGGCCTCTATTCTTACTATCATCATCATCACCACTGCAAACATCTAGATTGGACTTAAAGTTTCCAAACCATTCCTACACACAGTATCTCTTGTCATAGTTGCCCTATGATCCCCATTTTAATGAGGGTGAAACTGAGGTTCCTGGAGATTGAATAACTTTCCTAGGATCTCACAGCTAGTTCAAGTACAGAGCCAGGCCTCAACCCCAAACCTTCCAGCTCTACGTTTTTTATTCTTTATTCTACCACAATGCTATTCCATTTCCTTAGTTGCTAGATTTTAGTAGTGGTGGCATTTGGCTTGGCTTAGAAAATTTCAAATTAAATCTTTGCATAGCTACCTTTACCTCAAGATAACAACCTCAAGATAACAAACTTAGTCTGAAAGTCTTATTCCACATCTGTGCACCGTTTTGAATCTAGCATCAAATTCCAAGGATACACTTTGAAAAATCAAAATTGGTGGAGTGGGGGTTAGGGGTGGGGAATAAAGTGAGTTTTTGAATTTTCTCTAAAATTATAATTGTTCCAGGCAGCTAATGTTTAATTACTGATGTTTAAAATTATTTAAAAATGTGCAGAATGAGGAGCACCTGGGTGGCTCAGTAGGTTAAGCATCTGCTTTCAGCTCAGGTCATGATCTCAAGGTCCTGGGATCGAGTCCTGCATTGGGCTCCTTGTTCAGCTAGGGAGTCTGCTTCTACCTCTCCTTCTGCCCCTCTGCCCACTCATGCTCTCTCTCTCTCAAATAAATAAAATCTTAAAAAAAAAAAAAGAAAATGTGCAGTATGAATAAAATGCTCTGTTAGGAGAAAACAAGCCTAAGCAATAGAGGGCGAGGCAGTATCCAATGAGAATCAAACTGTGAGGCTAGATTGGAATTCTGGACTTGAGGGTTTTAAATCTGTGAGGCATCTTGCCTCAGAGAATAAGCACAGAAGAGCTAGGGAATATGTCTGCCTAAGTATGTTGCATGCAATATTTGGGACATATTTATACTACATATTATCTTTGCTTATCTGAAATTAAATTTAACCGAGCATCCTGTATTTTCTCTGGCAACCTTGTCCTGGAGGTTAGTGCATAAGGCAGCTTTGGGCCAGGTGCAGAGAATGTTGACTTAGGGACATTCTTGATAAGGCAGGAGCTAGACCTGGGCTTATCTGAGCAAGTCTGGATTCAGCCCCAGGTTGTACATGTAGATCTTTGTCAGGTGTCTCACCATCCGCTCAGGCCTCTTGTCTTTGCTTGGAAGTCTCTATAAACTGTGCCTAAATACTATGGCGTTAATCACAAGACCCCTGAAATATTTTCACATTGTAGATAATAAATGGCCCTATACTTAGTATTTAAAATAAGGACTACTCCCTGCAATATTTAGTTAAAATTACAAAAGGAGTACAAATAAAGCCATCGTTTTGTTAAGATGTATCTCTTATTTAAATTTCTCTATGTTAAAAAATTAATTAATTAATTAATTAATTAATTTCTCCGTGTTGTTACATATATGTTTGTTATGTCAAAACTTTCACTGACAAAGTATTTCAATTAGCTGCTAAAAGAAATACATTGAAAAAGTTACAACTGATGTACATTTGGGCTAAATACCTATCATCACTATTATCTCTCACCTGAATGCCTTTTACTGCTGCGATGTAACAAGTGGCCCTGATCACTGGCACTAGCTTTGTTAACATGTTCACATGTTCAAAATCTAAATCCAAACTTTTCAGACCCTTTCCAGAGGACTGATTTGAACCTGCTGAAAGAGTAAATGATATCTGGGGGGATGGGGGGGACACAATTAAAGAAACTGGTGAAAGGAAGGTGGTGAGTCTTTGCCTTGATGTTCATCCACCTCCGTGCCACACTCACCACCAGTTTCCTGGGGAACCAGAGGTTTTCACTTGGGTGTAGTCTTAGGAACAAACCTAGCCACAGTGAGCTGAAAAGGCAAGGGCAGTAACAGTAGCAGTAGTGAGGAGAATCAGTGCAGAAAGGTAGGTATAGGGCAGTAAAGTTCCTCCTCAACACCAGTGGCCTTTTCTGTCACCGGGTAGCTTGTGTAATGATTGGTTCACTCTCCCACAAATTTCTGACATCATCTTTCATAATCATGAAATCATCATTTTTCTCCCAAGTTATTTATTCTCTACCTCCTTCTTTCATAATCTCATAGTCTCAGTTCACAGCGGTGACTGGAGAATTCTCAAAATCTAATCCTACCCAGGCAGTCCCCGTGGCTCAGCGGTTTGGCACTGCCTTTGGCCCAGGGTGTGATCCTGGGGACCCGGGATAGAGTCCCATGTCGGGCTCCCTGCATGGAGCCTGCTTCTCTATCTGCCTGTGTCTCTGTCTCTCCCTCTCTCTCTCTCTCTCTCTCTCTCTCTCTGTCTCTCATGCATAAATAAATAAAATATTTTTTAAAAAAAATCTAATCCTACCCCACTTTCTCCACATCACCTGAATGTGGTGTTCTGGAGAATTCACAGAGCCACAGCCTCATCAAAAAAAAGTATCATTTGTCTGGCAAGGAGCCGATCTCTCTTATTTATAACTCAGCATAACTCCTTTATTTAAAGCTTATAGAAGAAAATGTTCACTTTGCTCAGTTTCATGACTTAAGCAGATCAGCTGAAGGTATGGGCAACTCATGCCCTTCCTACAAAGCTCTCATGCGAAACCAGAGGGGGCCACTCGGAGGAGCCTTATCTGGGGAAGTTTAAAGAATGAAATCTACTTTTTAAACTGTTCCTGTGTCTGGCATAGGTCCTGTTTATAAGATATTCCATTTCTGAGAAATTTGAAGAGAACGGTATTCTTCCTCCTAGCTCTGCTCCAAATCATTTTCATGAGAGATTGGGTCTAAGATTGTGGTAAGAAAAATCCGGTAGTCTCCAAGAAGCCTTCTTTCTCCTGTTCAGAGCCTCCTTGTCCAGTCCCATGTAATGTTCTTTATCCCACATGGAAATAGCTGAGCTTGAGTAAATACCTCAGAGAATACAAAGTGTAGAGAGGGGGAATTTTATGTTATGACTTAAGTTTATTTAATATGATTTTTAAATAATACATTCACATGTATTAAATTAACATAAAAAGGTATACATTGAGAATGTTTCACCCTTTTTTCCCATCCACCCCACTAATCCCTGATGCCCACCCCCACCCCATAGATTAGCACTTGCATTGGTTTCTTAAGGGATTTCCCAATGTTTTCATGCATATAAAGCAAACATTAATACATATTCTTATTTTTCTACATTTCTCATATGGAAGGCAACATATATTCCACATATTCTGGAGTTTGCTTTTTTTCATATAAAAAGATATCCTGATGATTACTCCATATCAGTATATAGAGAGCATTTATTAAACCACATAGAGTGTCCTTGTTGGTAGACATTCAGGATGTTTTTTAACTCTTACCATCACAAACAAAGCTGCAGTGAATGACTCTGATCTGTGTGTCCTTTTGTACATGCACAAGTATGTATGAATGTGTAGGATACATTTCCAGAAGTGGGACTTCATAGAATTTTGATTAATACCTCTGTTTTAACACTTATCAAAGAATGGCCTGTGTTTTATTTAGTGCTGCCTGTCTTCTCAGTATTTTATGAGTTTCTAGAAGGCAGAACTTTGTCTCATTCATCTTTGCATCCACAGTCCCTACCACAGTACCTAGCATGTTAATACTGAATACAAAATAAACTTCCTAGTGTAACTATAACCTTGAGAACATTAAAGTAACCCCTCAATTTAAAAGGCTGAGATCTAGGGTATAGATCAAGAGGCACTTCTAAGTTTCTATTTAAGGATGAAAATGGGACTTATAAAATGCCAGGCCAAATGAAAATACTGAATAAGGAGTGGAGGTTTCAAGGATGAGGATGTCTCATAAATCCAGGAACTAGGACAATGTCAGGTGTATTTTCTGGGTTATTCACACTCAGAGAAGCTGACTGGTAAAATAGGGAGGAAACCTGGAGGATTCCTGCCTGGTAAAGATGAGCTGGGAATGTCAGAGAACAGTACTTCGCTAGCAGCCTGGCCAACACAGGGTGTAAAGGTAGATGCATACCCAAATGTGAATCTGAGCAGAGAGGGAGACTGTATGTGTGTGTGTGTGTGTGTGTGCGTATGTGAATGTGTATATGTGACATGGTCCCATTTTACCTTCTTCTCCATTTTTATGACAATCATGTGACTGGCTCCTGATTCTGCTTGGCAGCCCCCACACTTGTCAGGAAGACTGATAGCAAAGAGACGTGGTGAGAACTCAGACCATTCCTAAACCCATGGCAGCCATACTTCCCAGCTCTTCCCCCCAGTGTTCCTGTGCTGTCCCCTCCTCAGCCCTCACTGCTGTCCCAGCACAGATGTCACAGGAGTGTTCTTTTTCCATTAGGTCATCATGAACGATCCCAGCTGCTCTTCAACTTTTAGTCAAGTTTGAAGAGATGGAATGTAGGGCAGATATGTAACACGCTGAACTCAGTGAAGCCCTTTTTAAAAATCCCTGCCTCTCAAAAACTTCCAGTGAAAGGTAAATTGATGCAACTTCTTTGGTTGTATCAATAAAGTGGCAATATCATTCAAAACTTGTGTGTTTTTATATAGCATTTCCCTTTGGGCAATTAATTCTACAAATACACTTATAAAAGCACACAAAAATATGCATATGTTTGCTGAAGTATTATTTGAAAAAACAAGGCTAAAAAAATAACAAGTATCCATCAATATGGGAATGGTTATATCCATAAAAGCATATTATTTGATATCTGTGCAGCTGCTAGAAGAATGAAGTAGACCCATGTATAGGGAATGGAATAATAGCCAAAATACATTGCTAAATGAATAAAAAGCAAATTCAGAATAGTAAATATATTATATGATTTTGTGACTTAAAATAATGTATGCTTGCATATGAATTTTAAAAGTCTATCAATTAAGGCATCTGGCTGGCTTAGTCGGTAAAGCGTGCAACTACTGATCTCGGGGTTGTGAGTTCACGCCCAACCATTGGTTGTAGAAATTATTTTTTTAAAAAATCTAAAAAGTCTATTAAAATATATGAGAGACTTATTAATGGTTACTCCTGGAGAATGGGATGGTGGGGGCTAGGAGAAAAGAGAGTAAAATTTTTAAACTTTATATGCTGTTTTGATTTTATAATTAAAATGTTCAGTTATAGCCAACCTATTGATTCTTAGCTTCCTATGGTGTATAGATTTTAGGGCTTAGTGATCATTTTTGACACAGAATAACCATTACAGTAAAAATTCTCCAGCTGCCCCTTGACGCTGCCTGTGGAGGTGGCAGTCATCTCCTACTTGGCATGACGGCTGCCCTCAGACCTCTGGTGAAGCCCAAGATTGTTAAAAAGACCAGTATGTCAAAATCAGTGCAACCGGTGGAACTGCAGAGACACTGACAATAGGGTAAAACAGAAGATTCAAGGAACAGATCTTGATGCCCACCAACATTGCTTACAGGAGCAACAAGAAAACAAAGTGCACACTGCCCAGTAGCTTCTGGAAGTTCCTAGTCCACAACGTCAAGGAGCTTGAAGTGCTGCTGATGTGCAACAGATCTTAATGTGCCGAGATTGCTCATAATGTCTCTTCCAAGAACCACAAAGCCACCGTGGAAAGAGCAGCCTGGCTGGCCATCACAGTCACCAATCCCAATGCCAGGCTGTGCAGCAAAGAAAATGAATAGACAGACAGCTTATGTGCATGTCATATTTGGGTTAATAAAACCATAAGACTACAAATAAAAATAAAAATCTTCCAAAGAGTTCTTTATGGCTGAGTAAAGAGCTATGGTTGACCTTAACTGGGGTTCACAGAACCAACTTCAGCTTTGTGGACATAAATTCAAAGTTCAACACACTGAGAAAACGGGATAAAATTTCCTGGGATTATTTAGCCTTCAGACTGTTGATGGGGTTGATCTTGACTACCCACAGACTTCCACTTGACACTTACCTGCACACATCTTTTAAGGAATGCATTTTAGTTCGTATCTTTTCAGCAAGATTTTCCATGCATGAGACTTAAGAATCATGACAAACTTTGTATCATATTTTACAAGGTCAGGGACAAGTGAAGAAGAAAAGATGCTCCCATATTGTGCAAGTGTCCTGTTGCTAAAGAAGAGACTGCTCAGGGCTGACTTACACACAGTGGTGGATTCTGATATTAGGTTTTCAAATCCTGATAATTGGAGCCATTCAATCAGTCTCTCTCTGATCCTGAAGAAACAGAACCTGAGACAAGAAGCAAGAAGATGACAAAATATCAAGGCAAGAAAACACATTGGTAGATACAATTGGCAGTAGACTTAAACGGGTTCTCTTCAGGCAAGGCCTTAACCAAGAATCTTAAATGTGCCTAAATTTCATTTGGAAGATCAATTTCCAGGCCACCTACCTTGTCCATGACTCCCTGTTGCTAAGATGATGATGTCTGAAATTACTAATCTAACAAAATTTTGCAGGGCTAAAAAGTTTTAGCAATTTGCCTTTCTTTCTGCAATGCAGGAAAAAAAAGTTGTGGAGTATGCAGTGTTAATTTATTTTTTATTTATTTATTTATTTTTTTTTGGGGGGTTGCAGTGTTAATTTAAATGCCTCATATGGTTCCTCTTCACTCTGGAATAGTATTTTGTGTTTGCAGATGTAGAGAAAACTACATTTTCTTGGTAATAAGGTGGCAGGTCTATACCAGAAGCCAATAGATATACCAAGCAAATGGATAATTCATCTTGCTGTGACTATAACCAGGTCGACTTTAGGGAAATAATCCAAACTTGAAATTCAGAAATAAGAGATCTTCACCAAAGCATACTTTTGAGGTTAGCCCCCAAACTTTTGAGGACTTCCATTTACAAATAAATGCTAAGGTACAATAACTGTTTAAAAAGATCAGCAGATGAGTTAGAAGTAACAGAAATTAAGAGAAAAGTAAAGTAGTAATATAACAATAATTATACCTTTGCTTGCCTAACCCACTTATTGCCAAGCAATTTGTCTTCAGTTATAAGAATGTAACTTTCTTTTTTAAAAAAGATTTTATTTATTTATTCATGAGAGACACAGAGAGAGAGGCAGAGACACAGGCAGAGGGAGAAGTAGGCTCCCTGCGGGGAGCCCAATGCGGGACTGGATCCTGGGACCCCAGCATCACACCCCGAGCCAAAGAAAAGCAGATGCTGAACCACTGAGCCACCCAGGTGTCCTAGAATGTAACTTTCTGAAAAAAGTTTGTGTTCACCAAGTGAATAGGTTCTAAGCATGTTTGGTAATTTAATTTCAAATAAGGCGTTGGTATAATTGGGGGTTTTAAGGCACTAGCCTCCAATTTTCAGATCCAAGTATCCAGAAATAAATTATCTTGGTAACTAACTTGAAGTTCAAGTGCAATTGGTCCCAATTATTGGAATGGTATGGGTGAAAGTATATTTTTGAACTCAGTTCTCCAGATAACTTGCACATAAATACCCAACGGAAGTCCACAGGGTTGGGTTACCTCTTCAAATTCATTTTGGTATAGAATATTTTCTCCTTTGAACCACTAATCAGTTTTATTTTGTTTAGTTTCTACAATACATGTCTATTTGCCTCAATGTCTTAGCATCATAGTACCCTCTCATCAGAATATTGGTTAGATTCCCTAGTGTGAATCACTTATCCAGTTGCTTGTCTGATTTATTCACATGTTTTTGAGATTTGTGAAATGTGGCAGATAAACAGGTTTATGCTGTGTGCAGCTTGGAGGGCAGCCAATGTCTGTCTGCCTATACAGTATATTTACTCTCCTTCCTCAAATCTCTTTCCCATACAAAGAAGCTGTACTTTACGACTCAAATCAGTGTAGAATGCATCTAGTAATGTCACTGCAGAAAACAGCAGGTGCTCATCTACTCATTTGCGGTGATTCTAGCAGTGAAGAAAGTAAATCAATGATTCACCCAATGGACAAAGAAACGTCACAGCGAATATTTGGAAAAGTCAAATGCGATAAAAGAACCTTTAGATTCTCATCTAAAGGTGTGCTCTGATTTTAGAAAAGCAAACCTCCCACAAGAAAATCAGGAATTTTGTTGAAGTGCTCTGGTTGTGCCTGCAGTAAGCAATGACATATTCCCTCTCTCCCTACTTCTACTGTTTTATTGCTTTTGTGTTGTACTTCTAAAATAAATATCAATAAATCATTGCAGTTAGATACTCTAATATAGACAGAAATGTACTTGACTCCCTACAGTCATTACAATTGGAGGGGACTCTGATTAGGATGCTTTACTTAATTAAGTGATATCGTCTAAAGAGAGTTCTTCCCTCCATTTTCTGTTTAACAGTCTTATAAAACACCAACAGAGGAAATTCATTCTGTTGTTTGCTTTCCTTATTGTAAATGGTTTATTCTTATTCATAGTTTACAGAAGATGTTGTGTTAATGAAATGCCTAATAAGCCAAAGTCTGGTTCAGCTACACACAGAGCCTTGTTCAAATCAGCCCAAGCTACCCCAGACTTGAGAACATTTTCTCCCTCAGTCCCAGAAATAGATTTTTAAAAATTTTTTACTACATCTGTAACCTAAAATTAAGATGATCCAAAAGAAAAAAAAATTTTTCTGAGAAATCATGCTTCATCTGGTTTACATTATGGTTCAGTAGAGACTTTAAAAATCTGTTTCTTTGAAAAAAGAGAAAAAATGGGCAAAGAACAAGCAATCCTTATGCATAAGATGTTATTTGTGAGGCACTTTAATTTTACTGAAAGAAGTCATTAAATTTGGATTGCCAATACAAATATGATTATATATGTTTTCTAAATAAAATGTTATTATGTTGCAACTGAACTCATCCATTTATTGTTTGTTTACCTAATGCTCAAACGCATGTTTTATTCATAGATGTCTGGGAGAAAAAAATTTTGCTTGATAATCACACCAAGCATATTTAACAAAAGCAATTCTCCTTTTATTAGTGAACAAGTTTAAGCAGAATGATTTCATTTTTTTCCCATTTAGTTAATTCAGACTTGCAGAATCCCCAGTATACAGCTTTTGTTTCTCCCCTTGCTGCCTTTTATGTCTTTAATATATGCATGCCTATCCACTGATGGGAAAATATCATTTCCTGCAACTCTTCCTTTTTCCTTCTTGAGCATTCACTCTGTTGTTTTCTGGTTTTGGTTAGTTTTCACTAGTCAGTTCTGTCAAATCCTGTAGAAGACAGACAGACTGAAGCCAAGTAAACAGTCCACTATCCTACTGAAGATTCTAAACTCTCTTTCATTACAGCGAATTTGAGTTCTAAACATTTTTACTCATTCCATTAAAAATAAATATTTATATTTTAAAAGAAATAAAAAATTGACAGACAGTAGTCAAAATGTGAAGATGTATTAATATTTATGAAATTGTTTTCATTACCAAATAAAACATTTTAACAAAATACTTGCAACTTTAGAAAAAAATGACCTTGTAAATGTAACAACTTTATTTCTGTTTATTAAAAAAGAATATAAATGTAAACAATCTCTTAAATGAATTCAACCAGTTTAAAATATATTCTTTTTTTTTTTCTACTTTAACACAATATGCAGCTAAAAGCATTTAATGATCTGGAAATTTTAAATGCATATAAGTTTTAAAATATAAAAATGAATATTAATGAATCACATGCATGGGGCTTTTAATTAATTGCTGAACTATTAAAAGAACACTTTATAACATTGCTGCGAACCTGCATTGTTTTAATTCCTGACTAATAGAGCATAGTCATATTTCAAGCAAAATAATGATTGTAATTATAACGAGCCATCTTTACTAAATTAGTTAATGTTGTATGACTATAAGGTTTTTGTTTTTGTTTTTAATTACATAACACTAGTTCTGCAATAAAACTATTAGCTGGAAACATTCTGAAGTTACATAAGTTTTCTTAACTCCCAAAGTTAAATCGACTCTACCATAGAAAAACAGTAACACAATGTACCCCCTAGATATGTTACCTAAAGTGAATTTCAGAAGTTGCTCATAATCGCTTTTTTTAAAAGATACTTTATTATTTATTAAAAACTAGCCTTCTATAGTTGATCAAATATTGTTATTTTCTTGATTTGTAATCTAGATCATTTTTACAACCAGAACCTTAGTTAGCTTGCTTTCTATCAAACAAACTTCTTTATCGATTTTCTTTAAGCCCTTCATTTAAAAAGGTGCCTTTGTCCTGAAACTAAGCATATGACATTTCTGTCCCTTAAGAAAAACTTAAAGACCTGAATAACAGCAAGTAAATTCTGTTAAAGACTTTATTTTATTTTCAAAAATTTGTTCATTTCTTTAAAAATAAAGTATTTAAAAATAAAGAATGTGGATTTTTTTAAGGCTTTAAGATGAATGAGGATTGTGTCTAATGAAGTACCACTGAAGTAAGAGTAGCTGCTGAATCATTATCTCACAGAAGAATGTGAGTACTATTTTGCCTGAATCAATTATTTTTATCAAATGACTTTTCTGTCTAAATTGTTTGCTATAAGAAATAATGATATCAGAAATAAGCAAAATTATTTTAATATGGATTTTTGGAGCATTACTATTCCAATTCCTGTAAACCAAACTAAATGCAACAGAGCCAATTTCAGGCTGTTATTTACTGAAACTGCTTTTCATTGGAGCAGTGAACATTTGTAGCTAATGCTCCAATCTTGCAGGCAAAAATATCAGAGTTTAAAATTTTAAACAAATAGTACTATACATTTAATAGGCTGTTTAGTCAGAAGAAAAAATATTTACATCCTAACGTGTTTTTCTGGACTTGTGAGATATGTGTTCTAAGGTATTTATCATCAAAGCTATTTGTCTCTGTAAAGCAGTAGAAAGAGTAAATTTCCTAAAGAGAACCTAGCTAAGAGTCACCCTCCTGCAATGAAGTAGATCAAATCTGTGCAAAGAAGAGTACAAAGCAATAGTTTGGTGCCAAAGAGAAGATAGTTCTTTGAAAGTATTTTTTTTTATTATTCTACAGATACATGTAGAGTGCTCAAGAAAGAACATAATTAGCAAAAAGGTTTTTTGGGGAGCGACAAGAGAAAAAACATCTTGTGTGATGTGAGAGAAAACATACAGACCAAAACAAAACAAACAATGAACAAAAACAGCCAAAACCAAACAAATTTGTTGTCCTCCAAAGCATGTTTTCGCCTCAGCAAGAGATGACTATAGTGTGAGGAGTAAACTACTCTGATAAGCAACTTGTACTTTATAAATACAGGAGAATGAATCATTGACTTGTTTGAAAGACAGTTCTCTTTTCACAGCACCAGTGTCACGGCTATTTTTGCTTCCAAAAAGGGCACTTCCTAGACTTTCACAAATTTGCTTTTTGAGGGAGAAAAAGTTGTAAGCTATGGTCAAAATGTATATAGCTCTGATTCATGTTAAACATTTTTAACAAACTACTTTATGAATGTGTTTTGAAGCACCTCAGTGGCCCAGAGTGAGCTCTACCTTTAATGTAAGAAGACAACGTAACAAAGAATCTCTCTCTCTCTCTCTCTCTCTCTCTCTCTCACACACACACACACACACACACACACACACACACCTCAAAAATTTAAAAAGGATGCAGTGGGGGCAAGGGAGAAAAGAAAAACAAATGTTATTTCTGATGAAAAACTATGAGTTTCATAAAAATATAACAAAAGCAGTATTTTTGCCCTAGTAGAACAATTTCGGATGTAGAATAAATGAAACTAAAGTAAAACTTCTGAGCAGAATCGAGCATTGATCTAATTATAGAAAAATAATAGTATTAAGGATTGTACGTTCTTTTAAGACTTGTATGATACAGTTAATATAGTTAACTTAGGTCAATATTCTGTTAATATGAAAATAGCTATAATGTAGTACTTCATTATTTGTAATATAATAACTAATCATTCATAATATATGGCTCAATGGTCCAGGAAAAGCCCACAGCTATCTTTCATAAGTACAATAACCACACATAAATCATATAACAACTCAAATTTATACCCTAAATTTTATTTTCAAAAATTGATTTTTTTCTCATATCAAATGCATATAAAATTAAAACCAAAAAATGTAACTAAGATTATCCCCTAAAACACAAATAGAACAACCTTTCAGGATTTTCAAGATTTTATTTTTGTAACAATAACTTAGTAAAAATAATTATTGGTAAGAGTAATTGAAATACATCAAATATTTTAATGACTCAAATATTTATTTCTATTCCTTTTTGCATCAAGACTGTGGGAAATTTTTATTATAGCGATCAGATGGTGCACTGATGTGAGAAATGTTGCAAAGCATCCTGTTGATTGCTTCTAATTAACTGCAATGCTCTTGTGTTCTCAGTTTTAGCCGGCACACACTACACAATGCCTTTTATTTTGCTTTGAATGGATTTTTGCTTAAAAACAGCTGATCTCAATATCCACAGCATTTTGGCTTTTTTTAATCTCTTAACATTTTCGTGGAATATTTTCTTTTCAATTTTAAAAGACAAATTTGAAAACATTTCTAAAGCATAAAGTATAATCAGTTAAATTAACAGCACTCGTGTGGTCTTTCACATGTATTTTGCATGTTCTATAGTACGTGATTACATTCTGAAACCACATTTCAATTCCTCTTTAAAAGTTACACATCTGAGGGATGGTTTAAGAAGGAAATCCTGAAAAGCAATTTAGAGCATGCAGCTAATTTTTAATTTTTTAAAAATTTGTGTTGGCAGACTATTAAATAGAAGAGCTGAAACATAGGACCCAAGCAAGGGATGGATGGTATTTCAGAATTAAAAGTATTAAATAAAATTCTTTGCACTCACCTTTCTCTGATGATTTAAGCTCAAGCAGCCCTGACAGAGAGAAGTCATGAATTTTCATCAACTTCACACATGTCATACATTTAAAAACATTTTGATTTGCCCTGGGACCCCTGCATGTCTCTGAAGCACAGTAACAGTGCTCTGCTGTTTTGTAGGTACAAACCCTATGAACTCCCAGAGCTCTAGAAGATATATTACTAATGTAAACAGCCTCTTAAGTGGAAAAAAAAAAGAGCATTAAATAACAGGAAGTTTCCAAGGAAATGCAGAATTTAAAGTAGAATATTATTAGAAGCAGTACACTTTCTATAATTTTAAGCACCACGATTTTATCCATACACTAGCTTTCTGAGAACATGCAATTATCTGACCCAAGAAACAATCATTTTGGAAAGGAATACTTACAACTTAAAAATTAGAGCTAAATTATTAAGTTAGCATAGAAGATATTGAAAGCGATTAAATAGTCTTCCTTTTGTGCATATGGGGATAAAATGTGACTCAGGTGAGCAGAAACACTACAGTTTCAAAACAGCTACCAATATCCTAATATTTCCAGGAGGAAGGCCAAGAATATTAAGCATAGTGCGATAAACACAGAATTGTGCCCGAAATAACGTGTCCCAGGATTGTGCTCTAAATACTTCTGTCTCTTTTAAAATTGTGAGAAAGCATAAAGACAACTTAAGAAATAAACATTAGGATAAATTAACAGGTGCAAAGTTGCAAGTCATCTAATGATATAAATAAAATGGCATTACAAATAACTTAAACTGTGCCCTCAACTTTACAACTGAGGCAAATGAAGCCCAGAGAGGTAAAGTGACTTCCCCAAGGTCTTTCAAAGACTGAGATATAAAGTTCAACTAGAGGCAAGTCTCTTGACTTTTGGTAGCGCTCTTTCTACAAACACTACACAGTCTTTCAATGCAGTAAGAGAAGCATCAGCTCAGGCGCATGGCAATTCTACAGTAAAGTAAAACAACGAGCAATGCACTCTTGACCCTAAAAGGTATCCACAGGGCATACAAAATTAATCCCCGATCTTTACCCAGTGTGATCAGTCATTTTCCTTAAAAAGATGCCTCGTTGGAAAATATCTTTATGCCTTCCTTTTTGCTTAGGGTTTGACAATTTGTACCTATTTAGCACTCTTATACCAAGTGGGCAGGTATAAACAACCACCAAATAGTCTCAGCATCACTGTTTGTCCCCGCTTTTAATCCATTCTCCAGTCTGAACTACATGATCCTTCCACAATGCACATCTGATTTTGTTTGAATTTTTTCAATGACTTTCCATCTGCTGCAAGATAAATCTACACTTCTTAGTCTGGCATTCAAGGGTCTTCAAAAATGCTTAGCCCACAGCACCGGTTCAGTTTTACTCCCAACAGTCTTCTTACACTTTCTGCTCCCGCAATACAATCTCGGTATGATTCTCCTGAACAGGATGTTTTTTTTCACTGCCTCTGGGCCTTTGCACATACTTTTCCCCCCACCTGGAATACCTAATAAAACTCCTTCTCCTTCAAGAGTGAATTCAAGCGTTAGCTTTTCTCCTTCTGCCAAATGCAGATATGCTTCCTCCCTTGGGATCCCCCTGCATTTTGCACAGATCTCACATTACTCCACTCATTGCATCGAACTGTAATTGTCTATTTTCATGCCTATCTCTCCAAACACATTGTTTTTGAGGTCGAAGACATATCTTTTTCTCTATACATGGAACTTTGCCTGGTGTAAGCACTCATGAATGTTTAGTGACAGAATAAATAAATTAATAAATAGGCTGTACATTTTTCTTATCATAAAATCTTTATGTCTGTGGGTAATACCAACTAGTTCTTCTGTATAATGTCGAAACCACATATGCATTGACAACAGATATTTATATCAACCTCCATTTTTGTTTCTATCCAAAAAAGTAGGGATCCCTGGGTGGCGCAGCGGTTTAGCGC
Organism: Vulpes vulpes; assembly: GCF_048418805.1. Classification (NCBI taxonomy): domain Eukaryota; kingdom Metazoa; phylum Chordata; class Mammalia; order Carnivora; family Canidae; genus Vulpes; species Vulpes vulpes. The sequence continues at coordinate 76,244,152 of NC_132785.1, forward strand.
CTGCCTTTGGCCCAGGGCGCGATCCTGGAGACCCGGGATCGAATCCCACGTCGGGCTCCCGGTGCATGGAGCCTGCTTCTCCCTCTGCCTGTGTCTCTGCTTCTCTCTCTCACTGTGTGCCTATCATAAATAAATAAAATTTTAAAAAAAATTTAAAAAAAAAGTATGATGATACTCTTTCACTATAGTAATTGACTTTGACATGAACTTGGTGACAAAATACCAACTCCTTATTCATATTCACATGTGAATTAAAAAGAGAATTCTTGGGAAAACAGTGGGTCATCATTGTTCCAGACATTGGTAAAGAACATTTCCTTTTTGGGATCCATTTCTTGTTAGGAACACAAGTTGAGGGATGACCAACCCACTAAGTGTAGAAATGCATATTTGGATATACAGGAAGCAATATCCATATCTTCATGCTAAGTGAGTGCTTTAAAAGATGATGTTTAGTCTTAAAGAAATGGAATTTAGATTTGAGATTTAACTTATTTAGGGTTCTGTTGCTGTTTGCATCCAGTCTTTCGTATCTTGCTGAGCAAATGCTACCGAGATGCAAAAAATCTCCTAGGGAGCCTGTTCAGGTGAAGCCAGGGATATCCTTGGTATATAAGCACACATTTTCCACTTGACATAATACCCTCATAGTCATTGATGAAAGGCTTCATATTCAAACTGGAACAGAATCTGACAGTATAGTCTTTTTTTTTTTTTAACATTTTTTTTTTAACATCTTGAGCCAGGCCCCAAATCAATGAAGAGAGATTCCAGTAGTTGTTTGGACCAATATAAAGCATAGGGCATCCCAACTCTGAAGTTACTTCCAATCTTTTGATTCTCCCTACCTCCACTCCATTGGTTCCATTGTGTCCCAAAGCTGTAGCCTCTTCTCAAATATGAGGGGTGCTCACTAAGGAATAAGACTTGGGAACACAGTAATAGTAACTATTGCTTCTGCATAGCAGGTGCCTCCTGGCCACTGGACCACCTTCCCTAGAGCAGCCTTATGTGGCATTATCATTAACAATCAACACTATTTCTTAAATTCTTTTCTAGTAGATGAGACCACATTGGCCAGTTTCCACCTCCCCCACTTCTAAAAGAATGATAGGATTTGCAACCTTCTGGTCCCCTCACCACTTCAGAAGATGGCTATCCCTTAGAATTTCTTTTTAAGATTTTTATTTATTTATTCATGAGAGACAGAGAGAGAAAGGCAGAGGTATAGGTAGAGGGAGAAGCAGGCTCCCTGTGGGAAGCCTGATGCAGGACTGGATACCAGGACCCGGAATCATGATCTGAGTCAAAGGCAGAAACTCAACCACTGAGCCCCTATCTAAAGGGTAGGTAAGGTGTCCCTACCCTTTAGAATTTTTAAAGGTCTTGAAAGGTAAGTGTGTCATAGAAAGTTAAAGGCCGGAATGTAAAAGGAGATTAAGGATTTTCCAAGTCATTAAATTTTTAGGGTTCATTTTGTGTTACATCTAAGCTTTGGGATCTATTTATTTTAAACATTTCAGTATTATCTCAAACAGTTTTCATTTGAATAGGCAGGGAAATGTAAGGGATTCCTCTCTTGCTAACTAGCATAGAATGGGGCTTCTTTTTGGTCGTATTGAGTGAAACACGCCTAAAATCTTAACGATTTTTTTGTTCACATAAAAAAAAAAGAAAAATGTTAATACTCTTTTTTCTTTTTGTGTATCAGAAAAGATGACAAGGTAAATAGTGAAAATGTTTCGCAAATTCCATCTGTTCAGCAAACTTATTGAACAACTGTTATGGGCAAGGCACTCCACAAGATACTAACCAAGAAACACACAAAGGAAAAGAAAAAAGAATATGGGTGTTCACAGCTCTAAATTTAAGAATATGAAATGTGACCCCTATGAAATCACACAGGCTTAGAATTTCCTTCTGTCCACTTGCTATCCGTTCTCCTGAAATAAAAACTTCTCTGGCAGAAGGTATTAGTCAAGATGGAAAATGTTCATCAGCATAAATTCCAGGTTTATAACTTAATAAGCAAGAAAAAATATATCCATGTCTTCGAATTGGGTGCAGCCATTTGAAAGTTCTTCACAAACTTGTAAAAGGACACAGGCTTTGGTTTTCTTGAGGGTCTGTAATGAATCCATTACATTAAAATGGCTCTTAGTAGCAAGAGCAAGTAATTATTTGCATTATAAGCTAATAAAATGGAGGGTTCAGCATATTTGTACAAGATCTTTTTTTATTCACTTTTATAGAGATGCTCTCCCATTCCTGCTTAAATGAACTTGGGGAGACTGTTCATCATTCAGTATTGTTTAAATTATAAGGCACATATCTGTCATCTAGTTTTTAAATATTTTTCCCCTTTGCTACTGTAGATGAGTAATGTCCATCTTCATTCTTTAAGAATACGCTAATGTAATGATAGTCTAATTTTGACAAAAAATTAAATTAGTTTTTTTATATCTCACATCAGCAAGACCTCTTGACATATTAGAAAATACAATATTCTTCTAAAAGTACACTTTGTTAGCCTTCCTGAATACTCATACTTCAGTGAATTGTACCTTTCTGTTCAAAAAGTGCAGCAAGGCCTCTCACCACAAGCAAACCCCCTGGGGAAAGCTCTATTGATGAAGTCAGTCTACCTACTTTTCATTGTACCTACTGGTAAAAGTCGTGGCTTTATCCTCAATCATGATAGTTCATTCTAGATCCCAAAGCTGTTTCCAGGGTAAGAGCATGAGGAAATGGCCTAGCCTGCCAACAAAGGAGACCCAGGAAGTCTTGTTTCACCCTCTGGTTCTTTTATGTTAGATTTCTAGATTTTACATCCTCAAGGAAAAAAAATGCTAATATTAGAGTGAGATGCATTTTGCCTTTACAATGTCCCTGTATGCCAAATACCTACCTGTTTCAATTTGAGGTAGGAAAAAAACTATTTTTATATAATCTCAATTTTATGTAATTTCTCTGAAAGTTGAGTGCCTACTTCTTATTAAGTTGTCAATAATTTCTCTATTAAAGCAAATGTGGAAAGGCAGAAGTTTGTCCTATTGACAAGAAGTTATAATTCTCCAAATTTTGCTAAAAGCTCTTGAATTTTTTTCCCCCTACCAATGACAAGGGACACTTTTCCTGATTTTTGTTTCTGTTAGTAATGAGAATCCCATTTCTATTTATGGCCATTTTCAAAATTGGGACCATTCAAGTAATGCACTCACAACTTACTTTTCAAGGAAACTGCTTGAGAGCTCCCGTATCATTCCCCTCCCTGCCCTTCCCACTAGTGAATTCCCCCAGAGGGATTTATTACAGATATGAAGTGGAGAATTTAGAAACAGGGCTGATTGGTGGACCCTCCTGCTGCCACTAAAGTTTTCCTGATACCTTCTAGATGCTACTGTAGGATTATATGACTGATTCACTCCTCTCCTTGTCTGCTGGCAGCTAAATGGGAACACTGGCGAGGTGCCAGAAGGGTAGGTAGCCAACCTGCTTGCCCTTGATTGTGCCTGCCAGCTCTTTAATAACAGAAGTAGGGTCAAGTAAGTGAAATCACGAACTGAGGAGAGTATTCTGAGAATGCAAAGGCAGTTAATGTCCTTCCGAGCCTCAGATGGCTGGCAACCCTTGGCAGAGTAATCTATGATTTGTGGCACCTGACCCCTCCACTGTGACTGTTATCTGTGTATTCACTAGAAACATATTTACAGAATCTCTCCATTAGCAAAGATGCCTTATGTGTGATTACCCAATTGTCATGGTCACACTAGGGTTTTGATACAGTTCCTATTCACAAATGAAAAACTGCCTTAAACTGCCCACAGGATTGATTTAAAGCAGAGATCTTCAATCTATAGATCAAGACTCCTTTGGGTAGATCTCAAAGAGATTATCACAGTCTTGCTCCCCCTTCTTCCTTACCCCAGGAGCATATTCCCACCCCCCACCCCGCCCCAACCAAGGCAAGATAGCATCTCCTTTATTCCTTTGAATACTGATTGCTCAATAAAGTGAAGAATAATCAGCTATTAGAATTATCCAAAAAGATGAGCCTGTTTAAAATATACTCCACCCCAGAAAATATCGGAAGCGACCACCCCTTGCTTAAACTCGTTAGCATTGCTCACATTTATATAGTGCTTAGCCTCAGAAAAGTACTTTCTCCTCATTTAAAATGTTTTAATCACAAAGGCAGACGGAGTGAGGTCGTAGGCTGGCTTTCTTTCATTCTCATGGAATCAAATACAAAGAACATTTAAAAATTTTTCCTCTGATACAAGTGACAATGAGAACACTTGCTATCAAAAAGTTTATTGGAAAGTTTAAAAGGGGGCATCACCCTATCCCCCTCAAATAAACCGCACTGAGCCCCTCCCGTGCCAGAAAATTGCTCTAGTTCACATCCTATGTTGGCTCCCACCTAAGCATTAACTGATAAAGTGGAAGCAAGTATTTTGGGGGAACCGAATCAAACTCACCAGGAGCAAGTAAGTGGCTATGAACCAAAATAGAACACGGTAACCCAGAGCCATTAGCATCCTGTGTCTCCCCAAGGAGATTTTCCGGAAGAAACAAAGTAACAAAGTCGCACCAGATAAATAAACGAAGGCGATAAACTCACCACACATCAAGCAATAGCACTAAGGTGACCTGACTTGACAGTCACCGCAGGCGACCCTTAAGAGCTGCGTCGGGGTTAAATGCCCTGAGAACTGCCGAGATCCCGACGACCCGGCCACCGACCCGCAGGGCCGCCAGCGCGGCGCTCCGCCCCGAGGCCCGCGCTTAGGCCGCCGGCCCGGGAGGAGAGGCTGGAGGCCGGCGCCCGCGCTCCGGGCCCGGACGTGCCGCCCGGACTCAGGCCGCCCGAGGCGCGACGCCCGCCGGCCGGGTCCCCGGGCAGAGGGAGGGCCGGCCCGGGGTGCCCCCCGCCCCCCGCCCGTGCGCGCAGCAGGCCGCCGCGCCCAAGCGGCGCCCAGGCGGAGGCCCAGGGACGCACCGGCCGGCGGGCGCGCTGCCCACGCCGTCTCCGCCGCCGCCCTGCGGTGGGGCGCGCGCCGGGCGCCGGAGCGGGGACTCCGCGGCTGGAAGGCAGCCGCCGGGCCGCGGCCCACTGGCCCGAGCCCGCGCAGGCTGCGTGGCCGGCGAGCGTGAGACAGCTCGGCGCGGGAGCGGGACCGAGGCGCCCTGTCGGGGACATGGGGACTCGCAGCGGGGAGTCCTCTCCACGCGTATCTTCCCCGGCGACCTGAATTCAACCCCTAAGAAGATGCTCCAGGCATTAGCGAGGAACAGGGGAAGAAAAGGAAGAGGAAGAGGAAGAAAGAAGAAGAAGAAGAAGAAGAAGAAGAAGAAGAAGAAGAAGAAGAAGAAGAAGAAGAAGAAGAAAATTATTTAAATGGGGGAGGGGCGGGAGGAGTAGGAGGAAACCTTACAGAAAAGAAATCCCCATTACCACCAAAACCGTTTCTGAGAAGTCCTGAGGTTTTTACGCCTGGAGATTTCACTTTAAAGGCTGGGGAAAAAAAAAAAAATATTCCACTGCTTTTAATTGAAGTAAACAAAGTGCAACAAATCCTAACTCAAATATGATTGCAGTGAGATTAGGGTCTAATTGCTTAGGGTTCAGGTGGAATCTGCGGGCTAAATCCTACAGGGCCAATCTGAATTTCACAATCATTCTGTCAAAAGGAGAGCGATGAGAGCCCACACGCTTCCTAACAAGTCATTTTTAACAGTTACAAGCTTCGCACAAAGACCACACAGGGCGCCTAAGAGATGCAAATCTAATCCCTGGTCATTCTACAGGCCTTCAACAAAGATGTGCTAAACCCTAATAGAAAAGAAATCAGTTCTCTGTCACCAGCCCCTAGTAAAATCTATTAGAGAATGGACAGAGCCTCATCTACAGCAGTTGCTGCAAAGGTTAAGGACAAGTACAAATAAGAGGGACCCAGTTTTGTTTTCCGTGTGAAATATCGGGAGAAGCTAACCCCAAATGAGTGACGGGATTCGATCCGTGGCTCCGCATTCATTTGAACGCTAGAAAAAAGTAAACACACACATTAGGACTTTTGAAGACTCCGTTTCTGAATTTAGGAGACATGAAACAAATTCCCCTCGAAGTTGAAATCCTTGCCTCCGAAATTATCGAAGGCCATAAAGGGGAAAGAGGAGAAGGCGCGGGCCCTAGAGGGAGGATCCGGGCTCGCGGAACAGGCCGGGCTGCCTTGCGCCGCAGCACCTGGGGCTCCCGAGGAAAGCCCGACGGCAGCGCCGCAGCCAGGTGCGGACCCGGGACGCGCGCGGCCCCTCTCGCGCTGGCACCTCTCGCCGCCGCCGCGGCCCTCCCTCCCCGGATAGATGGCCCTGGGCCCGGGTCCCTCTCCTTGACCTCCCCCTGGGGCTCGGCGGGGGCAACCAGGGGCTTCACAGGGCGGGAAGCGGCCCACATGCGCCCTTCACCAACCGAACGAGGCCCAAGCTAACACCTGCGTCTGGCCGGGGTACAAAAGGGTTAACGTGTTGCAGCGAACATGTCAGAGTGCGTGCGGGACTCCTCAAGCACGGGCTCCGGGCTCCAGGCCCCTGGGAGCCTGAGCCCCGACCGGCGGGCCCGGGCGGGGCGGGGCGGGGCGGGGCCGGGCGGGGAGCGGGCCTGGAGGGCTGTGCGTGTCGGGGCCGGGGGCTCCCTGCTCCGCGGAACGGACCCCGCGGCGGGCAGAGCCGCTCTCCTCCCGCGCCGCCGCCGTCGCGGGGCCCGGAGGCTGGGGACGTCCCGGCGAGCGTGACCCGCCCGGGGAGCCGACGGGGGGAGCGAGCCCGGCTCCGCGCAGCGCTCTCCGGGGCAGACGCGGCCCCGCCCGCCTGGGTAGCCGGGAGCCGGTCGCCTCCCAGGACCCGCCTTCCGCGGTGGGAAGCGGCTCAGGGCCGGGAGCGGAGAGCCGGGGGCGGGCTCGGCGGAGTCCCCGGAATCGCCCAGCCCTTCCCGCAGGCAGCGGAGGCTCCCTCCACGTGGCACCTCCTTCGAGGCCGCGCTGGCGGGGACAAGAGAGGGCGCTGTCCAACAGCCAGGGTCGGAAACGACCTGTTCTGAAGTTCCTTGAACAACTGCACGGAGGAGGGGGGGGGGGGGGGGCACTTGGGCGGAAAGAAAGGATTTTTGCCTATTTTCCCGGAAGTTTCCGGAAACCGCTATTTCTACTTCCAGTTGTTTCGCCTTGTGGCCCCAGGCTCCCCTGAATTTTTTTTCCTCGCCGAGGTGTGGAGCCCGAATGGCCAGGCAGGAGCTTGGGGAGCGAGTAACAGTCCCGGGTCCCTGGGCTCCCTAGCCCTTTCGTCTGCTCTGGCAGAAAGTCTCTATTCCTGAGGACTAGCAGGAGGAAAGAAAGAGGCTGCTTGCTTCGCCTCTCAGTGCAGAGAAGACCACCACACACACGTCTTCCGCTTCCTCCTCATCCCCTCTGTGCCTGTCAGGCCACGTGTGCGCGTTAGCTGGGCGCTGGATTCCTTCCTTCGCCTCTACCGACTTTAACTGAATTTCTCTGCGCTGCTGCTTCTCCTTGCTTCTGTCATGTTTCTCGGTAGTCCTCGGACAGGCTGACCTTGGTGGTCCACTGGTCCTCTCTCTACTCCCCCCACCCCCACAAGGGGCCTCCCATATGGGCTTTCCTGGCTTTCACTCTATATGGCTCAGCACTTCCACTTTGCCTGTTTTTCCTTTTAGTACCGACATTAGGAAAATGATACCGAACTGCCTGGGAAGTGAGACTGCAGCTAGGAGGCTGGAATTGGACAGGCAAGCGCGCAAAACATAGGCACTGAAATGAAGAAATAGAAAACGAGTGGGATGAAGTAACAAATAAAAAGTAGATGACAGAGTCACATCACACTATAAATACAAGAATATCACGCTCCTGCGGGCGACCTTTCGGTCCTAACGAAGGTGTCCCACATTTACCTTGGGAGACAGGGCTGGGGCTCCCTGAGGAAGGCAGGCTAAGTTTCTTCTCCGTGATTGGGAGTGCTCCTGAAGACGTGTGCCAGCAATCCCCAGCCTGTGTGTTCTGGGTCCCCAGGGACGTCCTGAAGTGTGGGAAGGAATCACTACTACACATCAGCCACCACTCCTAGAAATGGCCACATGGTCACCCTGTCCCTATGGAGCTGTCAGGTGGCTGGAACTTCCTGCCCTGGAAGCCTGCTCTGGCTCTCTGCTGCTTTGGGACACATTCCTATGCACCCCCTCTGTCTACTCAGCCAAGACTAGGCTGGGCCCTGTCCTAGCCTGAGTGAGCGAGCTCACCTTCTCGCTAGTGGATTGGGTCCTGCTGGTCCCAGTCTCACCCACACCTCCTATCAGTTGTAGTTGGGTCCTCCTCGTGGTTTGCAGAAATAGGGAGCTTGGAGACTCCCTGTTGTAGGAGGCCTGCCTGACCGTACCCCTCCACTCAGGATGGCTTAATGCCTCAGGACCACTCACTTGCTTAACCACACAGAATGAATTCTAGAGAGGGGGAAAAAAAATCTAGTGAGTTTACAGCTGGTGTGTGTGTGTGTGTGTGTGTGTGTGTGTGTGTGCTCGCGCGCACATGAAGGATGTCTTTAGATCTTTGTGGTCTCTATAACTTGACATCTGTTAAAGAGAACACTGGGGCTTTTAGGAAGAGTTTTGCAGAAAATTGAGCAAGCTGGCAGGAGCTGTGCAAAATCCGCCCCCCCCCCCCCCCGCCCATCTATTGGTTTTCCTTAGATCTTTCCAGAGGTGAAAATGCTTTGCAAGGACGTTTAAAAACATAACGCCTGCCTAAGAGGCACTAACTTGAGGAGGTTAATAGATTATCCCCTTTCAAAATAAAAATGAAATCGGCAGGAACTACATACTATTATTAGACTGACTTTCTTTCTACCAGAAAGTTCGTTAGATGTTCCTATGTGAGCAGAGACGGAATCTGTTTTCTGTAGGGAAACTCCTCAGAAAAACAGCAGCAGTTCGCTGGCTTTGTTTGCTTTTGCTTATTTGTCTAAAGAAAGATCGTGTTTTCAGATCTTTTTTTTTTTTTCTTTCTTTCTAAAATCCCATTCAAGCTAGGGTTTGAATAATCATCTTGACCCAGTGAACTAATTCTCTATGTATTTTGGGGTCAAACCTAACGGGAAATTTCGACTCATCCGCACATCAGATTTAGCGTGGTCTCCAGAAGGGGCTGGGGGCTGCGGGCGGGAACTGAGAAAGGGCTGGGGAGTCACCTGCTAGCCTGGCGGGGGGGGGGGGGGGGGGGGGGAGGGGACGGGGGAGGGAGGAGGGGGGGCGGGGGGCGGCGTCGCGAGGCTGGGTGGGAGCAGAGTGCGGCGGGGGCTGCGCGCGGGACGGGAGACCTCGGGTGGGCGGGGTGAAGCCTGGCACTGGGGTTGGCGGAGGCGGCGGGGCGGGGGCGCTGGGAGGGGGGACCCCGAAGGGGTGGGGAGTTCAGTGGCCGCGGGCGGAGGGCGGAGGTCGCGTACTTCTGCTTCTCTTGGTTCTGGAACTGAAACTTTCTGGGACGAGAGGACATAAAATAGCTCAAGAGTTGAAGTGCCCACACTTCCAGCGGAGTCCCCTGACAACAGATTTGAAACCGTGGGGCCGCTAGGGGCCCTTAGGTCTTTGGCGGCGCAACCGGGAGGCCGAGGAGCCACCCCGAGGGCTTCGGTCAAACTCTGCGACCCGGCCCCGCAGACGCCCCGCTGGCCCCGAAACACCCTGGCAGGGCTTCGCGACTCCAACCCGCGAAATTTTAGCCCCGAGCAACTCTTCTGGCGGCCCTTCCTTTAAAAACAAGTTTGAATTTTATATCGAATTTTGTACCCGTGTACTCTTCACTAAATGACTATTAACCAGCACGGAGGAGAAGCACAAACGTGATTTCTCTCTCACCTTTCTTGCTGTTTCCCTCCCCTCTCTAACCACGGAGTCTCAATTTTCTAAGCAATTAAGCTATATATACAACAGGAATATTCGATTTCAAATGCATGGGGACTAAAGATTGATGCATGCGGTCTGAGGCTAGAAGAAAATATTTAGTGCTTGCCTGTAGAGTCTGTCACCCATCATCTGCTCGGAAAGCGCTCTGTATCTTTCAGCGTGTCCGGCTCTTATGATTGCAAATGGCCCTGTTTTCAAATGGAAATAAGACTTGCAAACTGATTATGTGTATTGAATCGGAATCACTCCCTAGATCCTCTTGTTTAAAATGTATTGAGAAAAGGATGATGGCTGCAGACCTCTGTAACCGGCTCCCTCTCTTCTCAGGGAGGTCGATCTATTTTGCAACTTTTTGCCATTTGAGCTTGTTTCAGCTAGATAATTACGTTCCCATTGTGTTATCTGCCCAACCCAGAGATAGTACACACTGCCTTTCAGCCGGTTCCCGTGCCCTTCTCCACTAGCACCAACCCTTAAAAATCACACACACAGCACATACTTATCCATCCGTCCCAATACTTGGACCCAAAGACTGGCTATAACCAGCATGACTCAGCTGTCACAAACGCTAACAGAACTCCACACACTTTCACCAGGCGGCTGTTCCTCTCCTCTCCCTTCCTCCCCTTTCCAGTCCCGTCTCCTTTCCTCTCTTCTCTTTTGTGCGGAACCACATACACACAACCCTCCAGCTTCCACAGACACCCAGCCAACAGAATCTAAGTATTGAGCCATGTGGAGAATTTTCAGCAACTAAAGTTGGATTGGTGCAGCATTCTAGTTTTTAGAAAACATTCATAGAGGAAGGTTAATGTCAACTGTTCAGGATGCATGAAGCTTCTTGTATGCTACCATAGATCTCAAAGATATTCCCTTTACCCTTATCCAGTGCTAGATTATGACTGTGGGTGAGTTGGCTTTTTGTGGAATATTTGCAAAGAATCTGCCATTTGATTTCAGTGTGAAGCCAGTGAAGTGCATATGGATACCTGAGCTTTCCCTGCTATGTGAGCTGTAGATACGATACCCTGCAGTACTTCCAAAGTTTACTCCACCTAGGCCTCAGCCTCAGCGGTCCAACCAGGAAAGCAACCGACGTTTCAGTTCATAGTGCAGGTTGGTGAGTATTAATGAACTAGCTACAACTTCTGTCTGCCCTGGCAAGGGGCGGGGATGTATGCTCCGTGCACGCCTTTGGTGAAAGGGTTGCAATTCTTTCTGAAGCACACTCAGAAGGGGGGGCGGGGGAGAGAAGCCGGCCCAGCCTAGCTCGGCACCCTCCCCCCCCCATTTAGTCCCCACCCAGAAAAACGGCGCCTTGCAGACCTCAAGGCACCGTCGAGTGGCGAGGCGGAGAGAGAGGTTTAATCCTCTTTGGCTTCAGAGTCTCCTCTGAAAAAGCCGGTCGCTCCAAACCTGTCTCGAAACCCAGTGCTCCGGAGGCGCCTGCAGGGACCCTAACCATGCCGGGTTTGCTGAATACACCGGCACAGCCAGATTTGTTAAACCATTGACCTGTTCTCCAGGTTAGCACAGAGGGAGCAGCCGGCTCAGAGGAAGCTGCTCTCAGTCCTCTTCGTGTCATTACGGTAATTCCCAGGTTTACATCTGCGCGCGCGCACTCAGCTGCGTGTGTGCTGGGGAGATCAGGTAAAGCGGTCGCGCGCGGACCAAATAAACCCTTGTTTTCCTAGAGCTTTGGCCACCTTCTGGCAGTAGTGAGAGGGAGAATGCTAGGCAAGGTGGAGGCCCTACTATTGTGGATGATTCTTCCACAGACGGTTCCCCTGCATAGGGACTGGGGAAAGGTATCCAAGGACACTTTTCATTGCCTAACATCTCTGGTTTGGTAGAAGTAACACCATAAAGAATCACCGAAAACCCGAGAAATGCAACCTTTAACCCTCTACCAACAGCCTGGTGTTATTGACAATTTCATCGGGCAATCAAAGACAGGACTCCTGGAAATGTCGGAAATGGGGAGAGGGAGGAGAAAAGTTTGTCTTTTTTCTTGTCGTCGGACTACACTCAGACCTGCCCCTCTCATTTCCACTACGCTGTGAGGACCAGAATAGGAGGGATGTTTGCTATAAATGAGGGGCAGAAACATTTCCATTTGATTTTGTTAGCTGGCCCATAGTGTTCATACCGACAATATCTGTTAGTGGATAATGTAGGTGTGGCAAATGACAATTTTTGTTATAGATTGCTTCAAGAAGTCTCAGCTACTTGTGTCTCAGGGAGCACGTTTATTTTCTTTAAGCACAAAATTTAATATTTCCCCCAAATATAATTGGATCTCCAGAATGTCAAGAGAAAATAAATTAATATTCCAATTTACAATAGACAAAACTAAAAATAAAGTTTTTCTTTACTTGATTTTTAAAGGGACACTCGGTTTCTTCGGCATCTTAATTGTGGTAATGAATGCATTCAACTCTCTTGCATCTAGTAGGTTCAGTAAGATCCTCTACGAATAGAATCCTACATTAAATCTTTTCTTTTTGAATATCTTATAAAAGGTATATGAGATAGATATACATGCATATACTTTTATAATACATACAGAGACAGGTGTCTGTATGCATCCATTTATACCTACAAATGGAGTGGTCAGAATCAGATGTGAATGTCGTCTTGAAGGAAAGAGTCCTCTTTAACAAGACCTATTGCTTGCAATTATTTCCATATCAAGCAGAGTAATAATAATAATCAATTTACATTGCAGTGTCCTGCAAATAACTTAAAAAGAAATAAAACAGGAAAATGGATTTAAATCTCATCCTTTCCAAAACTTCATTACAACTCATCATAACAAAGATAATAAATGTTTATGAAGCAGAGACCAAATGGGAAACATCAAATGAGAAGCCTGGGGCTGTGCCTAGATGCCCTCCAAGTAGGGCATTAGGTCACTATCAGAGAGAAACACAGCCTGCCACTTCAGCTGTGGCTTCAGATGAGGCAAAAAACTGTGCTGTCAAGTTGCTGAGCCTGCTCCTCCTCTGCTCCTTTGAGAAAAATCAAGTTGAGAAACACAACTACACGGGAAGAGGGAGCATGCAGACCTTGGGCCTCCTTTTCAATGAAACACATTCTTTCCACTACTCTTATCCATACCCAATGCCTCCAGCCACTTGGGTGGACAAACTCGCCACAGAGGGTGATTGGGGATAGGACCCTCCTTCCAGAAACTACTGCCCAAAGAAGCACAAGAAAATTTTCTGTGCTCCAAGTTGAGGCAGGAGCCCAAATCGAGCCCCACAGAGGGTCACTTGGTGCCAAAAAGAACCCAATTGCACAACCACAAGCACACCAGTCAGGAGGTCAGGGAGGGCCAGAGGAAGGTGGTGCCCAGCATCTCTTAAGAGGAACCTGGCTGAGCAAGGAAAACATTCAGGATCATGCCCCCAATATTCATCTCTGTCACTTTCCTTCCATTCTAAAAGAAAGACGCATTTGAAACAAACAAGCCAGCAAACCATGCCTAAGAGCCGTATCATCTCAGATTCACATTTCCCAACAGGCTTTCTAGTTCTCCACAAATAATATCCCCGCTCAGTCTGCTCCCCGCTCTAATAATTGGGGGAGGGGGTGAGCGATGTCTAGAGAGACTGGAGACATTCGATCAGAATTCAAGGCAGCTTCTCACAACTCTCTTGTTTATAGAAAATGAATGTCTGCCTGGCTTGCTTTTAGTTCTGGAAAGGGGTCAGTCTTTATCAGCACGGTTCACACAGATCCTGGATTTTTTTTCCCTTATCTTAAATTGACCCGCTTTTAAGATAAAGACATAATAGAGAAAGCATTGACCTTACCTGGTCCCTAATGAGTTGGAAGTCAGAAAACCCCGCTCTCATTTCCTCTTATCTCGAGTCGCCTGAGAAGAGACTCGCGCTACCTTTTGTGCACGCCTGGAGATAGCCCCTCACCGACGCGCTTACGCGGGAGAGCGCGCTCCCAGAGTGTGCGGCCCCAAAGTCTCAGAATTCCTCCCTGGGGTCTCAAGATCGGAGACCTCCACGCCAGCCCAGGCCTCACCCTGCCCCCAGGAGGATTTAAAATCCCTTGGAAGGCTCCGAGCTTGTCTTCCCCTTTGAAAGGCCAAGTCCTAGGCGGTGAGAAGACCAGCCTCCCGCCAGGCCCGGGGCCTGGAGCGCGCGGGGCCTCCTCCGCCTCCAGGAGCAAGTGCTCCGAGCGAGAAATCGCGCCTTCGGCTCGGGCCTGGGTCTGATTTCACTCGCGGGCCCCAAGCTTCCTCCCTCGGGGCCAGCCCCTATCCCAGAGCCGCTGCCCCGGCTGCTGAGGCATTCCCTGCCCCCACCCGCCTCCCGGCCTTGAGGGCTCCAGCTGTACCCACAAGTGTCTCTGTTGGGGGCGGCGGCAGCCCCGACTCCCTTCTGCCCAGCTCAGCGCATCTCTGTCCCGCTCTTCTCGCCTTCCCTGAACCCAGCCCAGTCCCCGGCCTGGCCGACTGAGAGGGCGGCTTTCCTCCCTCCGCGACGCACAGCGCCGGGCTCCCAGGCTGGGGCGGGGGTGGTGTGCTGCTTTGGGATGCTAAACATCAAACAAGCCAAGCCTGGGGTTTCAGGCCCCGAAGCCACTAGAGCCGCTCTCCAGGGCTCTCGAGAAAGTCCCCGTGTTTACTTGGCAGGATGGGGGTGGGGGAGAGGAGGAGGAGGATGCTATCCGCAAAATCTCCCCCACTCTCCGCAGCCCTGGGGGCTTGGGGATGGGTGGGGTGCTTGGGCGGGGGTGCTCAGCTTCTCTGGGATCTTGGAGAGAACTGCGCTGCCCCCCTACGTGGGGAAGCTTCTGACCCTTCCAGGACTTCAGCGCCAGGTACATCCCCAAACGGCTGATTTCTCCAGGCCAGAACCTGGGCCAGAGATGCTGGAAATCTAGGGGAGAAGAAATCCAGGAGAAGACGACAATCGACTTCGCAGAGGGTCACCGAGATGTGGGGTGGGGACCGGCCCCAGGCTGAGGTCTTTTGATGCGTTCAGCGCGCACCTATTTCCTTATCAGAAAGCTTCAGCCGGCCTTCGAGGGCCGCTTCCTGAAGCTGCTACAATCTCCCGGCCAGAAGCTGGAGTTGGTGGAGCCCGGGTGATGGATGGAGAGAAGCGGCCAAGTCTCTGTTAGTCTCGGTCCCAACCGCAGACCCGGCTGAACTCACTTTCCTCCCCTTCCCCGCCCCCAACAAGTAAACAGACTTCAAACTAAGCCGGCTCTAGATGGCAGGGAGAAGAATGTATTTCATAAAACTCCATCCAGCCCAAGGGTGTTAAGGCCTAGGGTGCCACAACCCACTAAAATTGTGACTCTCAGGCTCTGGCTCTGAGCTAAGATGGGGGTGGGTGGGTGGGTGGGTGGGGAGACCGCCTTGCGGCTGACCGGAACCCCGCGGGCCCACCTGCTCCAGATCAGACTGGTGCTGGGCCTGGGGTAGGTTAAGTGGAAGCTCCCATCGCCAGGGAACTGAGACCTTAGAGCAAACATCTCCCAGCCAAGCCCTGGTGGAGCTGTGATTTGATCACCTACATACCCTGTCCCAGGACCAGGGTTGCTCATTTCAACACTAGTGTTCAAACTTTACTGATTTTTGCTTGTTTTCCAAAATGTGAGGCCTGCTGAGATTTTCCCCAACCAGCACACTCTGTAGACCCTAGCTACCATCCTCAGATTCTCTGAGTCTCTTCTGGGTATTGGAAACCATATCTCAGCAGCCAGATCCCTGGGGAAGAAGCCCACCCTGGCCCCTACTTCTAAGGCACCAGGGGCAAGGAGCCTTTAGAAAGTCAACAAAGAGGGGGATTGCTGGTCTGGAGCAAGGCCTTGGCCTGGGCAGTTTCCCTCACAAGTTCCTAGGGGTGGGATTAGGTGAAAGTTGGGTGAAAAGAGAGATGGAGACAGAATAAGATGAAAAGAGAGGAAGAAAAATGAAGAGAGGCAAGAAAGGAAAAAGAAAGATGAAATTCTAGGCATGAAGCGAGTACATGCCAAGTATGAATCAATCCCACGCAAACACTTTCAGGCTAAGGGGGACCCACTCAGCCACTTTTGCTAGGTAGGTATATCGAGGGTGACACGGAGCGGGCAACAACCCGTCTAGGGACTATGATTTCTTTCTGTCCAGAACCACTCCTTCTTCCTCCCCTCCCCAGGGCAACCCTAAGAGTTCCCCCAACAACCACCTCTAGGCACCAAAGAGACCGGGAAATTTGAAGTGAGGAAGAAAGATCGAAGATGATTTCTTTCTGCTGGCGTGGCAGGGTGGCTGGGGCAGCGAGAAGTAGGGAGCTGGGAACAGGAGAAAGATTCCTTACTACGAAGATACTTAGGAGCCCCGAGATGGAAACCGATGGAACCAAGAGAGAAGCCCAGGTTCCAAAGTCCTGCTTTCGGTGGCCCCAGGCCAGTAGCCAAGTCAAAAAATATCCCAAGGCCGGAAAGACCCTGAGAGGCTGGAGATCCATGTGTAGCCTTGTTTGTGAATAGCAGTTTTAGACTGGAAATGAGACCCAGATAGACTTCCCCACGTTTGAAAACAGCCTCCCACAGAAATTCTAATTCCGATGAGGCTCTGCAGCAGATTAGAAATAAGGATTGGTGTTGAAATCTATAGGGACCATCCATCTGTTCAGTAAAAATGGTCCCTCATTCAGGATTATTTAAAATGTATGTTATTTAAAACATTTTAAAATTTTAATCGTTGACTAAGCTGCATAAGACCACAGTAGACACTTCTGAGGTTTAAAACGAAAACAAAAAACAAAACAAAAAAAAGAGCCTGGCTCTGAAAACTAGTCCTTTGGTCTCTTTCTCTTCTGTTCTCCTTTTCCTTCCTGATGGAAGCAGTTTACCTTTTACCCCCTCCCTATTGCCAAGATTCAGGGCTGCTCAAGGTTTGGTTCTACTCAATTTGGAGACAGAACAAAGCTCCATTTCCCTGTGGGACTAGGACTCTGGGCCCAGCTCCTTAGCTGGTTTAGGATCCTTTCAGCTCCCAAACAATTCCAATCCCATCAGGCCAATGATGAGCCACCCCCCCACACACACCACCAAAAATGCCTTTTAAAGCCAAATCAAAATGAAACAAAAGGTGGACTTTTAATCAGAAAAAGAATCCTTTTAATTTGTATAATTTATTAGAAGCTTCTTAGGAACTATATTTAAGCCAGATATCTACATAAGTTACAACAGAAAAAGACTGACGCTGCAAATACCAAACTGCCAAATAATATACACAGATTTGTCAACGCCCATAAAAAATATGATGGGCTAGGGATGGGGACTGGGTTTGTTTGTTTGTTTGTTTGTTTTTTTACAACAAAATGTACAGATTACTAAAAACTAGGTGTGTAGTCCAACTTTTGACAGCGTTTTACAGCTACAAGTTCACATCAAACATAAAACAATTTTAGCCAGGGCTCTTCCCGGGGCTGAGCCTGGGCGGCCAGAGGGCGCTGGGAGGGGGCATTTCCTTTGTGTCAATGACATGTGGGTCCCATCGTAGAGTCTTTCCTCTCCCCAGCCCCCATCTCCCCTTCAAAAGAAATCCTGGTATTTACAAGCGAGTCCGCCTTGCTGGCACAGTGTACCCAGAGTGAAGTTTGCGATCTTTAAGAGTCCAGAGCCGTAGCATCGTAGAGCCCTCTCCAAACTGCACCCTGCCTGAGCGAGGGAAACCCATTTCAATCACCTAAAAGACACCCCCAGAAGCTGTTTTTGTTATGTCCTTCTCTGTTTAAAGACTCCTTAAAGAATTGGATTCACTTGGTTGCTTTTGTTTTCTTTTTTAAAAAAAATTCCCACAAATTTTAGAAAAAAAAAAAAAAAAAAAGACGTCCAGCAGTTTGGCTTTTGTGATTTTTTTTCCCCCTTGGTCTAAACGGGACAGATTCTTAAGAAAAGTCGAAGCGCAGGGAGCGGCGAGTGGTTGGTGACGTGTGGCCGGCAGGAGGGAAAGCGATGAGGCAGCGCGCTGGGCCCGGCCCGGCCCGGTGTCCTCTCACCAGGTCCGACCATATAGCAAGGTGGAGCAGGACATGGTGCCGTAGTCCGAGCCCGAGGAGTTCAGGTGGGACAGGCTGGAGACCTGGCCCTGGAGCGCCGCGGGGCTGGCGGCGTGGTGCGCCAGGTCCGGAGACTGGCCCGCGCTGCCCGGCTGGTGGCCCGGGTGTGCCCCCAGGCCGGGGCCCCCGCTGCCCACCGAGATCGCCGCCGCGGCCGCCTGGGCAGCCTGCGCCTGCTGCTGCGCCTGCTGCTGCGCGTGGCCTTGAAGGCTGCCGGCCCCCGGCGCGGGGGCGCCCGCCTGGCAGGGTTTGCCGTCTTTCACCAGCACCGGCACGGCCACGCGGCGCGGCGACTGCTGCTGCGCCTGCTGCTGCTGCGGGCACCCGGCGCCCCCGCCGCCGCCGCCGCCGCCGCTGTCCTGCTGCAGTTGCTGCTGCGCCGCCTTGTCCTTGGCTTGGCGCTTCATCTTGTAGCGGTGGTTCTGGAACCAGATTTTGACCTGCGTGGGCGTCAGGTGGATCATGCTGGCCAGGTGCTCCCGCTCCGGCGCCGACAGGTACTTCTGTTGCTTGAAGCGTCGCTCCAGCTCGTACACCTGCGCCTGGGAGAAGAGCACCCGGCGCTTCCGGCGCGGTGCGCTTGGCAGCGGGGCCATGTTCTTGCTCACGTCCCCCAGCGAGCCCAGGCCGCCCATGCCGCTCATGTTCATGCCGCTCGCCGGGCCCATGAAGCGGGAGACTGTAAGCGACAAACGCACAGCGTCGGCGGGGGCCGGGCCGGGCGGGCACCTCCGCCTTCGCGCCCTTGGCCGGCCCGGCCCCCGCCGACGGCGCCCTCCTCGCCTGGGCCGCCTGGGCCGGGAGAGGCCTACGCTCCGCGGACGGCGCCTGCCCGGGCCGCGCCGTCGAGGCATCTCCTGGCGGGCTCCGCCTGCACCCCGCTTGCCTCCCTCCATCTCAGCGCTCCAGCCCACCAGCCGGGGAGAGAGGCCGCTTCTGATCCTTTCTTGCCCAACCCTGGCCAGAGTCGCTGGGTGAGCGGGCCCCAAGCGGCGAACTGGGCCCGGGCCAAGAGCCGGGGTCCCACGGCAGACCCCGACTTTTGGAGTCTGGGAGAGTGGGGTGTTCACTTTCAAGACCTAGAGCCGCCGACGCTGTGCCTCCTGGCCGCTCTCTCCTGTCAGCCCCAGGGAGGGCACTCGTGCCGCCTACTTGGAGCCCCTCTGAGGCCGCGCACCCTGGCACCTGCCCAGGCTGCAGAGCCGGCCGGGCGGTCCCCCAGCGCGTCTCAGCGGGGCGGCCTCCCGCCCGGCCAGGCCCGCCTCTCGGCTCCCTGCTAGCCCGCGGCTCCCTTAGTCTTGGGGGGGCCATCCCTCGGCCCTCCGAGGTCTCCTGCGCCGAGCGGAGCCGAGCTGCCAGCCGGCCGCATCTGGGAGACCTGCCCGCAAGACCCCAAGCGTCCCGCCTGGGACCCCTCAGGCCCGCAGCGGGAAGAGCCCCCAGCTCCCGCCCCCCGCTCCCTGGCGCGGCTGCCGGGCCGCGCGCCCGGACGCCCAGTGCGCGGCGGAGGCGCGGCGCCCTCGGGGCTGCTCTCCCGGCGCCTCCCGCCCCCAGCCCGCGGCCCGGCGCTGGGGCGGCCTCACTTACTGGCGGGGAAGCGCGGGTCCGGGTTGGCGCCGTACCATCCGGGGCCCGAGGCGCTGTTCCGCATGGTGTCCTGGTAGGGCGGCAGCTCGCTCATGTTGCCCAGGTTGCCGTTGCAGTAGCCCCCCACGGCGGAGTGCGAGAGCTGGGGCACCCCCGCCGCCGTCATGTGGTAGGCGGCGGTGACGGCGCCGTGGTGCCCCACGGCGTGCTGCTGCATGGCCGCGGCCGGCGGAGCCGCCTGGCCCTGCCTGTAAGCCGCCAGCGGAGCCCCGAGGCCGCCGCCCTCCATGCCCACTTTCTTGTAGCTTTCCTCCAGGGGACTCAAGATGTCAGACACTGAGAACGGAGTCGTGTGCTTTGGACTCATCGACATGATTCGGCGGCGGCTGGAGGAGGAAGGAAGAGGAGGAAAAAAAAGGGAGAGGGGGAAGGCGAAGCCTCGCTGCTTTTTTTTTCTCCCTTTGCCAAATATTCTGGTGTTACCTTAACGCCGATCTTGTTGGATGTACACGTAACCGAGTGGACCGAGTCCGCCTTAATTGGCTTGAGTGGAGGCTCGGGGGCTGCCTCGCGTTTGTTTTAGCCCGGCGCCAGGTTTTAGGCAGCCACCAGAGGCGGGGCGTAAGCGCTAAAGCAACAAGACAATAGAAGCCTACATCTTGCCCGAGATAATTAGCTTACATGCTGATGACAAGGTAAACACCTTTAAGTTTCACTTGTCAGGATTTTTAAGTCTCAAAAAGGGGGAGAGAGAGGAGAGAGAGAGAGAGAGGGAGAGAGAGAGGCAGAGACGCGACCCAAAGCATTCCTTTTCCCCCTCCCCCGGACACCCCCACCCCATTTTTTGTGGGGTGCGGGCGGCGCGCAGGGGGTGGGGGGAGACGGGGGAGGGAAAGGAGGAGGGAACCCAGGGAGGGGAGGGGAGGGGAGGGCAAGAGGTGGGGTGAGGAGTAGCCGAGGAGGAGGGATGGTGGGGAGGAAGGAAGGTGAATGCTGCTTTGCAACCAACTTTCCGAGTTACAAAGTGAACCACTTTCCAGTGCAGCCGGGGTTCCCGGGCGGGGACGAGTCTTTAGAGGGAGGGGGCCAAGGGACGGGGTAGGGGTTTCACCTGAGCCTGCTGGGGCTGCTCCTCCCTCCCGCCGCGGCCTCCCAGCCCCGCGCCTTCCCACTGCCTCCGGACCACATCGGGCTTCGAGGCGCCGAGCCCCAGTCGCCACCAAACGAGCTCGCGAGTCTGGGGACGAACCCTGGGGCCGCACTGTTGGTCTGCGGGTCTGTCCGTCTGTCTGCCTCTTCTGCCGCCGTCAGAGGGACACCTCTGCTCCCCGCCCCCTTTCCCCCTACCCGAGAGAGAATCCCAGCGGGCGGAGGGGACGCTGAGCAAGGGATCGGCTGCCTCCGAGAGGCTGTCCCAGATCCCCGCGTCCCCCTCCCCCCACCTCAGGGTCTTCTCAGCGGTCCAGGGCCCCCTGCATCACGCCCCCCCCCCCACCCCACACGCGGTTCCCTTTCCCCACCCCCATTCCCGGCCAAGGCAAGCACGCTACTGGCCTCCAGTGCTGGGAAGCTGGGGGTGGGGGTGGGGGGGCACTAACCCAGGGCCATTGCTGAAATTGCCCCACCTCGAACAAACCTGGTGTCCCCGACCCTCGCCCATCGCCCGGACACGCGGGGTTCTGGGGCTGGAGCTGACTTTCCGAGGACATCACAGCCCCAGCACCCGAGCCCAGAGCCACGCTGTTTTCCCCTCTGATGCTTCAGGGAGGGCGCGGGCAGGGAGCGTCGTGAGTACCCGCCCGCCTGTTGCCGGGCGGAACTGAGCCTGAGCCCCGGCGGGACCAGCTGGCCGGGAGGGGGCGAATCCCGAGGCGCGAGCAGCCCAGCGGGCGGGAGGCTGGGCTGAGGCTCGCCTCCGCCCGGAGCTCAGCCATGCAAAAGTGCACTTGCTTCCCCGGGAATAACCAAATATCTTTGTTTAAAGTGGCGGCGTAAATGGCCAGTCGCTTTGTGGCCACGCTGGATATTAGTAGATGAGGATCATTCTGCTTCAATTGGGCGCCTCTCATCCGGCGAGCAAGAAACTGCTTAGGAGGAAGTGGGTTTCCTGTCTGCGCGTTCCCAGGCTTCAAGTGTGAGCCCCGCGCCTTGAGGGTCCTTGGGCGCCTGGAGAGGGGGAGCTGTGGGCTTTCGCTCCCCAGCCGGGCGAGAGGCACCCGCGGTGCTGCTCCGGCCAGGCCCCGGGCCTCCAGCCCAGCGAACTACGTCGTCGCGCCCTGCGTGGCGCAGAGATCCGGAGACCCACTTCGACTTTCCTTCCTTGGATTCTAAATATTTTGCTGTTTGGGTTCGGTTTTTGAGTTCTTTTAGCCTCCTCTCTGCGCTAGGGGCTGGAGGGTGGAGCTCTCCCTGGCCAGGCTAGGGCCTCCAAGACACTGCCGGCACCAGTTAAGGAGGCTTCTCGAATCTGTTTTCTGTTTTCACGTTTTGCTTCCCCTCCTTGTAGAGAAGGAGCTCCCAATGATGAACAGACACTTTTGTGAACGATTTAATTCAGATTAGGCACCTTTTTCATTAACAGTGGTTGCAGTAAGGAAAGTTGTTTTATTAGCTTTTTACTTTAACATTTCAGTTGTCTCCTCAAGGAGTGCCTTGTGCTCCCGCAATACAAAGCCAACTTCTATACTAACATTCACGTTGCTCACCACCTCTGTCGCTTATGAGGACAGAGAAAGCCCAGGGCACCTCCTTCCTCCTACTGGACCCACGTTTTCAGGCAGCTCCCTCGTTGGCTTTGGGGTAGATAACCCTGCATCTCAGCCCAGAGACCTGCCTGTCGGTTGTACTGGAAAAGACTAACACCAAACCGGTTCCTTGCCCTTTTACCAAGGGGCTCTTGTGGACCGCGCTCTCAGGATGATTCAGGAGCGGTCATCTGAGCTTGCAGTTGTGAGGATGTGAGGTCTGAGCCCAGGGAGCAAGGAGGGAAGAGGATGCTGGGCTCAAGTGAACCGTCGAGAGCGGTCCAGAGGGAATACAGATCCTGTCTGCAGGCAGCCCTGGCCCCTGGGCTTGTTCTTTGACTGGGGTCTTAATGATAAGGTGGGGTGGGTTTCCCAGTCTCCCGTCTTCTTCCTCTTTCTCCCTCTCCGTTATTTCATAGTATTGGTAAGTGTAAGAAACACCATGTATAGATTGCCGTACCTGTCGCCCAGTCTCGATACCATTTAGAAATGGAGGGAATTCTTCACGAGATTTCTCTGAGATTCAAATAAGATCAGACACATAAAAACACTTTGAAAGCTTTGGAAAAATTTTAATTTTCATTGCCAGAGCTCGAGATTTCTGTATTGTCCTCATTAGCACAGCCTCCCCCACCCCCACTCTGCCTTTAAGGCTTTGAATCTAAGTGGAGGATAGACTTAGGTGCATCTTCCACAGTCCCTGAGCCTCGGCCTTCGTCCCTCCGCAGCTTTCCAGCCCCAAGGCAGGCTCCCGGTGCACGTGGCTAGCAGCTCCCCATCCCCACCCACACCCCCACTCACACCCCCACCCCCACCGCCAGCCTGGCAGACCTGACCATGACCCCCAGCTCTGCCGCAGGCGTTTGAGTCTCGGCTTAGAGCAGAAGCCCTAGCTGGGGTTGGGGGTGGGGGGCGGCGCTCGGCTGTGGCTGCTGCTCCACCCAAACCCCCTCCCCACCCTCTGCAACCAAGATTATGCTGCAACCTCCCACCGCAGGCACGCGCACCAGCACCCGCTCTGGACTAGACCTTGTCTGGGCCTTTGCGTCACCTGCCACCCCCGTCACCCCGGCAGCACCTCTTTTATCTCTACCCCTTTCTCTCTCTCTCTCTGTCTCTCTCTGTCTCTCATACACACACACACACACACACACACACACACACACACACGCACACACACACCGTCCCGCACTATTTGCCAGATGTGCTGCACTGCCAAGAAGAATAAGCCTGAAGACTAAGATGTCTAGCCCGGCAGGTGGGGGGAGGACTGCTATCTCTCTCTGAGCTTGTCCAAGCAGAGGCCTTGCGGGTCCCTCCCCTGGCCCCAACACCTCTTCCTAACCAGAGTGTCCTTTCTTTTAGTTGCTTCCGGGAGTCATCTTAAGTAGGGTGACCCCAGTTAAACTAGTTAACTTCTTCATGATTGCAGGGAATACTTGGAAATCATGAGTTCCCCTCATAGGAGTCTGGTGTCTTGAGTAACTCTCCCTGGTGAAGTGGCTCAGGGGTTTCCAGTTTGAGCTTCTCAAGGAACTTTCCCTGGTGGGGCCACACCCGGCCACCTTAATCCTGGCCACACTGCTTTGCTTTCTGCAGCTTGGCCTGGAATCTAAGGAGCCCCAGAGGCTCAGGCTAAAGCCCAGGCCAGACTCAGGCTACCAGGAACTGCCATCAACCTTTGTTCACCACTCGTGTGGCCAAAAGGAAACGCCTTTCTGTCCCTCCAGAGTCCCTTCTCTGAGAATTTAGAACAGAAGACTCATACAGAAGGCTGTATGACTCAGGGTCTGTAGTTTGGGCTGCATGAGGAATGAAAAAGTCCTCCCCAGTCCTCACCACCACATTTTTCTAATTCTCTTCATGGTCCTTCACACCTCTTCTAGGACGGCAAGAGATTGTGTTCCCTGGTGGTGTTATTTTGCTCCGAGTTTTTTCGCAATTCGTGATTTATTCAACAAATATTTATTGAGTGCTGGCTCTCTTCCAGACTCTGTGCTGGGCCTAAAAATTCAGCTTTATTTATTTTTAAAGATTTTATTTATTTATTCATAGACACAGAGAGAGGCAGAGGGAGAAGCAGGCTCCATGCAGGGAGCCCGATGTGGGACTCTATCTCGGGTCTCCAAGATCACATCTCAGGCTGCAGGCGGCCCCAAACCGCTGTGCCACCGGGGCTGCCCTAAAAATTCAGCTTTAAACAAGCTAGATGTGTCTCCTACACACGCAGAGCATATAAATGAACAATAAATCACCCAAATAATATGCACGTAGTTACTTTGTCGTGACATTACTCTGGGATCCAGCAGAGATAGAGAAGGTGTGGGGGGGGGCACAGGGGGGGGTTTGGCAGGGATTGGGGAGGTTCTTCACCATTCCTGTTCTTAAAGTGCTCCACGGGTGGTAGGCAGAGCACTTGAGTAGAAGTCAGAAGTCCCAGGGTTCAAGCCCTGGCTTAACCATGTTTCAGTTATGTGGAATAGTTTTCCCGGGACTCCCAACATACCTTGGAGCCCCTCCCATCACAGCCAGGGTAAACTAAGGTATTGTTTACTGGCCTCCCTTCTTTAGGGTGAGAACCCATTTTACTTATCCTTGAATCTTCCCGTGCCTCAGGAAAAGTTGAATTTCGGAAACAAAGCCTCTTAGCACCTGATTTCTCAGAGGCAAAACATGGTCATAATCTCCTTTGTGTACCTTCCAGGTTGTACGAGGGAGTCCAAGTATTAAAGGATGAGATTGTGTGTGTGAGTTTGTAAAGCATAAAAATCGCTAGCACATGGAAGGAGTTCTAAATCTTGAGTTTATAGAAACTGTGATCCAGGCCTCTAACTCTGCATGAAACTCTCTGGGCCGTTGGCTGTTCCTGCACCCAGGCCGGCCGTGAGCTAGCCTTCTGCAGCCAGGGGCAGCCCTCCACCCCCCCAGCCGGCCTAGCTGAGCTGGGCTCCCGGATGCGGTGCCGTCGAGGCAACGCCACTCTGGGAGAGAAAAACAGGAACGCAGCCCGGCGCGGGGGGCGGGCGCTGCTCCCCAATTCCGAGATCCAAGGAACAGGGAGAGTCCAGAGCCCCCTCCGGAGGGCGTCTTTCTCTCCCTGAAGGATCTCACCGGAACCCGCCGTGCCTTTTTCTCAGGCAGCCGAACTGAGAGCCCCTGGAAGATGTGCGCGACCCGGCGGTCTGCAGGAGGGCAGCTGTCACCAGGAGGCTTTCGCAGGCTCCGTTGCAGGGACAGATTCCGAGCTGAGGCGCGCTCCCTCTACTGCTCGGGGCTTGGCTCCAGCGTCTGGGGTCTTTGAGGGCCACCCTCCTATTGCGGACGCTCTTCCAAGCCGCGGCCTCCCGGCTGGCCCTGGGGGCTGGGGCGGGAGGACGCTAGGACTTCAGGGAGCAGGGCTCCAGCGTCGCCCTCTCCCAGCGCTGGCGGCTCCCCTCCCGGGGCGGAGTGGCCCCCAGGTCCTGAGTGCGAAGGCCAGAGTCCGCCCGGGGAGGAGCAGAGTCCACTCTCCGGCCTGGCCTTCGGTGTCGAAGAACCCTTTCCTCTGTCGGGGCAAGCCTCCCAGGAGGTGGACACTTGTGGTCTCGAAACCTGCCTATTTTCATGTCACACATTTCAAGCCTGGATTCACCTGGTCCCAAGTTATGGTCAGAGCCCCTGTAGTCAGGGCGCCCCCTGGCGGAAAGGGATCTAGGGTAGCAGCGAGTTTGGGGACTGGGTTGCGAAGTAGAGAGAAGAGGGGAAACTCAGCGCCAGCTGCACGCTTTGAAATGCGGAGAAGCCAAATAATATGCACGTAGGGGTGCATATTCCAGGGGTGGGAAGGAGGGGGGGCCGGCCTGCAACTGCTCCGGTGCGGGGAGCCCCGCGAGACCGATACACGAGCACAGCCCAAGCCCTCTAGCGAACGGGCTTGTGTTTCCTCCGGGTCCTTCGTTCCTGTTTAAATTAAGAGCCTGTAAGTGAGCAGCAGAGTGGACGGCGGCGGTTCCTCCCTCCGCGGGACGGACGGGAAGCTCCCATCCAAGGAACGGGAACACCCCAGGAGGCGCTGCAGTTCGAAGGAAAGTTTTGGAGCCACCGAAGCCGAAATGACGGCTCCGGGAAGGGTCCCGGTGGCGGCGCGCTGTTCGCCCGGGGACCTGGGCAGCTGCAGCCAGCTCCGCCCTTCCTCCCTTCCCTCTCGCGTCAGACCGAAGCCCAGCAGTGTGCGCCCAGGGCCTATCGCAGTCGCGTCTTCCGCCGAGTCTCCCAGCAGCGCTCGGGGGGTTACATTTCTCCGCTCCTTTCCCCTCTGCAATCTCCCGTCCCTCCCCCACCCCGACATTGGGCCCGGGCTAAGTTGCGAGTAGCAGCATTACCGCCCCCCCACCCCCCCCAGCGCTCTCCGGGAGATTCCCGCGGCTGTGGGTTTTCGGGGCTTGACCTAGGCGGGCTTCCCCACCGCTCACCTCCCGGGACGCCGACGCCCGCGCGGGCGCGGACAGGACCGCCGCGAGCCGCAGCGCCCTCTTCCAGCCTCCCGGAGAACTGTATCCTCAGGGCCGTCCCGGGGAAGACGGCTTTGTTCCCACGTCAGCCCGGCAAGACTGGGGCAGTGTTCAGGCACTCGTAGTGGTTCATCGGCTACGGATTTGCCCTGCCCGTCTAGCTGTTTATTCACCATACCTTCGGCCCGACCATATGCCTGGCTGCTAATCGTTCCTGCCAGAGCCACAGAGGTGTTCGGATAGACCCTTGGGATCACCCAGCCTCCTGCACCTGCCATTTGACAAGGCTCCTGTGTAGATCAGGACTAGGGAAACTGCTGTGATATCTAAAGCTTTCCTTTAATTATACTTTCCTTTGAAATCTAGCTATAATTTTCCCTTCGTATCTGACGGCAATTCCACACGTGTGTGGTGGCCAGTGTAGCAGCTTGCATTTTTTTGCATGCCTGCTTGCAGAAATCAAGTGGCCCTACTGGCTGGACACAAGGGGGCTCTGCTTGCTATTGCAGAAGTAGGTGGATAGCACCTAGAAAACACATCGGATCAAGCATACTTCTGGAACTAGTTGCACTATGAATGGGTGCCCTCCAGCCCTCCAATTTCTGGCATAGACTCACCCAGCCAGGCTTTCTTCCCAATTATTCCCCCTCCTTGGACCCTTGCCAAGACTGTATCCTCTCCACCCCCTTCCTCATGTGCCTAAATTACTCTGCTTTTGTTCTTTTTCACTTAAAATATCACTTCCACTCCCATAACTAAGTCATACCCTTCTTTTAAAAAACAGTCCAATTGCCTCTTCCAAAAACTGAGTATCTGGCACACAGTAGGAGCTCAATATTTTTGCAGAATAAATGGATGGATCTAGACTGCACTTGTCTATTACCATTAATAAGACCGTTCACTCTAATTGAATGATTTCCTGATTGTTTCATATGTTTGTGTTCTCCTTTTGGCTAGACTGTTGGGTCCTTGATTTCAAGGGCTATGCCAAACACTTAGCCATGTCCCGGAAATGGGCTCAGAGCATAGCAGCATTTCATACTGTTGATCATCTCTTTCCAAAATTCGCTCATTGGCTTAAAAGTCACCACTTAGTTATGATTCTCCCCTGCATGCCCATCTCCATGGCTTCAACAGCCAACCTCTCTCCAGAGTTCTAGCCCTATATTTCCAATTGTTTACCTCCTCATATGAATGTCCACCAAACTTAACATAAATTGAACATAAACTGAACTCAAAACACTGCCCCAAGTGGCTTCTTGTTCTGTGTTCTTGATCTAGGTGAATGGCATGAAAATCTCCCCCTCCCTACAACCCCACTCTCCCCATTGGCTCTTGTATTAGTCTGCTTGGCCTTTCATAACAAAATACCAGAGACTGAGGGTTTTAAACAACAGAAATTAATTTCCTCACAGTTTTGGAAGCTGGAAAATCCAAGATCTAGGTCTTGCAGGTTCAGTTTCAGGTAGAAACTCTTCCTGGCTTCTGTCCAGCACCTTTCACTGTGTACTCACATGATGTAGAGAGATCTCTCTCTTTCTCTTCTTAAAAGGCCACAGTCCTACTAGATTAGGGCCCCGCCCTTATGACCTCATTTAACATATTTAACACTATCTCCTAACTACCCTATTTCCAGGTATGGTTACATTGAGGGTTAGGACTTCCACATATGATTTTGGGGCACAAATTCAGTCTAAACCAGCTCTTGAACAATATGCCTGAATATCATCCTTTTCCTCTTCCTCATCCAACTAGTCATAAAGTCCTATCAATTCCACATCTGAGATGTCTCCCAAATCCAGCTCCACTTCTTCATAGCTAGTTCTTTTCTCCTTTTACTGCCTTCCAAGGCCATTCATCATCTACTGCCTAATCATGTAGCCCTGATTTCTACCTTTAGGCTCTCTCCAGTCCAATCTCTGGTCCTTGTCCCCAGGACAGAGTCCAACATATCTCTCCAAACTAATTTTTCCCTGCCTCACTACCTACCCCTCTACACCCTGCTCTCCAGCAAGCCTACACTTCTATTGAAGGAGGTCACTGAGAGGATGTGACCTCTGGCTGACCTGTGAGCTGAACCTCGGTGATCAGAGCATCCTCACCCCCCTCCCCTGTCCTCAGAATGAGCATTCTGCTTGCCTTCTCTGCCCCCAGAAGCTGCCCCAAGGACACAGCCTTGAGATAGTGATGTAGTGTTGAGACTATCTTGATGGTATATGATTGAACCCAGTGAAGTCTTCTATATCTTAAGATTTGACCAGCTGGTGGGGAAAACTCCTCCTCTTGCAGCCTCTAGGAGAAGCCTCATAATTAAATTCACTTGCTCATTAAACTTACCACCTACTAATCTGGAGTGGTCTGCTTCTTTCTGCAATGTCATCCTACCCTCCTTTTTTGGGAGGGTTGGTTCAGATTATACTAGTAAGCTCCTGAGGTCGCAAACCAACAACTTCTCACCTTTTCATCTTATACAGCTTTATGGAGTACAACTGACATACAAGAAACTGCACATATTTACAGTATAAGATTTGAGTAAGTTTGGGGGTATATATGTACCCATGAAACCATGGCCACAGCCAAGGAAACAAACATATCTAACCCCACAAAACTTTCTCCAGATCCTTAGGAAGCACTCTCTCCTCCTCTCCCTGTACCCATCCCAGTCACTAAGCAAATATTGATCTGCTATCGGATACTACAGATAAGTCATCCTTTTCTAGTGTTTTACATAAACAAACTGTTTTGCACTCTATTTTGTCTGGCTCTTTACACTTAGTATAGTTATTTTGAGATTCATCAATGTTATTACATGTATCCATAGGTTTTTTTTTTTTAATTGCTGAGTTGTATTCAGTTGTATGGATATACCAAAATGTGTTATACATTCAGCTGTAGATGCACATTTGATTTATTTCCAGTTTGGGGCTATTACAAATAAAGATGCTATAAACTCTTATGTCAAGTCTTTATGAAGACATATGCTTTGATTTGTCTTGAGTAAATATGTAGGCGTAGAATAGCTTCCATGCACGACTGTCAAAGCATTCAATCATTTGTCATTAAGGATGTCAGTCATAAGCTTTATGTAGAAGCTCTTTATCAGTTTGAGAGAGTTCCTTCTATTTCTGTGTGCTGATGGTTTATGTCAGAAATGGAGAGTAGGTTTTGTCCAGCACTTTTTCAGCATCCTCTGAGATGAACCTATAATTTTTAAATTTTTATTTATTTTTTCAGTTTTTTAAAAGATTTATGTATTCATGAGAGACAGAGAGAGAGAGAGAGAGAGAGAGAGAGAGGCAGAGACACAGGCAGAGGGAGAAGCAGGCTTCTCACAGGGAGCCCGATGCCGGACTCGATCCTGGATTCTGGGATCAGGCCCTGAGCCGAAGGCAGATGCTCAACTGCTGTGCCACCCAGATATCCCTCAGTTTTTATTTTTAGTCTATTAATAAGGTGAGTTACACTGATTTTTGAAGTCTAAACCAATCTCACCTTTCTGGGATAAATTCCACTTGGTCATCATTTGTTATCCATTTTTGATATTATTATATTCAAATGGCTGAAGGTTTCTCAAGGACTTTTTATTTATGCTCATGAGCATGTTAATCTGTAATTTTCTTTTCTTGTTTTTTTTTAAAGATTTATTTATTTATTTATTTATTTATTTATTTATTTATTTATTCATGAGAAACACAGAGAAAGAGAGAGGCAGAGACACAGGCAGAGGGAGAAGCAGGCTCCATGCTAGGAGCCCGATGCGGGACTCGATCCTTGGTCTCCAGGATCACACCCTGGGCTGCAGGGGGCGCTAAACCGGCTGCCCTGTAATTTTCTTTTCTTATAATGGCTTTGTTTATTTTTGATGTCAGTGTAATTCTGACAGTGTAATTCTGACAGTGTAATTCTTCATAGAATGAGCTGAGAACCATTCCCACCTCTCCAATTTTCTGTAAGAGTCTCTTTTCTTTTAAATGTTTTATTTATTTATTCATGACACACACACATACACACACACATACACACACAGAGGCAGAGACACAGGCAGAGGGAGAAGTAGGCTCCCTGCAAGGAGCCCAATACAGGACCCGATCCCAGACCCCACAATCATGCCCTGAGCCAAAGGCCAAAGCTCAACCACTGAGCCACCCAGGCATCCTTCTGGAAGAGTTTCTAAAGACTTTGTATCTCTCTTTTCCCCAAATGTCTGAATGTTTGGTAGACTTCCCCAATGAAGCCAGCTGGCCTGGAGTTTCCTTTGTGGAAAGATTAATATAATATAATATGTAAGATTATATAATATCTAATGAGATATAGAAATATATATTCAGATTATCTATTTCTTCCTGAGTGATCTTTGATAGTTTGTGTCTTTCAAGGAATTTGTCCATTTCATCTAAGTTGTTGAAAAAAACTAAAAAAAAAAAAACTAAAAAAAAAAAAGTTGTTGAAAAAAACTGTTCATATAAGCTATTTCCTTAATATCCTTTTAATAACTGTAGGGTCTAGAGTTATGTCACCACTTCTTTTATTGCTGATATTAGTAACTTGTGTCTTCTCTTTATCTCTCTTTTTATAAGTCTAGCTAGTGGTTTGCCAGTTTAATTGATCTCAAAGAATCCACTTTTGGTTTCATTGATTTTCTCTATTATTTTTGTTTTCATTTCAATAATTTCTGTTTACATTTTTATTATTTCTTTTATCCTGGTAACATTGTGCTGAATTTGTTCTTCTTTTTCTAGTTTCTTAACATGAAAACTGAGACCATTGATCTGAGACTGTATTAGTTTCCTGTAGTTGCCAAAAAAAAAAAAAAAAAAACAACTGAAACTTGGAAGCTTAAAGAACAGAAATTTATTCTCTCCCAGTCTGGAGGCCAGACCTCTGAATTTAAGGTGTTAGCAGGGTCACACCACACATCCTGTTCCTTGACTCTAGCAGCTTTTGGTGGCTATCCAGTCTGTAACTCATGTCTACATTACTCAAACCTGTTTTCACATTGTCTCCATTTCACAGAAGTCTTCTCCTCTGTTTCTCTTTGCCTTTCTCTCCAAAAGATGCTTGGATGGCATTTAGAGCCCCCTTGGATAATCTTAGGTGATTTCCTCTTTCAAGATCCTTAACTTTATAACTGCAAAGACTCTTTTTCCAAGTAAGGTAACATTCACAGGTTCTGGGGGTTAGGATATGGACGTATCTTTTTGGAGGCCACAGGTCAGCCCACTACAGAGACCTTCTCTAAATAGACATTTTAGTGCTACAGATTTCCCTATAAGCACTGCTTTAGCCACATCCCATACATTTTGATAGGTTGTATTTTAACTTTCATTTTCAAGCCAGAATATTTTCTAATCTCCATTTTTATTTTTATTTTTTTTTTACTCTTGGCTTATACAGACTTATGCTGTTTAATTTCAAATGTCTGGGTATTTCCCAGAAATCTTGCTGATCTATTGTGGTTCTGTGATAATCTTGGTTCTATTGTAATCAGAGTACTAATTTTGTATGACTCAAATCCTTTGAAATTTATTGAGACTCATTTAGTGGCCCAGTATACAATCTATCTTGGTAATCTATGCATTTGATGAGAAAGTTTACTCTGCTAAACAGAGTGTTCTATGAATGTCAATTGGGTCAACTTGTTTCACAGAGTTATTAAAGTCTTCTATGCTCTTATTGTTATTCTATCTACTTGTTCTATTAATTACGATGAGAAAGGTACTAAAATCTTCAACTATAATTGTGGGTTTCTTTCTTTTTTTTTAAGATTTTATTTATTTATTCATGAAAAACACAGGCAGAGACATAGGCAGAGGGAGAAGCAGGCTCTTCATGGGGATCCCAATGCGGGACTCGATCTCTGTAATCCAGGATCATGCCCTGGGCCGAAGGCAGATGCTCAACCACTAAGCTACCCAGGTGTCCCTAATTGTGGGTTTCTTTATTCTCCTTACAGTTCTATTAGCTTTTGCTTCGTGATTAGATTTGGAGACTTTTCTGTTATTAGATTTGGAAACATTTAGGAAAGTTATGACTCTTGAATTCAACACTTTATCATTATACAATGATCCTTTTCCTTTCTGATATTTTCTGTGTTCTGAAGTCTTCTTTTACTTTACTTTTTTTTTTTTTTAAGATTTTATTCATTCATTCATGAGAGACCCAGAGAGAGAGAGGCAGAGACACAGGCAGAAGGAGAAGCAGGCTCCATGCAGGGAGCCCGATGTGGGACTCCATCCCTGGACTCTGGGATCATGACCTGAGTTGAAGGCAGACACTCAACCACTGAGCCACCCAGGCGCTGCTGAAGTCTTCTTTTTCTGATATTAATATAGCTTTATTTTGATTAGGATTAGATCATATATCTATTTTTCTTCTTTTATTTTTAGCCTATGTGTGTCTTTATAGTTAATGTGGATTCTTGGAAGCAGCATATACTTGGGTCTTGCTTTTAATTCATTTAGACAACTTTTGCCTTTAATTAGGATATATTTCTTTAAGATTTTATTTATTTATTCGTGAGAGACACAGAAAGAGAGAGAGAGAGGGAGAGAGAGAGAGAGAGGTAGAGACATAGGCAGAGGAAGAAGCAGGCCCCTGGTGGGGAGCCTGATGTGGGACTTGATCCTGGAACTCTGGGACCACGCCCTGAGCCAAAGGCTGATGCTCAACCACTGAGCCACCCAGGTGTCCCTAATTAGTATATTTAGACCAGTTGCATTTAATGTGTTATTGCTGTTGTGTTGAAGCTCAATTGACCATCTTGTTTGTAGTCTATTTCAGACTTCTTCTTTGTACCCCCTCTGTTTTGGCCTTCTTTTAAATTAATCAGTGCTCTATGATTCCATTTTATCTCCTTCTTTTTGCTTATTAGGTATAATTTTCATTGTGTTATTTAAGTAGTTGCTTCAAGATTTCATCGAACTTACCACAGTTTATCTTGAAATGATATTATACTAACTAATTTGCTTTCTGGCCTTTGTGCCATTGTTGTCATGTATTTTACTTCTAAACATATTATAGGGGCTCCTGGGTGGCTCAGTTGGTTAAACATCTGCCTTTGGTTTAGTTATGATCCCAAGGTTCTGGGATTGAATCCCATATGGGGCTCCCTGCTCAGTGGGGAGTCTGCTTCAGCCTCCACCCTCCCCCCTGCTCGAATTCTCTCTCTCTCATACTCTCTCTCTAATAAATAAATAGAATCTAAAATGAACAAGTTATCACTTAAAAAAATAAACATTATAAACACCATAACAAATGTTTGTTACCTTTGTTTTGCAGTCAGCAATCTTTTAATAAAATTTAAATACTAAGGAAAAAAGTCTTATATTTCATATATACTTGCTATTTCTGGTTATTTTCAGTAGATTCATGTTTGCATCTGGTGTTATTTTCCTTCTGACTGAAGAACTTCTTTTAAACATCTCTTGTAGTTTTGATGGTGATTAATTCTTTCAGTTTTCACCTATCTGAAAAAGTCTTTATCTTCATTTTTCAAAGATACTTTTTTCATTACATATAGATTTATAGATGGACAGTGTTTTTTTTTTTCTTTCAATTTTTTTTAAGTTATCTACTCTCTTCCGGCTTACACTGATTCCAGGGACAGCACAAAAATGAGGTGTATTGGGAGGGTTTTACCCCTCCTAATCTCTATTAACTCCCCACCCAATCTCTATAAACTCACTCCAGACTCATACGGAAAGTTTATTTTTATTACCTTGTATGAGTATAGTTTCATGGCCCTGCCTCCCATCTATTCTAAAGGCATGTAAGATTGTTACCTCTTACTGCATCCTATATGGAAATTAATCATTATTTTAAGCCCTTTCAAGGATGGAATGACATTATCATGGTTATTCTTCTATTGCCTAAGTCTCTTATAAATTATCTATCAAGATGCATTTTTTTGGGAAAGTGAGGTGGAAACTACATTATAAGTTTTCAAAAGGTTACCTTGTGTTTCAGTTGAAGTTGTTCATTAAAACTTTGCTCCCTTTAGAAACAAGGTATTAAGAAAATATAGATTGAATTCCAGAGCAACTGTAAGGAATTCATTTGCCTGGGCATTTTGAAATCAAAGTTTGGGGAACATTCTTAGATAAAGGAAAAGTCCTGGACATGTTCCAGGGAATGTTCCAGACATTTGGCATTTGTACAAGAGAAATATAGTATTTTCTCAATTTTTATAGACGAGGAAACAAAGGCTCAGTAGGGTTACATTGCCAAATTACATAGCTAGTAAGTATTAGAGCTAAGCTTTCATTGTTAGCATACTATATTCCAAAACTTAAGAGGAGTCATAGCCTAGACAAACAGAGACTTTAAAGAATTCTCTATCACCTATTCATATCTTCTAATTGTATAGTTATTTAGATAGCAAGATAATTTGAATGTCCACTCATCTGCTTAGAGAAATATTTTGTATTTCCCCTTTATCCAATAGTTTTCAAACTTTATTGTGAATAAAATTAGTTTAATAAAATAAAAAAATAAAAATAGTTCTCAAACTTTAATGTGAATAAAATTACTTTATTTAATGTGCATAAAAATCAAATTATATGCACAAAATTGTGTCACCATTTTACAGGAATTTCTAGAGTAATTTTGATATCATTAGATTTTTACCCTAAACATGATCACATTTAAAACCTAACAACCCAGTACTGTGGCACTACACTCTACTCTTTCCACTCTATGACAATGTTGTTCCCTGATTTCCAACAAAGAGGTTACAGTCCTTTTAGGAAAATGTAGTAAAAAGGAACACATTGTAGGGAAGAGTATAGTTATCCTGTTTGTAGGACTTTACTTTCACCATTAAAGGAGTGTGACTAATGTACCTAGAGAGTTGAAATTCTTTTTTGCAGTCAAGAAGATGACTTCTTAAAGGATAAAGTTAAGCATAGAAATTTTATCTAAGACAGTAGCTCTCAAATTTTAGATAGCATGAGAATCACCTCAGAAGCTTGCTTTAAGTATAGATTCTTGAATGGGAGTTCTGATTCTGGTAAAGGAAAGTAGCTTATATCAGACTAAGCCTTCTCAGACAACAATAATAAACTCTGGACAACACACACACACACAATAATATGAAGGCACTAGAAAGTGATCTAAAGCAGGCAGAAGCTGAAACTGAAGGGGGTTCTAGTCTTTAGTGGACTCACAGAGTAAGAATCAATTTTACAAGGCTAATCCAGTGAGGGCACTACTCAGACCACACAGTACAGGGCAGATAGAAGATAAGCAGAAAAGCCTAGTTTTTTGAACTTGAGGTATCAGAGGATGGAATCAGAGGCTGCAAGAATATCTGGGAAATAAAGGGAGGGAAATCCCAGAACAGAGGAAACCATGTGCAGGATAAGAGCAAGAGTGGGGAAGGGAGACACAAAACTTGGATTTAAATGCCTCTCAAATCATAAGCTATTTCCTGAAATGTATATGTACAGGAGATAGTCCAAGGAGCTCAGCTGAAAGCAGTATGTGGAAGAATGTAGAAGCTGAGCAGGAGAGCTTGAAGTTCCATTCTTACCAAGTTAAATGGATTCAGTGAGCACTTCTGCTCTCCATTGAAGAAAGCTTGCATTGGAAGAAAAGGCAATGTCACAGGACTAAAAGATTGGTCTCCAATGTGAGGGGCAAATAAATATATCTAGCAATGTGTAAAAACAATGCTCCACAAGTTCAAGGGAAATCAGCTAGGAAATTTAACTGCCTGGTGGAACAAAAGTCAATATTCTTCAAAGAATAACAGAAGACAAGAATCCAGAATCTAAAAACTTTAACATGTATTATTAATAATGGTCAGATTATAATAAAAAATAACTAGGCATGTAATGACAATAGGAGATAATTCTTAAGGTCAAAAGTGAAAGTATTTAATCGAAACAGACTTGTAAATAACCAAGATGTTGGAATTAGCAGAAAAGAACATTTAAAGAGCTAAATATATATAATAAAATATGTATACATTCAAAGACAAATTACATCATTATAATAAGAACTGAACAAATGGGGGAACATTCTCAGGGAAATGGGAAAATATTTTAAAAATCAAATGGAGGGCAGCCCGGGTTTAGCACCTGCTCAGCGGTTTAGCACCTGCCTTCAGCCCAGGGTGTGATCCTGGAGACCCGGGATCGAGTCCCACATCAGGCATCCTGCATGGAGCCTGCTTCTCCCTCTGCCTGTGTCTCTGCCTCTCTCTCTGTCTCTCTGTGTCTCTCATGAATAAATAAATAAAATATTAAAAAAAAAACAAATGGAAATTTTAAAACTAAAGAGTTAAAGAGAAAATTGGAGACAGCAGAACTTGAAAACAGATCGATAGAAATTATTTAGTCTGAAAAGCAGAGAGAAAAATAATTAAAAATAAAAGCAGGGGGATCCCTGGGTAGCTCGGCAGTTTAGCGTCTGCCTTCAGCCCAGGGCATGATCCTGGAGACCCAGGATCGAGTCCCACATCAGGCATCCTGCATGGAGCCTGCTTTTCCCTCTGCCTGTGTCTCTGCCTCTCTCTCTCTCTCATGAATAAATAAATAAAATCTTTAAAATAAATAAATAAATAAATAAATAAATAAATAAATAAATAAAAGCAAAGCCCAGTGACCTGGGAGACAATATCAAGTGATCAAAAAGCATATAGCAAAGATTAAGTTCCTGCCTTTCTAGACCATTAAACAAGGAGAGGGGAATTTTCTGTTTCAAAAATATTTCTATCATTCAGTGAACATTTTTATTGTTTCTGGAATTACCTTCAGAATTTTTATCCCTGAATAATGGTATTTCTTGCTATTAGATTGGTTATGTCATTCAAGAGGTCCAGTCACTCCATCAACGGTGTGGCAAAACACCTCACCAGCATGATCAGTCCATTAAATTGTGGATGCTTTGATTAAGCTTTAGCAACAAAACACCCTTCTGGGCAATGTGTTACAACAGGGCTTCTTCTATCTGCTTCACTAGCTAACCAAAACATGGCTCATTATTGCTTCACTTGAACTTCTCCTTCCAGCAGAAAATCCGTCAGAATCTTTGATAAATATCTATAAAATACATATAACACATAATGTATTTATATGATATATATATTTAGCTTTTCCCCCCAGAAGATTGGGAAGAGCATTGTAAAAGGAAATCATATTGTCTTTTTTGCCACCTTCCTTTAGCTGAATCTCATATTTTTGAAAATAATGAAATTCTTCTTTCACCAGTTTGTCTAGATCTACTTTTTTGTTTTGAAAGTCTGGCTGAAGATTTCTTTCCAGTACAATTGATAGAGTGATAACTCCACAATGGTCTATCTGTACTTAAGCTGGTTGATATTTTCCAACATGTCTTCAAGGAGAAAGAAGTCTCTTTCATACATGATCATAGCTGATAAGTTGGTTGCTATGGTAAACGCTTCCCAGGTATAATGATACCACTGAGTGGTTTTTGCAGGATCTGCCATACTTGGTCAGAGAACTCGGTGGCAGTTCTATTCAAAGACTCACTGATTCGATGCCTGTTTAGCCAACATCTTTCATGCTGTTGAAGCTGAAAAGTATCCAACAGAAGTATCCATGCTTAAAGTTCACTAGATACTGGGCTGTGTCCTGCTTAAATTTCTGGGCCTTAACATCCTGATTCATGTAGCAGTAGAAAATACTTCTCAGACATTTTATAGCCAAACTCCTGGATCCTTCTCTAGTCATAATCAATGTGGCAGTTTGCAAGGGTTAAGGACCAAGTCCAAGAAGCACAGTATAGGCTGTACTGGATCTTGGTATTCTGGTCATCATCACATATTCTAGTGGAAAAGACACTAGACTGGACTAGACTTTGAAACAAAAGCAATAGTAACTTGACAATTCTGTAATAATATTCTGATTCATCATCCCACAGGGTTTAATGATCAGATCTTAGAAGATTAATGCTTTTGAAAGGTTAATAAACTGAGAGAGACCTTAAAAAATTGAATGCGGGACAGCCCGGTAGCGCAGCGGTTTAGAGCCGCCTGCAGCCCAGGGCATGATCTGGAGACCCTGGATGGAGTCCCATGTCAGGCTCTCTGCATGGAGCCTGCTTCTCCCTCTGCCTGCGTCTCTGCCTCTCTCTCTCTCTCTCTCTCTGCATCTCTATGAATAAATAAATAAAATCTTTAAAAAAAAAAGAAATTGAATGCGGAGGACATGACTCTATGAGGTGAATTTGCAATGTCAAATTATCGGTTCTAATAGGAAGCATCACAAGCTAAATTTAATGCTTGGTCTAGACTCTCTCTGCTCCAGGGCCTTCCACCTCATTTGGCCAAGAGCCCCACAACCTTACCATGGGCTCAGGCTGTGGCCTTACCATTTGGTTCTTATTTATAGTTTATATTTGTTCATTTACTATAAGCATATTTCCTTTATGTCCTTGAGCTTTAAAATCCTTATCTGCTAATTTCCACATTGGAGTCATCCTACTGTTGGTATCCACAGATTATCTTTTGTGTATGGGTCTCATTTTCTTTTTTCTCCATAGTAATGTTGGATTGCATCCATTGTAATGATTCATCATAGAAACTCCATGGGTCTCCAGCTGAGTTTTACTTGTAACTGTGGCTTCTCTTTAAGAAATAAAACCATAAGTTCAGAAATTCCTTCCATTCCACTACTTATTAGAACTTTCTCATACTTTTCAGTTGGCAACTCCATTCACTGCCTAGCCTTCTGGAATCTCATCCTATTTATGTGCTGCTTACATTCAGTCAAAAACTCAAAGATATGTTATGCTTATTTCTGGAGCTCTTTTTTGTCATAGATCCTTCCTTTCTAGATTCCAGCTATGTTATCCTCCTCAAACATTGATCTCTGTCTCAGCCTAGCAAAAACACTATATGCTGCTTGAGATCCCTTCTCTGTGTCTTTGTCTAAATCAGCCTTGCAAATAGACAGCTGGGGTGATCATAGAGTTCTCATTTCTTTCTTTCTTTCTTTTTTTTTTCTTCAGAATCACAGTTCTGAACTAGTTGTGGTCCAATGTCTGAAAATTTGTCTCATGTGTTTTTCCTAGTTGTCTATTTGCAGATGGTGAGAAGGCACACTTGGCGCCAGTTAGTCATGGCTGGAAGAGGGATCAGTGAGCTATTTTTTTTTTTAATTCCCAGCAATCTTCAAACCAAGAGCTAGTGTTAGTAGAGGGATGTTTGTATGGACATAAAACATGGAATTAGATTTGGGCTGATGTTTTTTCTCCCAGGAAGCAGCTATAGAAAATGACTATGTAAGCCCCTGTGCTTAAATCTCTCAGGGATCAATCATTGCTTCCAATTTACTAGGCAAAGATAACATCATGTGCCCCCAAAGTAAAGGTGTTTCTGTTAAATAAAGTGCACATCCAACTGGACTAAAGGAAGTCACTGGCTGTTGAAGTGCAAGCCCTCATCAAAGAAACAACAAAATAACCACAAGGTTAAATTTTTTAAAAAGATTATTCATTCATTCATTCATTCATTCATGAATGAGAAACACACAGAGAAAGAGGCAGAGACATAGGCAGAGGGAGAAGCAGGCTCCCTGCAGGGAACCTGATGTGGGATTCGATACCAGTATCCCAGGATCACGACCTGCGCCAAAGGCAGATGCTCAACCACTGAGCCACCCAGGTGCCCCCACAAAGTTAAACTGAAGAGACTTTGGGAGAAACCAATCAGGATTTCCAAACTTTGAAGTGAAATAACAGGAACTTTTAAAGTAGGTCATGGATCAGGTGGGGAGTTTTATTGGTCAAGATTCAATAGAAAAAGCAGAATCCCTAGGAAGTCTAGATGACGGGTAAGAATACAGATGGAATAAGGTAGATTGATATAGATAGCTATACTGAGATATATTTCACACACACACACACACACACACACACACACAGTGCTTTTTTTTTTATAGGAATTTGACCTCAATTGTAGAAGCTGGTCTAGAAGGTCTAAGGCTGTTTGTTGATTTTACCTGAAATTAGAGCTAGAGTTCACAGGGTAGGCAGTGGGAAGGGAAGATGGATTTAAAATGCAAGAGAGAAAGGACAAACTGGACTCCATAAGCATGACCTGAAACCCACAAGGATGAATTGAAAACTGTGTCAGTTCTCACTGCTTCTCGTCTTGGTGGCACGAGTGTCCCACAGGAAAACTGGTACCTGGTTTAGGAGTTGGAAAAGCTGAAGGAGAATCTAGGAGAAGATGGAGCTGTTGCAGACCAACAAGGTGAGCTTGCCAGTGAGTGACAATGTATGGGAGCTATAAAAAAAAAAAAAAAAGGGCTGTGCTCATTTTTCCCTTAAAGTCTCATACAAGAATGTCTCCTGTGGCCCCACCCTAACTAGAAACATACAGGAAAGAGAATTCTGGGAAATGTAGTTCAGCATAGCCTGCTGATACATTAAAAAAACACACAGAAGTACTTAGTTCCTTTTCATCGGTGTAAATCAGCAGTTATCAAATGGAGTGGCAATAGGTAACCAAGACCAGAGCTAGTCATGTGGCAAGAACTCGAGTCCCATGAAGTTGGCAGTCATTGATAGGAGACTCTGCGAAATACTTGTACTTAACATGAATATCTGGCCAAGTGGAAATAGAATATTAGCAGTCTGGTTACAGAAGTTTAGCCTCCAGTAAAGCGGCTTCAGCAGACACACTGGAGAGATACTATAGAGAGGAAGTTCTTCTGCTTGTATTTTTTAGTGTTTCAATATTTTTCTCATTTATATTAACCTGACTTCAATTGAAAATTATAACAACAACTTGGGGACAATAAGGGAACCAAGTAGAATATACATTTCCTGTTTATGGGGGAAAACCAGGCCTAAGAGGACCTTTTCTCCTTAAGGACAATAAGTAGAAATAAAGTGAACACAAGGGGGTATAAAAAGATTCTAAAAAATGAAAAATGGAGAAAATAATTTTAAGATGGGTAAGAAGAAATATGTAAAATAGGTTTTCTGCAAAAACAGGACATCTGCTTAGTGTTCTCAGAAAAAAATCTTATTCTATGAAATAAGACATAGAAGATGATATAAAATACCAGACTGGGGTGGAAAGAAAGCTGATTGAGAGGCAGGCAGAAATATATAAAGGAAGTGGGTTAGTTTAAGGAGAAACATAATTAAACAATGAAATGACATACATTATATTTAATTTAATACATATTATTATTACATTATTTGATACATTATTTTAATGTGTTTAATACATTACATATTTAATGTAATAATTAAAATGCATATTTAATAGATTATTTAATACGCATATTACATTATTTAATATGTATATTAAATCTGTATTAAAAGCAGCAAAATTCAGATTTATTTTTACAATTTTGATGCTTTATATTATGGGATGTTGAAAATAGATGCAAAGTGGAGAAATCAATGTAATAATCACCATTTAATCATCATTTAACTTAGTTACCAATATTTTATGAATCATTTTATTTTATTTTATTTTTTCTGGGATAAAGGGTTTTATTTTATTTTATTTTATTTTAATTTTATATTTTTGTATATGTTTTTATTGGAGTTTGTTTTGCCAACATACAGTATAACACCCAGTGCTCATCCTGTCCAGTGCCCCCCTCAGTGCCCATCACCCAGTCACCCCAACACCCCCTCCACCTCCCTTTCCACCACCCCTTGTTTGTTTCCCAGAGTTAGGAGTCTCTCATGTTCTGTCACCCTCACTGATATTTCCCACTCATTTTTTCTCCTTTCCCCTTTATTCCCTTTCACTATTTTTTATATTCCCCAAATGAAGGAGACCAGATAATGTTTCTCCTCCT
The DNA here is from genome assembly GCF_048418805.1 of Vulpes vulpes. Classification (NCBI taxonomy): domain Eukaryota; kingdom Metazoa; phylum Chordata; class Mammalia; order Carnivora; family Canidae; genus Vulpes; species Vulpes vulpes. The sequence goes on from NC_132785.1 coordinate 76,286,806, forward strand.
CCGACTGACTTATTTCACTCAGCATAATACCCTCCAGTTCCACCCACGTTGAAGCAAATGGTGGGTATTTGTCGTTTCTAATGGCTGAGTAATAGTCCACTGTATACATAGACCACCTCTTCTTTATTCATTCATCTTTCGATGGACACTGAAGCTCCTTCCACAGTTTGGCTATTGTGGACATTGCTGCTAGAAACATCGGGGTGCAGGTGTCCCAGCGTTTCATTGCTTCTGAATCTTTGGGGTAAATCCCCAACAGTGCAATTGCTGGGTCGTAGGGCAGGTCTATTTTTAACTCTTTGAGGAACCTCCACACAGTTTTCCAGAGTGGCTGCACCAGTTCACATTCCCACCAACAGTGCAAGAGGGTTCCCCTTTCTCCACATCCTCTCCAACATTGGTTGTTTCCTGTCTTGTTAATTTTCCCCATTCTCTCTGGTATGAAGTGGTATCTCACTATGGTTTTGATTTGTATTTCCCTGATGGCCAGTGATATGGAGCATTTTCTCGTGTGCTTGTTGGCCATGTCTATGTCTTCCTCTGTGAGATTTCTGTTCATGTTTTTTTTTAAGATTTTATTTATTTATTCAGAGAGAGAGAGAGAGAGAGAGAGAGAGAGAGAGAGGCAGAGGGAGAAGCAGGCTCCACGCAGGGAGCCTGACATGGGACTTGATCCTGGGTCTCCAGGATCACACCCCGAGCCACAGGCGGCACTAAACTGGCCACTGGGGCTGCCCCTGTTCATGTCTTTTGCCCATTTCATGATTGGATTGTTTGTTTCTTTGCTGTTGAGTTTAATAAGTTCTTTATAGATCTTGGATACTAGCCTTTTATCTGATAGGTCATTTGCAAATATCTTCTCCCATTGTGTAGGTTGTCTTTTAGTTTTGTTGACTGTTTCTTTTGCTGTGCAGAAACTTTTTATCTTGATGAAGTCCCAATAATTCATTTTTGCTTTTGTTTCTCTTGCCTTCATAGATGTATCTTGCAACAAGTTGCTGTGGCCAAGTTCAAAAAGGGTGTTGCCTGTGTTATCCTCTAGGATTTTGATGGATTCTTGTCTCACATTTAGATTTTTCATCCATTTTGAGTTAATCTTTGTGTATGGTGCAAGAGAGTGGTCTAGATTCATTCTTCTGCACGTGGCTGTCCAATTTTCCCAGCACCATTTATTGAAGAGACTGTCCTTTTTCCAGTGGATAGTCTTTCCTGCTTTTTCAAATATTAGTTGAATTTTATGAATCATTTTAAAAATCTGTCTTTCCAGGGGTGCCTGGGTGACTCAGTTGGTTAAGCAATCTACTCTTGATTTCAGCTCTGGTCATGATCTCAGGATTGTAAGACTGAGTTCTGTGTTGGGATCCCCCCCCCCCTGGAACCTGCTTGTGATTCTCTCTCTGCCCCTCCCCTTCTTACCCCCTCATGTGTGTCTGTCTGTGCATGCATACTCTCTCTCTCTAAAAAACAAAAAACAAAAAACAAAAACAAAAACAAAAACTTTCTCTTTTTTTGGACTAATATATTTTAAATCAAATCCCCAAGATAATATAGTTCTACCTGTAAATACTTCAGTATCTCCATCACCTGAAGTCATTCTTTTTTCTTTTTTTAAAAATGTAATCACAATTCCATCATCACACTGAATAAGACTTATAATATTTACTTAGTATATCTAATGCCTGGATGGTATTCAGATTTCCTCAACTGTCTCAACAATTATTTCTTGAAGCACTTGGTTTATTTAATCAGAAACCAAACTCAATCCACACATTACATTTAAGTGATAATCTATAAAGAATTGAACTGACACCAAAAGAAACCAAATTAGTAATATGGAAGAAATACATGAGAAGCTTGCTAAATTACAAAGGAAAGAATAAAGAGATGAAAATGACAAGTCACAAGCAAGAAGCTAGTGATAATGTAAGACAGAATAAAGAACCTACATTTGTATGGTTGGTATTATAAAAATAAATCATGAACACTTGAAACATAAGCAATAATCAAAAATATAGCAATGAAAAATGATTTTAATAAGCTAAGTAAAGAACTGTGTCTGCATGTTGAAAGGATTAACTGAAAATTAATGAAAATGCACAAATATGGGCAGCCCCAGTGGCTCAGCGGTTTAGCGCTGCCTTCAGCCTGGGGTGTGATCCTGGAGACTGGGGATGAAGTCCCATGTCCAGCTCCCTGCATGGAGCCTGCTTCTCCCTCTGCCTGTGTCTCTGCCTCTCTCTCTCTCTCTCTGTGTTTGTCATGAATAAATAAATAAAATCTTTTTTAAAAAAAGAAAGAAAATGCACTAATATGTGCACTAATTCTCAACTTGAAGTTCTCCATGGATGAGTTTCAGGGTATTAATGAAAATTTAAAATTAGAACCAAAAAAAAAAAAAAAAAGAAGAAGAAGAAAAAAGAAAATTGTAGCCAAATTTAATCTACCACACATGCTGATATTATAATTTTTCATTGAGATATGTCAAGATCAGAGGTTCTTAATCCTTTTTATAGGTCTTATATCCCTATAAGGGTTTTTTTTTTTTGAGATTTTATTGATTTATTTATTCATGAGAAACAAAGAGAGAGAGGTAGAGACAGAGGTAGAGGGAGAAGCAGGCTCCATGCGGGGAGCCTGATGCGGGACTCAATCCCAGGACTCCAGGATCACGCCCTGGGCCAAAGGCAGGCGCTTAACCGCTGAGCCACCCAGGCGTCCCCTCTATAAGGATTTAATTAAAGTTATTGTTCTTTGCCTCAGAAAAATGTGCATATATTTACTTTTTAAACAAATGCCACATGGTTTTGTTACAAAGGTATTCCACTTCAGGTACCAATTTCTCTTTTAGTTAACTACTGCTGTATAATGAAGTGTCCAAAACTAAGTGGATTAAAACATAGCAATTAATTATTTCTCATGATTTTGTAGGTTGATTGGGAGATTCCTCTGCTGGTTTCTCATGGTCTAAATTAGTAAGAAAGTCGTCTGGGCTAAAGGTCACAAATCATCTCACTCTTATGTTAGACAGTTGGTTCAAACTGTTGGCTAGGGCACCTCAATTTTCCTCTGTGGGGCCTCTCATACTCTAAATTGGGGGGCACAAATGATGGCCCACAGGCTAAAACCAATCCTTTGCCTATTTCTATCAATACCTGATTTATTTGAATATGGCCACATTAATTTATTTACATGTTATCTATGGCTGCTTTCACACTATAATTGTAGAAATGAATAGTTACAACAGAGGGGTGCCTGGCTGGCTTAGTCAGTGGAGCCTGTGACCCTTGATCTTGGGGTTGTGAGTTTGAGCCCCACACTGGGTGTAGAGATTACTTGAGAATAAAATCTTTAAAAAACAACCCCCTCCCCAATCAGAAACTAAAAAGCCCACAAAAAGCCAAAAAGATTTACTATGAGGATCTTCACAGAAAAAAGTTCTTGGACGCCTGTTTTAATTCACTGATCTTTAGAGCATAGGCTGGCACATGAGAAGAGCTTTATTCATATCCAAACCAGATGCAGACAATGAAATATTGGATATGATGCTATAGTAGTATCAAACTTTTAGAGGTCTTGGAGGGAATTAAGTTCTTATGCATGTTGGAGAAATAGAAGTAATTACGGCCAGAGGACGGATGGGCGTAAATACAGCCAGAGGTTCTTGGAAAGATCTCCCATCAAGAATTGTAGTCTATTTCCCACCCATTCAATCTGGGTGTGTCTTGTACGACCAATAGAATGTGATGAAAGTGGACACTGTCACAAAAAGAATCCAGTCTAACCTAATGGAGGATGAGAGGCTTCATGGACAGAAACTGAGATTCCACAGCTCATAGCCAGGAACAACTGCCAGACATGTGAGTGAGGTCAGGGCATAGCTTTCAGCCCAGCTGATTATCCAACGGAATGCAGTTGTGCAAGCATGCCATGTAGAACTGCCTAGCTCACCCACAGAAGCAGGGCAAATAATAAATCATTGCATCTCTAAGCCACTATATTTTGAGGTGTTCTGCTAAATATAAAATATTTGCTAAATATAAAACATAAACAAAAAAACTCCAGAAGCATTTAGATAGAAGTAAATTGTCTTTGAAGAAATAAAAATCATCTTATTCCCAGATATAAAATATTGAGTATCAGATGGCAATAGAGTGATATCTACAGAATTTAGAGGATAATAGTTATCAGTAAAATGTAACATGTAAACATTTTTAAGAATGTATGCTAGAATTAATGACATACAGCAAGTCTGAGAAAAGTAGGATCCAGATAGCTCTTGGAGTCTCAGATGTAAACATTTAAGGACCTCTTCTTTGGGGCCTTATTATTTGATGAAAATATATTCTCATTGTCTGAGAGGAACATACCTGCCCTTCTCAACTTAGGGACATATAAGGTAAAAAAACAACCATGTATTATTTAAGGATAATGAACAGCTTCAAAGTAGTATTGTGCATGCTGTCAAGGTTGAAAGTTAAAGAAAAAAGAGTTTCATCGTGAATATATTTTCCTACATGCCTATAGAGCACATAATATACTAAAAGTTAATGATATTTTTGAAAGATGGTAATAAAATCTTACAGTTATAATGGTTTTATCATTTTTCTTTTGTGAACATTTAAGGACCTTTTTTAAAAAGACTTTATTTATTTATTCATGAGAGACACAGAGAGAGAGAGAGAGGCCGAGACACAGAGGGAGAAGCAGGCACCTCGCAGGGAGCCCGGTGTGGGACTCCATCCTGGGACTCTGGGATCACACCTTGAGCTGAAGGCAGACACCCAACAACTGAGCCACCTGGACATCCCAACATTTAAGAACCTTTGTCTTTTAGTTTTTTTAAATGTTTCTAACACTTCAGACAGATGATAACTTAAGTGATAAAGTAATGGTTAGTATGAAAATTCATAAAGTTTAAAACTTGTTTCAGTCAACATTAAAGGTTTATTTTTTTTAAGATTATTTATTTATTCATGAGAGACACACACACAGAGAGAGGCACAGATGCAGGCAGAAGGAGAAGCAGGCTCCATGCAGGGAGCCCGACATGGTACTCGATCCCAGGTCTCCAGGATCACGACCTGAGCCCAAGGCAGATGGTCAACCGCTGAGCCACCCAGGCATCCCTTAAAGGTTTATTTGTAAACTCACGGAGTTTTTCTTAAAGGAACATTGCGTTAGAGACATGAAAACATTTAGTTAGCCTGATGGTTTTGTGATAAACAATCAGTTTGACTAGCTTCCTACTTTGATGGAATTTTAAGGTAATTCTAGACCATTTATTTTTAGAAAACACAAACTCAAACACAGCACTATATTTCATTTTTGAACAATTTTATATCATATTACTATATAGCTCAGTGAGAACATTTCTTGTTTAACTAGAAATCTAGGCTCTAGATTACTATTCTTAGCCTGCAAAACATAAAAACCAGCAAACATCATATAAAACCAAAAAGGTATTGTATCAATCAGAATAGATTATGCAGTAGTAACAACAACAAAAACCTCAGTAGCTAAACCATGTCCATTGTGATTCAGCAGAGTGTTCTACTCACTTGTGGCCACTGGGAACTCCAGGCTGTCAGAGGAGGCGTCCTCTCTAGCAGAGCCCATCTCTACGCTGGAGGACAATTAAGCACCAGGTCTCAAAGGGCCACATTTCATTTCTGCTCACAATTCACAGACGAGAACTAGACACTTGGCCTCACTGAACTGTGAAGGGGCCAGGATGGACGTTCCTAACATGTTCCCAGAAGTGTGGAAATATTTGGTGAATGGCATTAATGACTACAACACACATTGTTTTCTGTAGGCTTTGGGACAGAACTTCAGTTCAACATAGCTGTTGTCATTTCTTTCAGGATCAGCTGTACCCCATTAGGGGCAAGGAAATTAGTCTACAGTAGTAGCCACTAGACTGGTCGAACCCCAAGGGAGTTGCCTGGATGATTGTAGTGAAAGGCCACTTAGACATATACATGGTGGACAAAACACACGGCCACAACCCTTATCATCAATTTTAGCTCCTACTTTTCTCCTGAAATTAAAAACTGGGATAAAATATCAGTCTATAGGGGATGAGCTTTTAAGACTCTGGTTTGGATGTTAATTCACCAGACTGCTTAACCAGAGACCTAGCTTCTCTAGGGTAAGCAAACTCTGAAAGCTTACACAATGATTGCCTAAGACAAAGCAATTAGGGAGTTTCTGATGGCTCACTGTTATATTTCGTTGCCTTCACCCTTCTACTTCTGCCCTCATGGCCTACCCATCTTGCCTCCTCAGGCTCCAGACAATTTCTCCCTCTCCCAGATATACTACCCCAAACTCGCATCTACAAAGCTGGCCGGAAGTGGGTTACAGTGGATAGGGGTAGTTTGGGGAGATAGCACTGTGATCACTCACCAGCAGCAGCCCAGGCAGTCAGGGCCAGTGAAAGACTTGGGGTCCACTATTTGTCCATATAGCACTTTTGTGCAAATTAGAAAAAGATGTTCCCTCCTTCCTCTGGAAATAGACATGGTTCCATTTTCTAAGTATAGAAAATTCTTGTGACTCTACAATGGGAAAGAAAGGTTAATAACAAGTGTAAGAGTCAATTGTACTCAAATAACGTGAAATCCAGTTAAGCATGGGGGTGCCGGAGTTCATTCTCAGTGGGTGGATTAATCACTTTGAGCCTTAGTTTCCTTATGGGTAAAATGGGAATTATAAGCTGTTGTGATGATAAAATATGTGTAAAACCTCTTATTCTCAGCTCCCTTAGGCCCTATAGTGGAAATTCAATGAATTAATTTTCCTTTACTTTCTTTCGCAGCAGAAATGCCCCAATACTGCAGCAGCTGGGGCCCATTGTCTTCAGGAGTGCTAGGAGGAGGAGACACCACTGAAATGACTTCCAAATCTAGTTCTTCAAGGCACTCTACACCTACTAACATGGTTATCTTTCAGGGTCATTCTTGTGGAAACCATGACAGTCTTGTCATCCCCCCAAATTCCCTCCTGCTACTCTTTTGCAGTCAACCCTTCTCACCCCAAGCCCCTGGCCACCACAGATCTGTTTAATGGCCCTATAATTTTACCTCTCCCAGAATTTCATGTAAATGGGAACATAAAGACTCCTAACTCTGGGAAATGAACTAGGGGTGGTGGAAGGGGAGGAGGGCTGGGGGTGGGGGTGAAAGGGTGATGGGCACTGAGGGGGACACTTGACGGGATGAGCACTGAGTGTTATTCTGTATGTTGGTAAATTGAACACCAATAAAAATTAATTTATTAAAAAAAATTAAAAAAAAGAATAAACCTAAGGACTAAGTCAATAAAAAAAAAGAATTTCATGTAAATGGAATCACACAATATATAGTCTTCTGAGTGTGGCCTCTCTTACTTTATTTTTTATAATATGTTTGAGATTTATCAATTTTGTTACATGTATCAGTAGTTCTCGTTGCTGAGGAGTATTCCATTGTGTGAATGTACCACAGTTTGTTTATTCATTCATTCACCAGTTGAAGAACATATGGGTTGTTTCCAGGTTTTTTTGCTTGTACGTCTGTGTAGTTAGGAATAAAGCTCCCGGAAGCATGTAAATACTGATTTGTGTGTGTGTGATCAGTCATTACTGTTCATTTCTCTTAAGCATATCTCTAGGCATGGGATTGCATGCTGGGTCATATTATAGGTTTATGTCTATCAGAAACTGCCAAGCTGTTTTCCAAAGCAGCTATACCACCTTGGATTCCCACCAGCAACATGTGAGAATTCCATTTCCTTCTCCAAACTTACCAGCAACTCTTCAAACTCAATTTCTAATCTCTGCAATGGGAAGAAAAAAGAAAAGAATGTAGTAACAATAAAAGTGAAGAGTAGTGGTAATATGCTTTGAAAGTTATAAGTTTTTTTTTAAATTTTTTATTATTATTTATGATAGTCACAGAGAGAGAGAGAGGCAGAGACACAGGCAGAGGGAGAAGCAGGCTCCATGCACCCGGAGCCCGATGTGGGATTCGATCCCGGGTCTCCAGGATCGCGCCCTGGGCCAAAGGCAGGCACTAAACCGCTGCGCCACCCAGGGATCCCTGCTTTGAAAGTTATAATAGTACCATATAACTACATATAGATGTATGGTGATATCTTTAAGGTAAGCAATTGGGTGAAACAGGTTTAAGGGATACTTAAATTCACAGAAAATATAATTCAACCAAAAAAAGCCTGCAACTTTTCTGAGGGGTTTGGTTTCCTATAATCACAACTATATATATACATATGTATATATATATATGAATGAATCAAGATAGAAATGTTATATATAGAATATATATCATGTATTATATACATATATGTGAATGAATCAAGATAGAAATTATCTATCTATATATGTATATATATATATGAGTGAATCAAGATAGAAATTATCTACAATTTCATCACTCAGACTCAATTATTGATAGCACTTGGGAGTAATCTTTTAAGTCTTTTATTCTTATTAATATTTTTACTTATTAGTAAATAATTTACAAAGAATTTTATATCTCTATCTTTCCACTTTACATTAAATCATAAGCACTTCACAATGTTATTCCATGATCTTAAAATGATGCATGTAATATTCTATAAAGTAGATGAACCTCTATTTATTTAATCATTCCTTTCTGGATATTATTTTACCATTCCCCTCAATTTTCTACTATTATAAATAATATTGTAATCATCATATCCATGCCTATAAACTTTTTTTTGTTGGTTTTGGTTTTTTAATAATTATTTCCTTAGGCTAGTTCCTTAAAAGTGGGATTAATAGGTTAAAAGGATTTGAATATTTTAATGGCTCTTGGTGCATATTTATAGATTGCTTTCTAAAACACTGTATCAGTTTGTTTGCTCCCAACAAAGCATGTTTTATCATTCCTTGGCAATTTCTTGATATTATCATTTTAAAACTCCTATAAGTAATTAAAATGGTACTTTAAACTTAATTTAATTTAATTTAATTTAATTTAATTTTGAAAGAGAGAGAGAACACATATTGGTAGGGGGGAACAGAGGGAGAGAGAGAATCTTAAGTGGGAGCTCAATCACATGATCCTGAGATCATGAACTGAGCTGAAGTCAGATACTGAACCACTGAGCCACCCAGGTACCCCAGTACTTTTAAATTTTAATTTGTGTTTCATTGATTATTAGTGAGGTTGGATATTGTGGTAGGCAGCCTTTAAGATGGTCTCTAACGATCTGTGCCTTGTATAATCCCCTCCTTGTAAGTGTTGACTGGGCTAACCCAACTGGAAAAGTGGAGACCTTTAAACTTCCAGCCACACTAGCACACTACATTCTACCACACAGGGAAGGAAGTAATTCTGCTATATCACCCACACCTAATGTCCAGGTTCTGGACGTTGAAATTCTTTCTGTGAAAACACTGGCAAAAGTCCCCTTATGAACCCCTGCCCTAATCTCCATCATATCCATTGGGCAAGTCTGGCCTTGGAGTACCCTATTCTCTCCATCCTGTACTGTCTGTTTCCTCCAACTGACAGAGAACAGCTTAAAGTGGTCACAGATCAAGTCTTTTTCTGGACTCTCTTGGGTTGTCTCTACCTATATGAAACTTTTTTTTTTTAAGACTTTGTTCATTTATTTGAGAGAGAGAGAGAGAACAAGTAGTCAGAGCCGCAGGCAGAGGGAGAGGGAGTGGGAGAAGAAGGCTCCCCACTGAGCATGGAGCCCCATGTGGGGCTCAATCCCAGGACCCTGGGATCATGACTTGAACCAAAGGTAGATGCTTAACTGACTGAGCCACCCAGGCACCCGTAAAAGTGCTTTTTAATAAAAAAATATTCAGTAAGCATGCAGTGTTATTGTTGTCATTACACATACTTATTTTGATTTGTCCCAGTTTTCACTACTGATTGGAATAGATCTCATCTTTGCATTTCAGCCCTTCTGAAGGCCTGGGAAAATCCTACTAGATTTTAATCAATATTATATACTTCTTAGGGAACTTAAATCATTTGGATAACAAATTGAAACCAGGCTATGAACATTATTTATTCTGAACTTAAAGTTTTGAATTTCCTGTTTGTAAGGGTTTATTACAGTTGTTTCCTGTATAATCCAGTCCAATGGCACAGATTCTAATGACCTCATCACATGCCAGATTCAGCAGAATTAAGTGTTACTGAGTTTATTTTTGCAGCTACAATCCCTGCTAGTTTGAGGGAATGAGTCTTTCCTCAACTCATATCCCTAAGTTCAGAAGCTCATCTCATTCACTGATCTTTTTATTTTTTGGTAACATTATTTAAATTTAACAAATTGCTGCATGTGATTTATTTTGAATTTAATTACAGAGCCAAAATGCCACATATAATTATGGATGTAAGTAGCAGTCAATTCTTTACCCTGATGGCTTTGAGAAAGGCTATAAAGTGTAGCATAGTCTTTCTACATAATCTCCTATGAGCCTTCTCTCCCTGCCATTGAATCAGCGCTGACAAATAAAGTATCAGAATAGCAACTAATAAGAGGTCATGCTTTTGTGCGGAGCCTACCCCCTCGCTCCTCATTCATGTTGATGCTAATGGGATGCCATTTAACACAGCTCAGGAAAATTCATAAAATCAGCCTGCTTGGGAAGAACCTTTGATCAAAGATGGACAAATCACAGCACTCCAGGGGTTGGTTTAAAATAAGTAGTAATATGACATATTTCCCTTTGTTATGAGTGAAAGCTCTAAAGTACATTTTTATTCTCTAGGGGAAGAGACAGTAATATGAACCAAAACAGGCAAATGTGAAGAAAACAACTACTTCATTGGTGATAAATCTAGTTTTAATTCTATGCTATAAAACTATAAAACTAATGGGTTCTATAATGGAACTTCAAGACCCCCCCTCCCCCATTCTCTGGGATTTAGGCTGTACAAGTGATTTTCTGGGGTTCTTCACCGAATGAGAGGTCTGATTACATATATGGAGATGAGTTTACTAGCTGTGAGGCCTTGGGCAGGTTATTTAGCTTCTCTGAGTCTCAATTTTCCTATATGTATTTTAGAGATAATAATAGCCCATGGGATTGATTGTTGTGTGGATTAGCTGAATGTGTGTAAAGCACTCAGCCTGGTGCAGAGCAATGGCCAATAGGGGCAGTTGTTAGTATTAACTCACATTTTGCTCTCCTCTACTGCTTTTTCCCACTTCAGGTCCTGCAGCCAAATAATAGATGTTTAGGGACCATTTTATGTAGCCAAAGTTTTGATATTGGCAGCAACTTTGTCCCCATGCTGTGAACTCTGGGGGACTCTGGTGCTGTCTCGTTGGAGCTACTCTAACCAACATACCATAGACTGCAGGGGGCTTAAACAACAAACATTTCTCACAGTTCTGGAGACTGGGGAGTCCAAGATCAAGGTGCCAGTAGATCTAGTGCCTCGTGAGACTGGCTTGCTTGTTCACAGATGGCCATTTTCTCCATGTATATGGCAGAGAACAGGGAGAGAGGAAGCAAGTTCTTTGGGGACTGTTCTTATAAGGGCACAAATCCCACTTCTGGGAACTCCATCCTCATGACCTAATTACCTCCCAAAGGCCCCACCTCCAAATACCATCATGTAAGGGATTGGGCTTCAACGTAGGAATCCTGGGGAGGTCACAAACATTCACTCCATAGCAGCAGCCCTATTTTGAGCCAATTCCCTTCTCCACCCCTGCCTGGATATTTTTCACAAAACAAGCAATTTATACACACAGGTATATTTAAAATTTATTAGGCAAATTTGCCAACTTTGGGAAACTAGGGAAGATGTCATAAAACAAATCATAATTTTATACTTTAGTAATTGTTTCTATTTAGATTTTTCATGTATTTAATACATTTTTTTAAAGTAAACTTGGGGTTTTCTTGATTCTAAAATGACAGGATGAGTTTTAGAAGGCTATTCTAGGGGCACCTGGGTGGCTCATTGGTTGAGGATCTGCCTTTGGCTCAGGTCGTGGTCCTGGAGTCCTGGGATCAAGTCCTGCATCTGGCTTCCTGAAGGGAGCCTACTTCTCCCTCTGCTTATATCTCTGCCTCTCTCTCTCTCTCTTTCATGAATAAATAAATAAAATACTTTTAAAAAGAGATAGCTATTTTAGAAGGAATAAAAATAGAAAGTGACAAAAAGGAAGAGAAAAGGAGAGGTGAAGAAGAGAGGGAGCTTGGAATTAGATGTTCATGTCCAAAAGAGGCTCATATCCATTTATTTATTTGTATATTTACAAATATTTTATTTCTTTATTTTAGAGAGAGAGAGAGTGTGTGTGTGTGTGTGAGAGAGAGAGAGAGATGGGGTGGTGGGGGCAGGAGGAAGAGGCAGAGGGAGAAGCAGGTTCCCTGCTGAGCAGGGAACCACATGCTGAGTTGATCCCAGGACTCTGGGATCAGGATCTGAGCCAAAGGCAGATGCTTAACCCACTGAGCCACCCAGGTGCCCCCACTGATTTTTATTTTTTAAACACCTTATTGAGAGATCATTTCCACACCATAAAAATGTCTATTGTGAATGTACAATTCAATGGTTTTAGTTTCAGAGTTGTGTAGCCATCACACCCATCCGATTTTAAAACATTTCCATTAGCTTGGAAAGAAATCTCATGCCCATTAGCAGTCACTCCCCATTCCTCCCTCCAGCCCTAATGAATCACTAATCTACTTTCTACAGATTTGCCTCTTCTGGACATTTTCTAAAATCAAATCATACAACATGTGGTCTTTTGTGTCTTGCTTCTTTCACTTAGCATCATGTTTTTGAGATTTGTAGATGTTGGATCACATATTAATACTTCATTCCTTCCACTGGCTTTTTGAGGAATATTTTATAATTTTGTTTTAATGTTCAGGGGAAAATGTCTGATTCTAAGTCTATACTGAGGAATGTAAGACAGGAGATAGTTACTTATTAGTTACTATAAAAGAATAACATAAAATCTGCACTGTACTTCAATCAAGTCCTAGGGACTTGAATAAAAAGAAGAAATAGTTTCAGAGAGGAGAACTGACCATTAGAGAGTAATTAGGGTTGCTTGGGACTGATATTGGCTGAGAAAAATGCCCTGGATAGAGGAATTAGAAAAGGTAGAAGAGAGAGAAGCTCTTTCCTTGAACAAATTTTTAAAAAATATTTTATTATGATTTTCAACTCCTTCCAGTCTTTCTTGCTTTAACAACCTTGGTTAATAACCTTTACTCCATTATTCTGACACAACAGTCCCCAGGGCCCAAAAGGCCAACCAATGAGTCTAAGTGAGAGGTTTAAAACTATGACCCAGGGCGCCTGGGTGGCTCAGTTGTTGTCAGTTAAACGATGGAGCCCCGAGTCAGGTTCCCTGTAGGTGGGGAGTCTGGGTCTCCCTTCCCCTGGCCCTTCCCACTACCACCACCACTTGTGCTCTTGCTCTCTCTCAAATAAATAAAATCTTAAAAAAAAAAACAAAAACGAAAACCAACAACTATGGCCTATAAGCCAACTTCTGCTGCTTATTTTTGTAAATAAACTTTTGTGGGAAGAGTGTTATACCCATTATCTATTTGTTGTCTATGTCTGCTTTACATAGACATTACAACAGTAGACTTGAATAGTAGACAGGGAGACTATTTGGCTTGCAAAGCTGAAAATATTTACTACTGGCCTTTTATGGGAAAAATTATTTGCTCTGTTTAAAAAGAAAGGCTAGCATACATCCAGTTCCAGAAAAAAAAGAACACTGTGAAATATGCACTATATCACAGTTTTGTCCACTTACTATTGCCATTCATTCGTAGATAAGTGTACTCTTCTCATTGCTCCATTGTCTAGGCAAGCAGAAAGTGTAAAACATTGCACAAGATGATGATTCAACCCCAAATATCACTTTTAAGCTGAAGAGTCCTCCCATGGTATAAACTCATTTCAACTTAAAACTGTGAGAACAAATCAGGTATAAAACTCCTTGTTGTACATCTCTGTTTCCTTTATGTTTCTTTAAAATTATAAACCAAAGGTTTGGGATTTCAAACTTCAATGCACTCTGAGGAATATTATCTCGTTTGAGTTTCAACAGCAGTCCAAAATGAACTTCAGAATCCTTTGAGGTACATAGGGATAAATCATTCCTATCTTACAGATGAGATAACTAAACATCAGAGGTAAGGGTATATTTCAAGGTCAATGTTAGTAAGTGACAGGTTTGATCTTAATCCAGATACTGATACCTGGTTCAGTGGTATTTCTAACTGCCTGTTAACATCTATTTTGTTTTACTGTTAATCATCATATACTGTTACTAGTTCCTGAGAATCTTCCATTTGCCAGGTGATTTATATACAATGTCATTTGATTCTCACACGATTCTTTGAGATGGTTGGTATTATACTCATTTTACTAAGGAAGAAACTAGAATCAGAAAGACTAAGTAACTTGTGCAAGATCACACAACCTAAGCGCAATCTATTTCTCCTCCACCACAGCTGGGCTTCAGTACAGAGCTAGATTAAAACACAATGATTCAAAGGGAAAAGGAATCTGTTTAAAGTCTATGATAATGTATACAAATTTTCAACTGTTTAAGAATCAAGCTTTCTCATTACAATTTTTTACTTACATGAACGTTAAGTATAGATGATCAAACATTAAGTAAATAAAAGCAATGAAGGAAGAAAATGAAATGATTTTTTTAAATTCAGGATTCGAGATTTGGCATAGATTGATCTATCACTCATCTAGATAGTTAGCTGGCTTCTACCGACGTGGCAGCTAACATGCACATAGACAGGGAAAGTAATGGACCAACTCATTAAACTTGATTATTTATAAACAATTATCATTTATTTGTTTTATATCTTCACTTGTCACATATCCTTGTCAGTTAGGATGGCAATTTCATGTATATACTTTACTAATTTTCTCTACAGGGAGTCATACTCCATATATTACATAGCGTTGCCTATAATTAAAATTGTTAGAAACTCTTTGATAATGATTCTTCACATTTGAAGCCTCATATATACACTTATAGCTCAATAGTTTCATATTTTTTTCCTGTTATTGTTATGGTTTGTCCTAGTTTGTAAAAGAGAAGATCTTTTGAAGGATGACCAACTGTCCAGTTGCCCAGGACTGCTGTTTCCCTGGCATGCAAGACTTGGAGTGCTAAAATTAGAACAGGACAAAAACTTAAAAAAAAAAAAAAGAGTGCTACATAATGGAGTACTAAAATTTTAAAAATCTAGGTCTCTAATATCATTTTTTGTCTCCAATTATCTATGTCATTTAGAATAAGACAATTTAACATTTCATCTAAAAAGTGAGAATAGGGACACCTGGGTGGCTCAGCAGTTAAACGCCTGCCTTTGGCGTGCTTTGAGTGTGATCCTGGAGTCCCAGCATCGGGTCCCACATCAGGCTCCCTGCATGGAGTCTGCTTCTCCCTCTGCCTGTATCTCTGTGTTTTAAAATCTTTAAAACAAAATAAAATAAAAAGTGAGAATATTAGTGTCTATCTCACATTTTTAAAAAATGGGTATAGTTGACACACAATGTTATATTAGTTTTAGGTTCATATATCTTCTTTAAAAAACAAAATTTAGGGGAATGTAGGTGGCTCAGTTGGTTAAATGTCTGCCTTCAGCTCAGGTCATGATCTCAGGGTCCTGGGATTCAGCCCCACATCACATTCCCTGCTCAGTGGGAAGTCTGCTTCTTCCTCTCCCTCTGCTGCTCCCACTACTTGTGCTCTCTCTCTCTTTTGCTCATTCTCTCAAATAAATAAAATCTTTAAAAAATAAGGTATAAAATATTTCTTTTATTTTTAAAGGGAAATAGAGATTTCAACTGAAAACTTTATATAAAGGGTTTCCTTAACTCTGGCCTCTCTTAATTGATACATTCTTTTATTAAAAAGTAAAACATTGAAGTTGGAGATTCCTGGTGATTTATTGAGAATTAATAAAATAACCCTAAGAAGATTAAAAAAATTTTTGCAGGGTATGTGATGAAGCTCTAACTGTGTTTTCTTCTATAGGAGAAATGGTTTTTGCCAGGATGATTTATTAAAGTACTCTTTAATTAGTGAATTGAAATTACACATTTATCATATAAACTTGGATCCAAGGCTTAACTTTCAATTTTTTTTAAGGTTTTATTTATTTATTCATGACAGACACAGAGAGTGAGAAAGAGAGAGAGGCAGAGACATAGGCCGAGGGAGAAGCAGCCTCCATGCAGGGCGCCGGACGTGGGACTCGATCTCGGGGCTCCAGGATCACGCCCTGGGCCAAAGGCGGCGCTAAACCGCTGAGCCACCCGGGCTGAGCCACCCGGGCTGCCCCCCCCCTTTTTTTTCAAGGCTTAACTTTCTAAAGGGTTCTCTAACCATATTAGTTGGTGTGTCATTATCATATTGTTTTGATCACAGTAGCTTTATAGTAGATTTTATAGCTGGGACACATTTTACCTTCTTCAATAATCTTCCATAGCAATTCTGATGCATTTATTATTCCACATGTATATATATGTATGTATGTATATATGTACACATGCCTTTACATTTATTCATATCTTGCTTATATCCTTTAATACAACATTATAGTTTTTCTCTATAGGTTCTTTCTCATTCAAGTCATACCTTAGTATGTTTTAACTCACTGTCCAGTTCACTGCCATTATCTGAATGAACTCTTCTGTGGCATAAGCTAAATCTAGGCTGTCCAATATAATAGCCACCGGCCACATGTGGCTATCTAAATTTAAATTAGTTAAGATTAAATAAAATTTGAAATTCGGTTCTAGTTTTAGTTATCACTATGTTTTCTTTAAAAAGTTATATCTAGGGGACACCTGGGTGGCTCAGCAGTTGAGTGTCTGTCTTCAACTCAGGGCATGATCCTGGAGTTCCAGGGTAGTGAGCCTACTTCTCCCTCTGCCTATGTCTCTGCTTCTCTCTCTGTGTCTCTCATGAGTAAATAAATAAAATCTTAAAAAAATTTTATATAGAGGGATCCCTGGGTGGCTCAGTGGTTTAGCGCCTGCCTTCGGCTCAGGGTGTGATCCTGACCTGGAGTCCTGGGATCGAGTCCCACATCGGGCTCCCTGTGTGGAGCCTGCTTCTCCCTCTGCCTGTGCCTCTCTCTCTCTCTCTCTCTCTCTCTCTGTCTCCCATGAATGAATAAATAAAATCTTAAAAAAAATTTTATAATAGCCACTTTCCCAATTTAATTATTCTTATTACTTCTTATTATTTATAATAGAATATCATGGTTTTCTAGGTATATAATCAAATTATCTGCCGGTATTCAGGAAGGTATTTGGATAGCTTCGAGGTGTGGAGTGAGAACTGCTTACATAAGTTAGAAAACATCAAAAGCTCTAAGTGATGGGCCTGGCTACATAGGATTTTAAAATTTCTACATAATAATAGCAGTTTGCATACATTGGGCATTGTTTTCAAGAAGTTTACACATAGATGGGGGCCTGAGTGGCTCAGTTGGTTAAGCATCTGACTCTTGGTTTCTGCTCAGGTAATGATCTCAGGGCGGGAGATGATCCCCACGTTGGGTTCTGTGCTCAATGCAGAATCTGCTTGAGGTTTTCTGTTTCTTCTTCTGCCCCTCCCCCCCACACTCTCTAATAAGTAAATAAATAAATAAATAAATAAAATCTTTACAAGAAGTTTATACATAGAAAATGCTCAGGATATGCTGGCTAAAAGTTAGTTCTGTTACTGTTAGCAGCTAGCAGTCTTTGTCATAAGGACTTTGGGAGTTTTCAGTGAAGAAAGCAGGAGTCTTAGGTTGAAGCCAAGCAAAGATGGAATGTAGAAGAGCCAAGAACAGCCAGGGCCAGGAAAGGGAGAGGGAGCCCTCAATCCCCTGGACCGTGAACATCTAGAGACCACGGGTTGGGTGATAATGACTCTTACTGGCCAAAGAGGAAAACAAACAGTTTAGGAAGCAGTGCAATCAGAAATGACCAAATTTATCAGCTAATTCCATTTTAAGGAGCACAATTTAAGAGGGATAAAAGGCCAAAATCCACCCCCCACCCCGCCTTTTTAACCTGATATAAAGACACCAGGTTACTTTAACTTTATGGGGGCAACTGTGTGTGGTTGTGTGTCAGCAAGGGGGTAGAAAGAGCACTGCCATTTATTTTCCAGTTAAGTGATAAAACAGCCATTATTTTGAATTTAGTGCAGACTTTGGCCAAGCTATGTCATCTCTTAGTTGATGTCATACAACTTGAGACAAACATCCATCCTGACATGCTTCTTAGCCCACCTGGGGACCTAGGACTTTCCATTACTCATGCCAAACAACCAAAATGCAATGTTTTAACCCAGTTTCCACTGTCCTGCCAAGTGTCCTGCTAATACGTTAGTAACAGAAACTTGATATGACCCCAGGGAACATCAATCAATTTAATAATTACTCCCTGAATTCCTCATTATTCTATCATGTAATAACTAGAGAATTTGGTACCCAGCATCAAAATATGTGAACAATCCTGCATCTTAGGCAAACAAACAAATAAATAAATTTTTAAAAAATATCAACCACCTTACTAGGGTTGTTGGTGTCCTGCAGATGACAGTCCCGTCCACCAGGGGTCTCTAGCTCACTGATATTACTTGAATCTACCTCTTCCCTGGGACATATACTAAATCTGTGCTGTCTGATACAACACAATGGCCAACAGCCACATGTGGCTATCTAAATTTAAATTAGTTAAGATGATCTAAAATTTGAAATTCAGTTCCTCAGTTACACTAACCACATTTTAGGGGCTCAGTTGCCACACGTGGCTAGTGGGTCCTACAGTAGTCAGTTCAGGTATCTAACATAGAAAATTCTAGTGGATAGTGTTTTACTAAATCCAGTACATTAAAATCACTGATGTAGAAATAGTAGTTCAGGACAATGCTGTGAAAGTGCAAAGAGGCAGCACCTCTCCCTGCCAGTTCCAGCTAAGTTGTGATTAGTGTGTTTGAATCCTCCTTTTGTCTAGGTGGTATTCTGGGTGGGTGATGAAAACTTTGTGATCAGATTCAACTAACTCTCCCCTCAAAACCAGAATGTTCTATCATTTTAATAACTCATAGATATCATTTCACTTTTTCCATCATTGAGAAAATCAGGGCCAGAAAATTTTAAGAAAGAGATGTGGTTTAAAGAAAAAAAAAAAATCAGAAGATCTTATGTTTATCCTTAGTTCTGCCCCTAACAAGCTGGGAGAACTAGACAGAGTTGATGAACTTCTCTGGGCCTGCACTTGTTCCTGGATAAAAATAAGTGGGGCGACCAGATAGATGTTCCCTAAGACCTAAGACACGGGAAGTGCAGCAGGACTATCGTATGTACTCCTGAGAAGCAAAACGAATCTCTGACCCATATAAGAGGTTCCAATATGCCCAGAATGGTGAGAAGCTTCTGCCTCACTTCACAGGTAAGCTCTAAAGTTACAGAATGGTGTGGTTTCCAAACATCTTTAGTAAATAGAATTAATAATTGCTCAGACTATATTAGAACATAATTGCTATTTTTAGTATAAATATCATTTTTCCTTTTGAGAGGAGATTATGACCTTAAGAGATAAAACTAATTCCATTCTTTATTGCTAATGTGTCACAATTAATACATCACTTAAGTGAGAATATTTCAAAATAACATTGTGGCTTTATTCCAAGGATCTCGATTATGGCCTTAATCTGATTTTGTGGTCATTCAAAACAAAAACAAAATGTCCTTAGGTGGCTCCCTGAATCATTCCTCTAAGGTACCGTTCCTTTAGATGGATATCACTCTTTTAACAGAAACATAGACATGGGCTATATTCTCTGTTCTACACACTCATATTTTGAGTAAGTGGTTTTTAAAAATCTTTTTTTATTTTAAAGAAAAAGATGAGCTTCTTTTAAGGGTTAATGTTCCCACTTTTCTCAAACTCTGAATAAAAATATTCTTTTGTATCTGGGGTTTCTCTTGCAGGTAGTAATTCATCCTTCAGTGAGTGGGCCAAATCCATGCCCATTTGCATGTAGTTCATTGTTTATCATGTGTGTAATCCATTATGGGCTGAATATGGGGAAAATAAATGACAAAACGAGTTTGAAGGAGAGAAAATTATGGGCAGGAGGAAGCAAAGGATTAAAATGGAAATGGTGGTCAGGAGCCTCAGTTCTTTCCCCCAGGTGCTTTGTTGACAGGAAAAAAACCCTCAACTTTTCTATCAAACTCCACCTGAATTCTTTCAACTACAATGATGCAAAGAAAATACACGCTAATTATGAGCAGGAACATTATCTATTAATATGTTAATGAAGCAGGTTTGCTAATGGTGAAAGACTTGAATTTTAATAAAATTTTAAGAGCTTCTTGATTACGTGTTTGTTAGTCGATATGATCATTTAAAATTATCTCTAGGTGGCTTTACATGGAATAAAACCTACATTAGAACTGTATTCTAAACAGGCCTTAATGAAGCAGGTGAGGATACCATCTGTGACATAAACACTGTCAGCCAGAAATTCACTTCAAAAGAAATGTAAACTAGTTAACAGGAAACATGTTATCATATCTGCCAGTAACAGCTTTCAATGTAGGTAATTTATTTATGCATTTACTTGCTAATTTTTTCAAATTCATATTTGCTTATGAAAATAATGTTCGATTGAATTAATGGATACTGCCTTTCATTATTGGGGGGGATTTTTTTCATGTAAAAAAAAACACAAAAGAACCCTCTAGTGTCCTGTTTTGACAACATCCCGTACATAGATGAAAACTGTTTTATCTGCCTAAACCCACACATCATTTGAGAAGAGATGGAAAGAGTCACCAAAAACCCCAAAGTCAAACCGGAATTAGAGGCTTCATTGAGAAGTTCCTGTGAATAGGAGAAATTGTGTTACCTGTTCTCCAAGACAATTTTGGCATCAAAGTAACTGGTAATCCCCATCTGTCTCTCTAGAGGGTAGGTGAAGGCAGCGCTTAGTTTCATCCTTCATTTTGCATATTAGAAGCGCAGGGTCTTGATTAGTGTTTGAACCTGGATTACAAGCCAGGGCTTCTGAAGAAGGGGCAGATGCCGAGGAGGCTGAGTGGAGCTGCAGGTGTAGGGCAGGGTAAAGTTGGCCTGGAGTCTCTGAGGGGTGTGTGCAGCAGGCTTTGTTGTATTACTGGCAGGATTGGGGTCCAGGCACAGCGGGGCCTGTGTCTTCTCCACTACATATGAGGCAGTCATGAAGGTGTTAGCGAGGGAAAAAGAAAGTGAATCCTAGAACCCCTAGGAAGGGCTGCAAAGAGCCCAGGCTCAAGTGTTTGAAGTGCCCATATGTTCAATGGGCTGAGAATGAAGGAAAGTGCAGGAGGTGGGTGGGTGGGATGAGAAAGAGCAGCAATGGCTAACCCTCACCATGTCACTCTGAGCTTTGAAGAGAGGCTGTGAGGAGAGGTTGTGACAGGAAGTCACTTTAGAAGAAGCAACCCCATCTGAGAAACCAGGGGTGCTTCTCTCTGAGCAGAATTCCTTCAGTAAAACTGAGGATGATTCATCAGGTCTCTTGATTTCCCAGAAATTGAAATACTATTGAGGTGACAGTATCAATAAAACATACTAGAAATTAGACATATTAGATATGCCATACATATTAGAAATTGCTAACACTCTCTTTCATTCCTTAGTGTTTCTAATGACATTTTTTTAAAGATCTTTTTTAAGGTTGTTAAGAAACAATTCCAGAAGGTAATTGCCATTTAAAAGGCTTCTAATTGGGCCCTGGGTGAGTTTCTTTGAGGGCATGCTGCCCTCTAGGGGTTGAAGCAAACGGTGGAGGGGAGGATTTCAGAGGGGGGAAGGCCTTGTGTGAGAGAATGAAGGCTTTTCTAGGCGAGTTAGATTTTTCATAAAAATGATGCAGTGTTTTTGCATTTCAGCTCTAGAAAAAAATTTATTTCATAGAGAGTATCACCTGTCCTAAAGGCTTTAAATAAAGTAACATCAGATTTAATATATTCCTGTGGTTTTTTTTTCCCTTTCTTTTTCTTTTTTTAAGATTTAGTATGATATTTTTAAGTTTTAGTATTTGGAAGGGTGTTGGTGGGGGCAAAGAGAAAAATGTATAGGCATTTTTGAAACCATAATATTTCCCCATTCCTAATTATTCAGTGCAAAAGTCTCTATTGACGGCAACTTTCTGTATGCCCTTCCAAAAGGCGGCCACAGGTAACTCAATGTTACTGAGCGGTTAGGAACTGCAGGCAGAGAACAGCAGAACCTCCCTTTGTTTTGTTTTGTTTTTTTTTAAGGATTTTATTTATTTATTCATGAGAGACACACACAGATTGAGAGAGAGAGGCAGAGACACAGGCAGAGGGAGAAGCAGGTCCATGCAGGAGGCCTCATGTGGGACTTGATCCTCGGTCTCCAGGATCAGCCCTGGGCTGGAGGCGGCACTAAACCACTGAGCCACCCGGGCTGCCCCAGAACCTCCCTTTGAACCCAACTTTTCTCATTCCAAAATCAATGTGCTTTCCTTTTTTGTCACCTAGAAATACAAATGGCTATCACTTTACTATATGTGTGTGTGTGTATGTATGTGTGTAGGTAGGTAGGTAGGTAGGTAGGTATTTATTTATTTTAGAGAGAGAGAATCCCAAACAGGCTTCATGGCCAGCACCCTGAGATCATGACCTGAGCTGAAATCAAGAGTAAGACACTTAAAAAAAAAAAAAGTCGGACACTTAACCAACTTCCCCACCCAGGTGTTCCCATCACTTTGCCTTTAAACAAGTTAACTCCTTTCTTTTTACACAGTAATCATGTCTTTAATTTTTTTTTAAATAAATGAAAGGCTGACAGATACATAAATATACCACAACTATACATTTTATTGGTGACACATTTACCTCAAACCTCAATTTTGCCTAGAAAGAAAACCAATTATGAAAAATGAGTATTGTGGTATAGGCCAAGGGCTGGAGAGAGAAATTCAGGTCCTAAAGATTCAGAAAGTGGCCAGAGAAACTTATAATAACAGTAGAAAATAAAACTGCAAGCACAGGTTAGACTATAAGAAAAAATGGCATATAATAGTTAAATAACAAAATTCTGACATCCTACACCTGGCGTGCTTCATACAACATAAAAATCAGAATTGTGGACCTTTTTAGGTGGGATACATGCCCCTCCTTGGACACTTTTCTTTTCCCCCTGCCTCCCCACCCCCATCCCACTCTAAACAGCATTGGTACGATAAAGGTCAGGGCAGGCTGTAAAACCCTTCTCACTGCTGCAGATGCTGTGTTGGTGGAGAGAGAGTTTGTAGAATGGAAAGCCACAGCACAGAGAAGGGGAATTCTCAGGGTGGTGAACAGCTGCAGCAGGCATTTTACATACAGCGTGCCCTATATACACACACGCACAAATAATAGCATCACAGAATCTTAGGTTTGAAAAGGACATTACCAATTGGTTTTCTAAGCCAGCTATCTAAAATGCACAAATCCTTGTCTGAGCTTCCCTAGTCTAATGCTCTAAATTTGAGCAATTCCTTGCCTAAATTACATTCACTTAAATCTGCCTTTATCTTGAAGTCCATTAGTCCTAGCTCTGGTAGATTTAATAGCAAACATTTACAGCAAGATATATCTTTCCTAAAGCCTGGCTCACAATACATAATAACAAGGAAAAGCCCTGGGTCCTCCCCACCCCTCTGTTCCCACCAACTATTACTAACACACCGTGCAGAGTGCACACATACCAGCGTGGTTGCTTTTCGGATGATGGTGTTGATGTTATCAGTGACTGTCACTCTTTTTTCACAGCTTCTGAAAACATCTCTTAAAGTGGAAAAAACAATGCTGACAAATCTCTAAACAAGAGCAATCCAACTGTGTAGGGTCACCTTCTTTTGCAGAAGGAACCACTGGAGGAAGAAAAAAATTTTTTCAGTTATTTAATGCTTGAAGTTGCCTTGGAAAGTGGTCTGACATACTCTCTTCTCTTTTGAATCACAGCTGCTTTTAAACAAAGTACAGATATATCGATCTACTAGTGTGTGTGGGTAAACAGAGAGGGAGAGCGAGTTGGGTCTCTCAATTGTTCACTTCCTTTTTGCCTAACCTCATACATCCTGCCACAATTTCAGGCCAGTTCGAGTCCAGACATCAGTCAAAACGGACCACAGCTACTCCCACCCTTCTCCCCATCTCTTCTTCCTTTGTAGGTGTTCGAACAAATTTCTTTTCCTGTAGGAAGTTTCCCTTCACATTTGGAGACTTCATTCTCAAGTCTTATAAATTTAACTACCTTTTTCTGGGGAACACGGCTTCAGAAAAATGGAGATGTAATATTCATCGCCTCTATCTAATGATGAAATTAAAGAGGGATATCCTGAAGTTTATAAAGCTTTAGTTTTTATTGTTTCTTAACACTAGATTTCTTATGGCTCATCTTCTGTCAAGTGTAGCCACCCCTGTCCTTATTTCAAACCAGCGTAAGATCAGAGCACTCACTGTTACTGATGAGCACATTAACTTGCTGGGGCATAAAGAACTAAGTGACCCAGGGTAAACTTATTGAGAAGAAATTTCCCAAGAAAATGCTATATTCCCTCTTGCCTCTTCCCCTATAGATTGGTTTGGTTCCAATTCAGGGCCAGGAATGAAGGTTTATGAACTCCCTAACCCAGACCCAACACCAGGCATCCCAGTGGAAAAAGTGTTAGAAGCCTGATGTACTTCTCAAACCAATGTCTC
The DNA here is from genome assembly GCF_048418805.1 of Vulpes vulpes. NCBI lineage: Eukaryota > Metazoa > Chordata > Mammalia > Carnivora > Canidae > Vulpes > Vulpes vulpes. The sequence continues at coordinate 76,311,578 of NC_132785.1, forward strand.
TGCTCAGGCCCCTTTGGGAATACCAAACTGCTTCACACACGCATATACATTTTACATACATTTCCTGAAAGACTCCTGTGTCAACTGCTGTATTAGGTGCTGATAAGATGGAGGTGAATGATTTATATAGTCCCTGTCCTCATGGCAGGTGAGAGAAGTAAATAGGCAATTACAGAAATGTGATTGGACTGCACCATGGTGGGGAAGCAGGCAGTGCTATGCAAACACTGAACAGATCCCCTGAAGCTGAGCTGGACTGGGGGGCAGTCAGGAAAAAGTTCTCTGAGGAGAATATGTTTGAATCAAGGTCTGAAAGATCCTTTGAAGAGGGAACAAGTGTGAAGAACTAGAAAGAGTTTTATGGGGCATTAAGGCGGGCACATGATGTGATGAGCACTGGGTGTTATACCATATGTTGACAAATTGAATTTAATTTTTTTTTAAAAAAAAGAAAAGAAAGTTTGATGTCTGTAGAGAGCTGGAGGAAGTTCAGTATAACTGACCATACTCTGTGTGTGGAGGGAAGGGGAGATTTGGTGAGTGTGTAGGGCATTGAGAGGAAAGAGTGGTTCGTGGCAAGAAATGAGTCTAAGTAGTCATATTCTGTGTAAAGGAAGTTGGGACATGATTCTAGGAGTAGTTGGTAGCCACTGCAGGGTGTTAAAGGAGATGAGCAATGTGATCAGACCCGTACCATATAGGCATCATTGTGAGTACAGCATGGAGAAGAAAAGTAAACATAGAAGCAAGAAGGAGACTGCAGTAAGCCAGCTAAGAGAAGACAATGGCCTACATAATGCAGTGACTGGTGCTCGGCCTCTGAACCCAGGATTGGACCAGAGCCTCCAAGAATCATTACATCTTCCCTCTTTCATTCAGTGATGAAGATAAAGCTCCGTAGGGTAGGTCAGTTTGTTCTTGTTGTGTATTAATGCTTCTCATTATATATGTATTATGATGCTTTGACATCTTGGGGCCTTGTGGGTAGGGGAAGGACTGCCCTTCCCAGGTTTTGCTAATTCCTAGAGAAAGCAATTTGCCCCTAAGGCTCTTACTGAATTGAAGAGATAAAGTTTGAGGATATCAAGATAGCTAGAATTTATAAGGCAACATACTGAAAAGGAGGTGCTTCACAGAGAAAAGCTCTGAAGATATCCAGAGGAGTTTTCCTGAGTCTTTGGCCAAGTACTGATCTGCACATAAATGAGAGAAATTCCCCAAGGCTGCGAAAGGAGTAGCCAGAACAATTGCTGGAGATCACACAGTGCTGGATGGTATGCATGTTCCCACCAAACAAAATGAAGAGATCTCATAATACATTGGTTGGAGTCCTCAGAAGGGTCATAGTGATGTAACTAAATTAGTCCAAAATGCAGCCTCTTTTGGACTCACTCTAAGAAAGCTTAAAAATCAAGCCTCAAAGGGATTAAAATTATCCACCCTAATTGGATGCCAGAAAAAAAAATTAACAATCTTTAATGGAATACAACACAATTCAGGAACAAGTAAAGCAAAATTTGCAACTCTTTATCCAATTAAAAATTACCAGGCCTTTAAAAAGAATCAATGAAATATGATGCACAATCAGATTGAAAGGCAATCAATAGAAAACAGAACCAGAAATGACAGGAAATCATGGAATAAATAAACAAGGACGGTAAAACAAGTGTAAGAAATCTTATAAACATGATCAAAGTTGTTAAGAGAAACATAAACTGATGAGAGAAATGGAAGATATATATTTTTAAAAGATCCAAATAAAATTTCTAGAAATAAAAAATATAATACTGAGAAGATAAGTGAACTTTAAGACACTGCAGGGATCCCTGGGTGGCCCAGCGGTTTAGCGCCTGCCTTTGGCCCAGGGTGTGATCCTGGAGTCCCGGGATCAAGTCCCACATAGGGTTCCCTGCATGGAGCCTGCTTCTCCCTCTGCCTGTGTCTCTGCCTCTGTGTGTGTGTGTGTCTCTCTCTCGTGAATAAATAAATAAAATCTTAAAAAAAAATAAGATACTGCAAATTAAACTGAACAACATGAGGGGCCCTTGGGTGGGTCAGTCAGTTATGCGGCTGCCTTTGGCTCAGGTCATGATCCTAGAGACCTGGGATCCAGCTCTGTACTCAGTGGGGAGCCTGCTTCTCCCTTTCCCTCTGCCCCTCCTCCTGCTCATGTGCTCTCTCTCTTTCACTCTCTCAAACAAATAAATAAAATCTTTAAACAAAAAACTAAACAACATGAGATACAGAGAGAGGAAAAAAAACACACAACCTTAATGAATTGTGGGACTAATCAAAGTGTGTAATGTATCTATAGTTGGAGTCCAAGAGGAGAGGAGATTTGGGGAAGAGAAAGGGACACAAAATATAATTGAAGAAATCATGACCTGAAAAAAATTTCTTGAAAGTTATAAATTCATATATCCAAAGAGATCGAAAAACCCCAAATAGAATAAACATAAATTAAACTACTTTAAGGCACATCATAATCAAATTGTTGAAATCCAGTGATAAAGGGAAAAATCTTAAAGCAGCCAGGGGAGGGGGGATCCCTGGGTGGCGCAGCGGTTTGGCGCCTGCCTTTGGCCCAGGGCGCGATCCTGGAGACCCGGGATCGAATCCCACATCAGGCTCCCGGCGCATGGAGCCTGCTTCTCCCTCTGCCTGTGTCTCTGCCTCTCTCTTTCTCTCTGTATGACTATCATAAATAAATAAAATTAAAAAAAAATTAAAAAAAAAAAAAAAGCAGCCAGGGGAAACATAATACATTACAAAAAAGAGGAATAAGGTAAAGAATGACAGTAGACTTCACACCAGAAGCCACACAGACCAGAAGATAAATAGCACAATATCTTTAAAGCACTGAAACAAAAATGTGTCAATCCAGAATCCTATGTGCCAAATGAAAATATTTTTCAAAAGTAAAAGCAGAATAAAAATATTATAAGACTAGGGTCTCCTGGGTTGCTCAGTCAGTTAAGCGTCCAACTCTTTATCCTTCTCAGGTCATGGTCTTAGGGTCGTGAGATCGAGGCCCTCCACACACCCACCCCGGGGTGGGGGGGGACAGGCTCTGCACTCAGCAGGGAGTCTGCTTGAGATTCTCTCTCTTCCTCTCCCTTTGCCTCTCCCCATCACATGCGTACACATACGCACACTCTCTTTCAAATAAATTAATTTAAAAAAATTTAAGACTGCTCTTGCTCTCTGACTCTCCATTGTGGTGAATGCAGTTCACTATGCTCCTTAGCTTGTTTTCTTACAGACTTTCAGGATCAAATAATTCCTGGCCAAGAAACAAAAACAGAATCATCCCATTCCCTGATGGATTTGGATGAAAACTAGTAATAAAATCAGGTATAACTCCAAGAGGAAACACTGGGGAAGAATGAACCTGGGTCTCTGAGGAATAGCACATGAGATGGCACACATTTTTATGCTATACTAAGGTCACTAGTATCTTACCATATCAAACTGAAAATATCACTACCATCTGAACAGTTGGATGTGTCTTATTGGGAAAATAATTTTTCTCTTCATTTCTATACTTCCCTACTAGTAGATTGGTTCAGGAATAACTACATAGGATCTTCTGTTTGAAAAAAGAATTTAAGACCAACAAAAGCTGAGGAAGTTTATTGCCAGTAGCCCTATGCAAAAAGAAATAATAAAGATTTTTGGATCTACACAATGAAGAATGGTGCCAGAAATGTTAAATATATACACAAATATAGAAGTTTTTCATATTTAAAAAACTCTTTAAGACATAGTTCACTACTTAGAGCAAAACTAACAACAATGTATTACAGGGTTTACGGCATACATAGAAGCAAAATATATAAGAACAACAGCACCAAGGAAGAAGAATTTGGAAATATACTGTTGTATATTATTATATTATTATATGGGATAATATTTTATATGGGATTATTATGGGATTATTATCCCATATTATTATATGGGATAATATTTTTCAAAAGTATGGCATAATCTTTTTCAAAAGTAAAATGTGAAAAATTAAAGATGTATACTGCAATCCCTAGAACAACCATTAATATAAAAAACCAAAACAAGTATAACTCATAAACTAATAGTAGAGATAAAATGGAGTCATTAAAAAAAAAAAAAGCCTTCATTTAATCCAAAGAAAGCAGGATGAAAGGTGTATGGAAACATTTTGGGGGTGATAGAAATATTCTATATAGGGGATCCCTGGGTGGCTCAGTGGTTTAGCACCTGCCTTTGGCCCAGGGTGCAATCCTGGAGTCCCAGATCAAGTCCCGCGTCCGGCTCCCGGCATGGAGCCTGTTTCTCCCTCCTCCTGTGTCTCTTCCTCTCTCTCTCTCTCTATGTCTATCATAAATAAATAAATAAATAAATAAATAAATAAATAAATAAATCTTTAAAAAAACAAATGGGCATAAAATTAAAAAAAAGAAATACTCTATTATCTTAATTGTGGTGGTTGTTATATGACTATTTACATTTTTCAAAACTCAACAAATTGGTGAATTTTATTGTGAGTAAATTTGAAAATGAAGATTGTAACAAGAGAGAATGGGAGGAGAGAAATAGAAAACTGTGAGTATAGACAAGTATTTAAAGAGTTTTGCTAAAAGGGGATGATTTTTGGCAAGGGAAGAAGGTCAAGAGAAAATATCTTTATTTTTAAAATGGGACAGCCATATGTTTATATGCTAGTGGGAATGATACAGCTGAGAAGAAAAAAAATGGATAATGTAGAAGTAAGAGAGCAAAATTGCTGGAGTGATATCCTTGAAGCTGAGACCATTCATCTATGGTAGTAACAGTTGGGAAGACAGAATATAAGAAAGCACCTGCTGGTTAAGGTAGTGTTGTGGTAGGAATCAGGGATCCCCAGATGGCACAGCAGTTTAGCGCCTGCCTTCTGCCCAGGGCGTGATCCTGGAGTCCTGGAATCAAGTCCCACATCAGGCTCCCTGCATGGAGCCTGCTTCTCCCTCTGCCTGTGTCTCTGTCTCTTTCTCTCTCATGAACAAATAAATAAAATTTTTTTAAAAAAAGAAACCTATAGATTTTTCTCTCTTCAGGTTATTTTTTTTTTAATTTTTATTTATTTATGATAGTCACAGAGAGATAGAGAAGCAGAGACACAGGCAGAGGGAGAAGCAGGCTCCATGCACTGGGAGCCCGACGTGGGATTCGATCCCGGGTCTCCAGGATTGTGCCCTGGGCCAAAGGCAGGCGCCAAACCGCTGCGCCACCCAGGGATCCCTCTCTTCAGGTTATTTTAGTTTTCAAGGTGAAATAGGAACCTGAGTGTAAGAATGGGGGTGAGGGGAGAGATGGGAAGTTGATGAGAAACAACAGTACGAAACAGGCAAGGAGGATAATGGGAGAATGAATGGTCTAGAGAGCTAGCATGAGGGCCTAGAAACATTAAGGACTCATTTCATGTTAGTGGCCTTAAACTGAGACTAGTCAATGTGCTTGTGTTTTTCTCCGGCCATACTGTAATGACCACAGGTGCAAAGTAGATGGAGAGTTGGATTCAACAGGTGTTATAGTTTTGCCTTGAGTACAATGACGTTAGAGAGGTCAGATGCTAAGGATATGTTCAAATGAATGATGATAATGTTGGTTGAGGAATTTAAGTTGAGTAAGGAGGAAGTGAGGGCATCAAAGGACTGGGCATAGTGAAGAGTGAGAGAACCAATGGATTAGAATCAGAAGCCTTAAAGATGTACATACCACTTCAGCCAATTATCCATATGTAGGAATTTTTCCTTAAGAAATAATGGTGCAGGGACACCTGGGTGGCTCAGTGGTTGAGCATCTGCCTTTGGCTCGGGGCATGATCCTGGGGTCCTGGGATCGGTCCCGTATCGGGCTCCTTGAAGGGAACCTGCTTCTCCCTCTGCCTGTGTCTCTGCCTCTCTCTCTCTCTGTCTCTTGTGAGGGAATGAATAAAATCTTAAAAAAAAAAAAAAAGAAAAGAAATATTGAGGCAGATGCACAGCACACATGAGAACATTCATTTCAGTATTTTATGTAACAGTAAAACTTATATTACATAATACAATTATATAAATATTTATCAATTGAGAGTTGGTTAAATAAATCATGCTACTAAATTAAAAACAGGTTTTGTGTGGTTGTGTGATCATCTGTCAGGTAATACACAAGGCTATGTTGTGAATTTGTGGAAACTGGATTGATGAATTTATTCTCTGGCATTCCAAATTACCGCTGTTTATCTTTCCATTGCTCTAATACTCACATTATTATATAACTAGACTCCCTAGAATAATAAGTAATAAAGTAAATGAGAATGTAATTAGACCTTGCAGTGTTTTTTATCACCTACAGGTTAGTCATGGAAGAGTAGTCTCCGCAGAAATAGCTCTCAAGGGGCCCAGCGCATGATCCTGGAGTCCCAGGATCGAGTCCCACATCGGGCCCCCCACATCGGGCTCCCCTCATGGAGCCTGCTTCTCCCTCTGCCTGTGTCTCTGCCTCTCTCTTTCTCTGTGTCTCTCATGAGTAGATGAAATCTTTAAAAAAATTTTGGCAATTAACCAAAAATATTAAAAAAAAAAAAAGAAATAGCTCTCAAATTGAGCAGGTACACAGTACCCTTTCTCATTCCTGATGATCACTGCTCATGGAGCATTCTGGTGCCTCCTACCTGCCTATAAAGTTGGGTGTTGACACTCTCCCAAATGTTACAAGAGCCTGTGGTATAGGTGCTGTTCAAAGGAATATAGCATAAAATGTATAGTATGTGTAGTGTGTATTTTATAGTATGAAATGTGACATTTCTTCTTCTGGAAATGTAAAGGAATAATAAATAATATCTGTAAGCATGCATAATATTTGGTCATAAATTAGACACTTAAGAACACAAATGTGTAATAAATTGTATCACTCTTCAAAATCCTTGGGCCGCCTGGGTGACTCAGCAGTTGAGCATAAGTCTTTGGCTCAGGGCATGACCACGGGATCCTGAGATCGAGTCCCGCATTGGGATCCCCGTGAGGAGCCTGCTTCTCCCTCTGCCTGTGTCTCTGCCTCTCTCTCTCTGCCTCTCATGAATAAATAAATAAGATCTTTAAAAAAAAAATGCCCATCGCCCTCCCCTCCCAATTTTAAGCTTGAACATGTGACTGCTTTAGAGACTGAAATGTGAGAAGTGATACATGCCCATTTTAATCAGAAGTTTTAACTGCCATTGTATGATTCTGTCGTGTTCTCTTTCTCCTCTGAAATGCATTATAGGGGGAATATTCCTTCTGCCTAGGTCTCAGAATGAAAAGGAGACAGTGCCCGGCTGCAGGGACATGTAACATACATGGAAGGAACAATACTTTGGAATTAAGCCACTAAGGTGTTGGGGTTATGTGTTTTGTGAAAGTTAGTCCAAACTGACTGCTATGATAAACTAAATAAATTGAACATTACACTGGATGTACATAAAAGCCTTCAGTACATTTCGTAGAATGGAGTAAGGACTGCATTTATCCATTGCTAACTATCACACACTATTCATGCATTTATTTATTTATTTTAAGATTTTAATTTATTTATTCATGAGAGACACAGAGAGGCAGAGACACAGGCAGAGGGAGAAGCAGGCTCCCTATGGGGAGCCCAATGTGGGACACGAACCCAGGACTCCAGGATCACGCCCTGAGCCAAAGGCAGAGCTGAGCCACTGAGCCACCCAGGTGTCCCATGTTCATGCATTTAGTACTCATATTAACCATATGTGATGTGTGGTATTATCTGTAGATGAAGGTTGAAGGAACTAGGACTAATAGTAATTTCACACAATTAGTCCTGCTTCACAGTCTGGTTTTTATCTTGCTAAGGGGCAGAAATGGTTATGGTTCCCAACAGATGACTCTTGGTGGAGGGACAATCTGAGGCTACAGGGAAGATGAAACTGAAGGATAAAGGGGAATTTTTCTCTTCAAACATATACGATCTCTGTCATTTCTCTTTGTGGTTATAATTTGCAATGATATAAGTGAGATTTTTCCTCCCTGCACTATTAATCATTTGAGTCTCCTGCTCATTACACCATTGTATTAACAAGAGATAGAGTGTCATATGAAAATAACTGTATTTAAAAGCACAGCTTATTTATGCATTTCTGTATTTTCCATATTATCTTACAAAGAAAATATGTTAATTCTAGAGTGAGAAAGCCAATATCCATCCTACATTGGTCTGGCAAGTGAGATTATAAATTAGAGTTTTTCTTTGTCATTAAGAGAAAAGAACTGAACATTCCCCAAATCAGCTTCATCCCCACTTATATATGTGTCACATACATGAATAGAATATTTACCTACTTAAAATTTAAAGGTGAATAGGACAGTTGTGGAATTAGGTTGTTCATTTGTTGGGCATACCTGAAGTATTTAAGTACACGTTCACGGTCCTTTCAATCAATGACAAGTTAGGTGAAGAAAAGAGAACATTCTTGTAATGCTTCCTGGACAACAATATTCTGGGAGTTCTATTTTATTCATCCCCTGGGGTCCCCCCCACACTCAAATTGATAAAATGATGACCTTAAGGTAAAGTTTCATCTACAAATATAGAAAATAAGAAAATCCTCTGCTCTCTCCACATTTTGACTTTATATGTAACCTTCCCTGTAATGAATTAGGAGCACCAGCACTGTTGAACACTTGGGTCAGACAAATGACTGAATCCATCAATGTAATTAGGCAGTAAAAGCAGCTTCCCAGAAAAGCAGTTACTTCTTTACTCACCAGACCAGGTTCCTTTTGTCTTTTCCTCGTATGTCGTGCTTCTTGCTCTGTATTTCAAAACAACCTCTCTTGCCATTGCACTATTGCTTCTCTGACAGTTGCAGACCCTGATATATGATGATTCAGGTGGCCTCTACTTGAGAATTTACCTCTCAGGTTTAATGTAAATGTAAGCTAATAACTTCTTTAAGAGGAAGAGCTGCTTGATAAACACACAATCCTTCAATAAAGCTCGAAGAGGAAGGTATAACAGACATCTCAGGTGAGAGATTCAAGGGCCCTTTTAATGGATTGTTTGGCACTTTAGTCTCTAGTTTAATTTGCAAACAGCCTCTGTTCCCCTTCGAGTGATTTCTGCCAAGTATGCTATCTAGCCTCTAGGAAAAAAGGGGGTGGGGGGCAGTTGGTATTGGAAGGAGAGCAAAGGGACAGTCCAATTCAGAGCTTTTAGCTAGGAAATCCATTTGAAAACCTGTTGACTCATAAAGGACCACCCAGTCAGAATGCAGACGGAAATTAAGCATGACCAAGGTCCCTTCAAATGTTCTTCCCATAACACTCTACTCACAGAAGCTGTAGTGAAACTATAGCAGCTTTTGAGATTACATGACCTCAATAAGACCTAGAGATTTTTATTGGCCCACAGGGCAGGGTATTGAAGAGAAAATATTCTTTTACCTCTAAAATATGATGATGTTACTTTTCTGGATAAACAATAAAAACTTTCCACTGAACATGGTTGGAAAAAATAAGAACCCCTGTGTTTTTGAAATTTCGGGGTACGTGTGTGACTGTTTAATAGTCTAATCGATTCTTCCTAGTAAATCACCACTCTATGGGTTGGCATTGAAAGGAATACTGTTTGTTTCTTTGGTGAGCTTATAGACTGAGTAGCATGAATGGTGGCTAAAAAGGAGAAAAGGGAATGTCATATTCTTTAGTTATTAGTCTGGAGGGCAGGGGTTGGAGGTGAGTTAAAAGATGTAGAATTGGAATTCTAAAAATAATTAAGGAGCTATTTAGTAAATCCCTTCCCACAATAATGTGTGACTTGGAAAAATGATAGGTGACCTGGAGCATTAAAATTTCTCATGCAGATCTTGAATAGTAAATGATACAATCACATTTACAAAAATGACCACGCCCTGGGGTGGTAAGGAGAGTATTTTCCCAGCATTCCAAAAGCTCCTCTGACTCTCTGCTGTTCATGTTTACAAATTACCTGCCTAGGCTGGTTAACTGAAACACAGAGAACAGATAAACATGCTTAGCAAACCATTTAACCATGCTAAGCCCATAATTATCCTGCCTGAACATTTTATTCCTAAGTCTAAAATGGTTTAAAGTAGTAAAGTGTGGGTGTACGTATGTATGTATGTGTGTGTGTAAGAGGTAAGTTAATTGTGTGTGTAAGAGGCAAGAGAATAAGAAACATCTAAACACCATTGTTAGAAGGGAAGGTATAGGTTAACCTGGGCTCAAATAACTTCCTTCTAACCCATCAGGAGCACATTATCTAAGATTCTAAAGTGCTAAATTGGTCAGATAAGAGACTTGCTAAGATGTAAGATCCTCTGAACAATGAGGAAAGAAAATTGAAGTGAAAATTGCAATCTCCACCCACAAGAGACTTAAGTGAGATGAAGTGAAAAGTGTTTACAATGGAAGAAAAGAGGGAAAATGTGAAGAGGATGATATTTAATAATAAAGATAACACTGGGGACCCAGGGAGGAGGAAGATGACTGGGGAAAGGGGCCAGCAAAGCCAAAGTCATAAAGCTCCACAGGGGTCTGAGCCTGGGGGTTGGGAAAGCTCAGAGGAGCTTATCAGAGTCAGCAGTGACTCTGCCAAATGCTGAGTGGACAATTGGTGTCAAGGCAGCAGCAGCAGATGTTTTTCTGGTAGAAGAATGGTGGAATGATCGTCACAGCAAAATATTGTGCCCTGCAATAAGAGCTGTGTTTCACTGACAGCTGGACAAGAATGCACACAGACATAGGGGCAACACAGAGGCTGTGTGCAAAAGCTGGAGGGTTGGCAGACGGGGAGGGAGGGAGGGAAAAACAGAGAGACACATAAAGATGCTAAAGAACAGGTCTCTTAGAGAAGCATCTGTAAGGCAACCAGGACTAGCTACTGGGAGAAATAAAACATAAAGAATGGAAAATCGTTCCCGCCATGCAGTGAAACATGTGGGATCTGGAGCTAGAATGCCAGTATTCAGACCCTGTCACCTACTAGATGGGCAACCCTGGACAGGTTACTTGTGACCTCTTTGGCCTTTAGTTCCCTCATCTGTAAAGTGGATATAGTATAGTACCATCTCATGCGGTTGTTGTGAAAACGGAATGAGTTTATTGAGTAGAAGAACTTAGACTATTCCCGGTACCCAGGAAGCATCAATAAATGTTAGCAAGTACTGTGATGCCTGTGATCAGCTTCTGTGAGTGGCCCTGAGGTACCCAGAAGTACCTAGTTTATGATGGTTGGGTAGTATCTACATTGTCACATCAAGATTCCGATTGTCCTCCTTAAGAGCAGTTTGCAGGGTGGTTACATGTAGTAAGGATGATGGTAACATTTTATGAGGTTTATAACTGCTTTCGGCAAGTCACTTACTCCCACCCATTGAGTCTCAGTTTCTATCTGTAAAATGGGGGTATATATAAAATACATATGATATATATGTATGTATATGTATGCATATACATATATGTACACATGTATATACATATACATAAAGGTTTCTGTGAGAGTGCCTAGAACAATGCCTGGAACAGTTTCAACACACAGTGTTAATCCCCCTTGTGATGTTGGTGATGGGCAACAGGTTTAAAATACTCTCATCTAGGAATGGAGATCCTGACTGTTCTCCCAGCTGCCTGTAGAGAGGCCTTGGGTTTAGCTTCTCTTGTCAGAGCCTGGAAGAACTGATCTTTTAGGTCACACAGAGAACTGACGTTTACCTTTCACAACTTATCTCAGGTGTGAACAGAAGAAAAATGACAGCTTGAGTCTTTAAAATGGGTCAGTGGTGATGGGAATACATTTTTAATTCTTCCTTGAAGTCTTTCCTCTCTAAAGGAAGGGAGCAAGAGGAAGCAGGTAACAGTTTGTACAGGATGGCCTCTGATGCTAATGTCACAGGAAATTTCTGCCTCCTTCTGCCCCAGATAGCAGCTGGCTTGCTGGTGGGCATCCTGCTATGGCTTTGACCACTTCACTGGGAAGCAGGTCTTTCTTCCTGGGGATAGACATCTGGATGATTTTGGCCAAGGACATGATTTCCCAAAGAGCCTCCCGAGAAGAGGTTCTCTTCATGATCCCTCAGTATGCATATTCATATTCAATTCAATAGGCTCTCTCCACTTTGCACACCCCAAGAAATACTTCCTATGGAACTCCAAGAGAAGAAAAGGCACGAAACTGAACAGGTGGTGATTTTGTACTTGCTACCAAATATTCAGGTTTTTGTCACCACCAATAGTAGAAACAAACCTGCAAAACTTTACCTCCATTCTTGGAGCCAACACTCCTTCTGGAGGAAGAACATGGAAGAGCCAAGCACCCAGCCAGCTGACTACAGGGGTAAGTCCCAACTGGGGCCTTCTTCAGAAATCCATTCCTGCTTTTCTTTCCCATCTGCTCTGCCAGGGCTAACTGGGAAGCCCCCAGGGTGGTTTCTAATATATGTCTTACAATGTCCAGGCTCCCTCCCCAGCAATCATTTATTAGAAAGAGGTTTTATGATACAAATTTGATAATCTCCCATGCACACTGGCACTGTTCTAATTGAAGTTGTAAGCCCATAAAATTCAAGCCCTTTGTCTTCCTGAAGGCCACAAGGTTTAAAAAGGTTTAAAAAGATACTATTGTCCTCTCTAACACCCACGACATTGTCACCAGGGACTGATTAAACAGACTCCTGAATTGAAACAGTGCGGATTTTGTCTAGGTCCTTTTCAGGCCTGACAATGGCCTTTTCAGTTCCCAAGACAAAAGGAGGTTTAAGAATCGAGATTCTTCTGAGATAACCGCATCCATATGGAAGGCAAGGTGGCCAGCAGCTGAGACCCAAACACCCCACTCCCTTCCCCCTCTGTCCTCTCTCTCCCCATTCCACTAAATTCCAGGTGATGACACTGCCTCAGCCACCCTACCTCCTGTGGGTGGGGGAAGAAAACTAGGGTCTCAAACTGGCCCAATGCCTACTCTTCACAGGCCTCACTGAGCCCTTGTTCCCTTCCCTGGATCTGATCTCCGACCCTACTCTCCTCAAGCACATCTCCTTGCAGTGGGCACCAGGGAGGCAGGTTGTCACTTCTCCCAGAGGGTAAACACTCTCATAGCAAGCTCTGCAGCTCCGGATTCCCAGGTGAAGCCAGTTACAGACTCCAAGGGTGGAAAAACTACATCTCCGAGATGAGAGTGCATGGGGATCGCGGTGAAATGAGACCCACTAGCAGATCCCACACCTATGTAGGCCCAGCAGGGCTCTCCAAAGCAGTCTTCTCTCAACTGGCAGCCCTGAGGAGGGTCATTTTCCCACCACCCTTTGATTTCTTCATTGTGCTACCCCCTTCCCCATTCCACTTCAAGTAGAGCTAAGAAGAAGCAGGAAATCACAGATGCCAAGTGAGGCAGTCTCAGGCTTAGTTGGGATTTACAAATACTCCGGGTGCTAGGGCGCGGGTGCTCCTCCGTCCCCAAAAGGACAGCTTGCGACCAGGCCTGGGCTGCTCCAAACGTAGTATGCTCTGCCCCCAGCCCAGCTGGCACGTCTCCAGAATAATTCTTATGGGAAAGCTTATTATGCCCTATCGGGGCCAACTGGGTTGACTTCTAGTGTCTAAGACACCAGCAGCTTCGGGAGCCCAGAGGGGCCTCCAAGTCACTTCGGGCCCAGAGCACCTCCCTTTGACAGGGATCCCAGGGTTTCCGGTTTCTCCCGCATCCCCCGCAACCGCAACCTCCTTCCCTCCACCCCTTCCCCCCAGTATCTTCCTAAAGCTGCGTCGGGACGGGGATCTGTCCTTTCCACGCAACCCGGGGTGGGGAGAGTGGACTGGCGCCCTGAACTCGGGTCCGGAGAGCACAGCTGCCATCTACGTCCCCAGCAGGCGCTCGGGGGACTCAACCCTACACATTTTATTCTCGCAGCACCACAAAGAGGAAAAATACTCTATTTCTTTAAAAAATAAGTTGTTTCCCATACAAATAGCTATTTAAAAATATACAAATAAGGTTTAAGCAATAAAATCTAGCTCTGGGGCTGGCGGTGGAGGGAAGAGGAGAGGGGGGGGGGGGAATCCTGGCTAAAGTTCCCTGCTCCGCGGCTGGTGAGGGCGGGGCGGGAGACCCCTGCGCCCAAGGAGGTGGGGCCCGCAGAGAGGAGGGGTCGGGGGAGCCCTGCGGGCCTCGGCCCCCAGCCCGGCTTCGGCCGCACGGGCTCCCCGAAGTCCGGGGCAGCCCCAGGTGCCCGCGGCCCGCATCGGGCTCACCAGTTCCAGGACACCAGGGCCGGGGGCGCCAAGTGCTGGTAGGCGGGGAAGAGGCCGAGCGCCGAGCAGGGCGCGAAGGCGGCGTAGCCCGGCACGGGGCAGGCGGCAGCCGTGGACGCGCCGCTCTTGTCCCGGACGGAGGCCGCGCTCACGTCGCCGCTGCCGCAGGGCTGACCGTCGCGCACCAGCACGGGGACCACCACGCGGCGCAGCAGGCCCGGGGCAGCGCGCAGCTCGGCGGGGGCTGCGAGGTCAGGCGGCTCCATCGCCCCCGGCGCGCCCGGGGCGCGCGCGCGCTTCAGCTTGTAGCGATGGTTCTGGAACCAGATTTTGACCTGCGTGGGCGTGAGGCGAAGCAGGCGCGCCAGCTGCTCGCGCTCGGGCGCGGACAGGTAGCGCTGCTGCCGAAAGCGTCGCTCCAACTCCAGCGTTTGCGCCTTGGAGAACAGCACCCGGCGCTTCTTCCTCTTTTCCGCGTCTGAGCCGGGAGACGCCGGCCGAGCGGACGGCCGCTGCGACGAGTCGGGCGGGCTGGTCTCCGGGCTGCTCTCGTCCGAGGCTAGAGGGGGCAAAGGAGACACGGCCCCGTGAGACGCCGGCTCCCCCGCCCTCGGGCTGCTGCCCGCGCGCCCGCGCGCCTGGAGCCGCCGGCCGGAGGGCGCCGCCAGCTGCCCGCGGCTTTTGGGGTGAAACCACGTCCTTTCCCTGGGCCCACAACCGGACACCCGCCTCTCCAAATGCCACAGCCTGAGACGAGACCCCCTCCCCCCCCACCTCCTCAGAAACTCTCCAGGGCCCTCTTAAAACAAGTCCGCACCGGTCGCTGCGCCAGCGGACCATTTGCCGCAAGCTCGGGCACCGACCCGGGCCACCTCCACGGCCGCTGCAGGAGGTGGCCGAGGTTCGCAAAGCCGTGGGGAGCTGGGCTCGCCAATGCTGCCCATCCCGGACTGAGGCCTGAGAGTGTAGCCGTGTTTTCAAACATTTAAGGGCCGTTTCTCAAATACTTAAAAATCGTGAGCTCTAGAAACAGCAACCCCGGTCCCGGGCGTCAGTGCCAGGCGCAAGGACCTGCTCTCGGGCGGTGCTGACCAGGGCACGAATGGCATCGGGGTTTGAGGAGGACAGAGCCTCTGGTCCAAAGGCTGGTTGGGACTTCCCGGCGCCGGGCGGGCCGGGCGCACGGTTCTGCTCCCGCTCCCGACCCCCGCCGCGGTCTTGCGCTTACTCACAGGGGTAGTGGCCGCGCTCGGACTCCAGCCAGGCGGCGCAGGGGCCGGGCCCGGGAGCGCCCAGCGCCGGCTCGCGCCTCCGCAGGTGCTGTGCGTCCTGCTCGGGTAAATCCAGGAGGCTGCGCACGGTGAAACTGAGGCGCCCAGAGGTGGCCATGGCCACGGAGGGGCAGGGGGGCGGGGCAGGCAGGGCCGGCGGGGCGGCCGGGGCGGCCGGGGCGCCGCCGCTACGAGTGGGCGCCCGAGGCGCACGCCATGCGCCGGCTGCCGGGCGGGGTATTAGCGCGCTTACAGCGCAGTCTCTGTTTATATAAACAGCTCTTCCCACCCGGGATGCTTTGAAAG
The DNA here is from genome assembly GCF_048418805.1 of Vulpes vulpes. Lineage (NCBI taxonomy): Eukaryota > Metazoa > Chordata > Mammalia > Carnivora > Canidae > Vulpes > Vulpes vulpes. The sequence goes on from NC_132785.1 coordinate 76,327,419, forward strand.
CCGAGGTCCGGGTCTCCGGGGTGTTAAGTACCTGAATGAGTGCTGGACCAAAGACGGCGAGCCCGGAAGGTGCCACCTCCGCCCCCCGCGCCCCGCCCCGTCCCCCGCCCCCCGCCCCCTGGCGCCCCGTTACCTCCCAGAGGAGGCAGGAAGCGGCTCTCCGGCATTAGCGATTCCGTCTGATTAGCCCAAAGTGGGGACAGATAATGGGGATTGTTACCGATGAATAACATCTTGGGTGGCGAGCGGTGGTCACCCCCCGCCTGTCGCGGCCCCGGCTTCCTCCTCCTCCTGGGCTGACGCGGGGCCTGGCCCCGAAGGAGCGCCGGCTAGGGTGGGGGCGGCGTGGGTGGGTTTATGAGCACCCAGGAATTTATTCCCTGTTTGCTTTATCCCTCGAGCTTGTTTGCGAGAGCGTTCGTTGCCCGCAATTACCCGGAAAGTGATTTACAAGGCGGCGTTAAGCCCCGGCGCGCTCGCCCGCTCTGCTCGGGGCTGGGGCCCTCCGGGGACTCGGGCGAGGAGCTTCAGGCGGCGCGAGGGGCCCGGCGCCCCGGCCGGGCCGCGGGCTCGGAGGCCGCTGGAAACCACAGCCCTAACGTTCCCGCGCGGGCTGAGCTGGCGAAGGGCTGGCTGCAGGGCAGGAGCCCAGCCCTGCGCCCGGCGCCCCAGACCCGCAAAACCCAGGCGGAATGGGCCAAGCGCTTCAGGTCCTTGGCGCCACCGCCGGGCCCCGTGGCCGCCGCTCCTCGGAGCCCCCCCCAGGCCCGCGCGTGGGCCCAGGGCGACGGCGCGTCTCACGGGGAGGCCGCGGAGGCTTTGGATGGCCTTGGCGTCGCCACACCCTCCGGCGCCACTGGGGAGCTTCAGCCGCGTGGCCTCGGGGTGGGGCTGAGTCCCGGGGCTACGCTTCTGCCCCGGGCGGGGCGGGCCTCGCGCTAGCCGGTCCCGGATCACCGGGAGAATCCGGGCTGGGCTCGCCGGGCAGAAGGGTCAGCCTGCCTGCCGCGCCGGGGCGGCGGGGGGGGGGGGGCGGTGCGGGGAGGGGGTGCCGTGCGGGCCTGAGATCCAGCTCCCACAGCCCCACCCCAGCAATCGCTCCAGGTGCAGGGCGTTCTGTGGGCCCAGGGCTCCCCGCGCTCGCGCTGCAGCGGGGCTCGCGGGGCCGCTCTGGAGGCCTCGCCTCTGCGGCCGCCCTTCGGGTATTTGGCTGCTAAATTCTGGAGAGCGGCGCGGCGCTTGGGTGGCCGTCCCCGAAGCCCTAGCTGCACCTGAGCTTAACCCGGACCTGGCTCCTGTGCAGTGGCCCGGGCTCGCCGGCCCGGTGCACCCTCCCCATCAGCCTCCCTGTCAAGCGTGCCCAAGGCTCCCCGGGCTGCGCCGCGCGCTGGGTGGTCGGGCGGAGGCAACCCCAATACAGGCCAACTGCTAGGCCGCGGACAAAGGGGAAATGGAGCTCGACGCCCCGGACCTGTTGGAAGCATTTGTTCCAGTCAAGATTTTGCATTTGTTCAGTCCGAAATAATGCGTGATTGACGCCTGCTCACAAAGCTCTTTAGCACGCCGGGATAAATCGGAGCTTGTCCCGTGTTGTCATGGTTTTCAATGGGGTTCAATGGGATTGGGAGCACGATCGACTCTGCTGGCCGTCTCTCCGCCGCCCCGGCAATAGATTTATTAGTTATGTCTTTTTAAATAAGATTAAATTGAAATGACTTGTCTGTCCTCTTCGAGATGGGCGGCAGAGGGAGCCAGGAGTAGACGGGGGCGGGAGGGGGGCGATGGGGGTGGGGGAGCAGAAGCCTGAAACTCGGGGCCCACTGCGCCCAACACCTAAGCCCCAGCGTCCCAGAGACTGAGCAGGCCACAGACTGACCCAGGGCTTCCAGGACTTCTATCCAGTTAGAGCCGGATGCCTGGCAAACCTCTGCTACCCCATTTTCAGAGACAGGTGGAAGGAGAGCACTGATTGAAACCATCTTACGGAAGCATTAGGATAGACTCCCATTTGGGGTCTGAACTTCATGGCTGTGTCAGGGAGAAGGAGCTCTGGCCTGGGAGTCAGTTGGCACCCCAGCCCAGCTCCTAACTAGCTCTCATGGCCTCATCACTCTGAACCACCCTCCCCCCCACCTCCCCCTCCACCCCCCACCCTTATCTGAAATAGAGGAGAATAGATATGGTAACTTCTTAGGACCTTATAAGTTTTACGATTACATCTGCTGGAATTTTTTTTTAAACTATCTTTATCGAATTAGCCAGCACCTTTGGTCTCCCCCCTCACTCCATCATGGGTCCCTCCCCCCCTTTCTGGTACTCATCCCCAGGACTCTGACTCCACATTCTCCAGAATGTTCTAGGAGAGGATGTGCCATCTTCCAAGTTTCCAAAGGACCCGCCACAGGAGTTGGAGTGAGGTAGATCTTAGTTTTGGAAAGAGGACCAGAGAACCAAGTCAGGAGATGCAAAAGAAGAGTCTTTCCTGGAGTGACTGACCTCTCTTAGCCTTTTAATCTATTTAACATCCTAAGCCCACACTGACGTGTAGAAATAAGTAAATGGCACTCTTCAATTCTTAAGAGCTCTTCAGCATCAAATATTTGCTTTTACTCTTAGTATTTGGCTCCCGAAGAAGAGATAACCCCCCCACCCCCCACATTCAGCATTGGTGCGCTGAGAAGGACCTAGCTCTGGGATTAGCTCCAAATATTACTTCTATCCTTACTTTCCCTAATCTGGCAACAGCGTTCCTGGGTCTCGGTCTGTGTTCTAAATATCCCAGGAAAACTCCGCACCTGCTGGTTCTAGAAAGCATTGCGGTTTCACTGTGTCATTGTGGTTTCCTCCCTCCTCTATTAGATTCCTTGGCTGGCTGGTCCAATCCTCTTCTCAACTGGGCTCTGGGATTTTATCTAAATTATCTCTAAGAGCCAGAGCCTGGGGACTCCAGGAGGTTGCTCCCTTCTGAAGTAATGGAGGAAAGGAGGTAAACAGCCAAAATTATTAGTGAAAGGCACTTTCGCTATTGCCTCTTCATATCAGATAAACTCAACGACATGGGAGGGGAAATTTATTTTGATACTGGGTCAGTTGGAAAAACTAGGCAAGATAGTAAGTTTTACACATATTGGAAATCTTTATGTAAATTGCCTCCAATTCATAAGAGATTCTTAGTATCACAAGCAAATCATCTAACTGAATATCCTTTCTAGATTTTAAAATATTATTTGATGTTCTGGACATTTGAACTTATTTTGCAACTCAACATGGCTTGGGAAGATTATTATTTAATTAGATAAGTATTTGTTTCCCTGTAATTGGATGTAGTGCATCTCAATCCTAATAAGAGTTTTTAATCGTTAGACATCTGTGCTATAGTGAATATATTTAAGCAGTTTGCATTAATCTGCCTTTCAAAAGTATTATCCAAGATGATCATCATGGCTGCGTGCTTAAGAATTTAAGACTAGAAAATTCTGAAATAAAACTAAAGTATCTTGATTTTTAAAAAATGATTGCATCTATATCTTGCATTCCGTTTTTAAATCCTTCCATTTTGGTTAAGTGTTTCACAAAATCCTGTGAATCTATACAGTATTGAAGAGAGGCAACATTGCAAATTCCCCTTGATAGATGGAGGGCCCTCAACTGCCAGGACATTTTTCTTTGCCTCATAGCAACTGCTCTCCCCCCCCCCCCCCCCCCTGCTCCTTTTTTTTTTTTTTTAAATCACTATTCTGGTTAAAATAGCAAAAGTAAAAATAAAAATGGGCTTTTGATACCTCCAAGAAGAGGTGAATGATCTTGATCAGGCTTAGGATAGAAAGAAGCAGTAGCATTTAAAATCAGACCTCTTTGCCTTTCCTTCTGCCAACTAGTTGCCATGAATAAATAAACATTTCCCTTTTAATGGCTAATAATCAATTGCTTGGCGGTGGTCCAGGCCTCACTGAATTCATTCTTAGTTGTATTGATGATATATACACACATGGGACAAGGAACGGCAATTACTTTCAGGCTGGGGATTTAGTACATCTTTGAAATGGGCTTTGGATTTTATTGGTTAACATAAACGACAAGATTTGAAAGATCCCATCTTAAATTTCTTAAAATATTGACTTTCCATGGACTTTTTTGTTGTCATTGTTGATCTCCAGGAAAAAAGTTTTTCTCTCCTGCTATGTGTATCTAGTTGTTTAGGTATATAGTGAAGAAAAAATATAGGGAGTAATATGGTTCAGTGAATTAAAAAGTAAAGGTATTTTAATGAAATATCTATGGTTTCCCTTTCTTAAAGAGCCAGCAAATAACTTTAAAAATTTTAAAACTAGTTAATTGAATATTTCTGGTCTTTCCCATACCTTACAATGGTATAATATAATGATAGTATGGAATGTAAGTTGTTGGGATAGAAATAATAACACATTTTGGAGTGGGTGACAGATCTTACTATTCAAAGCTGAACTTCATTTTTGTCTAATCTTTTTTTTTTAAGATACTACTTTATACTCCTTTACTTGACTGATAAATAGTTTATATAAAATAGTATCCCCCCCCCCCAAAGATCCAGTATCCCAGTTGATGTTTACATAATAAAGGTCCAGGCCCTACATCACATTTAATGTCACAAATAGACACTGACTGAGTAGGGTGACTCCAGGACATATTTTCTCATACTTGCCCCAGTACCTCACATAGACCTGCCTGCGGTACATACTTATATAACCACGAGCATTTCATTTCAAACTAATTATTTTTTCTTCAATTACCCAAATATTATAACAAGGCCTCTATATTATATACCTTTATTTTGAGGTTAACTTTTGGATTTTAAATGGGTTGTATTTTTAAAATCAGATATTATTTCTGTCTTATTTAGCAACAGTTTAAGCACTAAACCAATTATTAGGCTAGAAAAGTGTTTGTTAATATCTGTTGAAGACAGGGACCACAGTCTGTCAGAGATCTAAAGGATCAAATAGTCCATCTTCTTACAGTGATGATGACAGCACTAGTAATAAAATATCACTTTACATTTTATACATTTGAGAATGTTACAATGTACACTCGCATTTGTTATTGCATCCTGAGTCAGGGTAGATTACCTAGGAGAAGCAAAGCTTAAGGAGAGGCTTGAAGGCAGATAGACTGTGATATCCCTAGAATTGAAGAAATTGGGGGAGGGAGGGAATGAAGAGGATGTAAAGAGGAGAAAGAAAGATCATTGTAATAGAAGGTATTAGAAAGGAATGATTAAGAGGTGAAGGAGAAAGCGAGTCTGGGCTGGCTTAGCAATGGGTTCAATTTGATCTCATTGACTCAGAGAGAAAAAAATGCATGAACCAGAAATTCCCAGTCAACTGTGCCGTCTATATGCTTTCCCAAAGTATTTATATTTCTAAAAATTAATTACAATAGCCTCCAGTTATGAGATAAATAAGTCCTGGGGATGTAATGCACAGCATGGTGACTATCATTAACAACACTGTTTGATATACTTAACAGCTGCTAAGAGAGTAGATCTTAAAAAGTTCTCACCACAAGAAGGAAAATCTGTACCTATGTGTGGTAATGGATATTAATTAAACTTATTCTGGTAAACATTTTGCAATATATACAATTATCAAATCATTATGTTGTATACCTAAAACTAATACAATGTTATATGTCAATCATACCTCAGTAAGAAAATAAAAAAAATTTTTAAAAACCCAATAAGGAAACTTCACCCTCTAAAGCATTCAAGTTTTTCTAGATTCTATTGAGTTTACTTTTAAATGTTTCTTTGGGAAAAAAAAAATCTTCTTCCCAAAAGGAGGCAAAAGTGTGTAACTATACCAAGAGTATGAAATGATAACCTGCAGGAATTAACCTGCAGGAATCTCCTCACAAAAAAAAAAAAAAAAAAAAAAAGTAAAAGAGCTATGTTTATTGCAGTCTCTGGAAATCCCTTAGCTAGCAAAGGTGGCTGTCTTTGTATTCTTGATTAAATGGGTATTTGCACTGAAGTCACATACCACACAAAGGAAACAAAACAAAATAAAAATGTCCTTCGTGTTCTGTTTTTCAATCATTTGTGTGAAGGAGGTTCTTGGCCTTTATCACTGTCAGTGAAAAGTTCTTCATTGGAAGGAGACATTCCACTCACCCTGCTTCTTGTAGACAGGGAGCTTACCATGGAAACTACCTCCACAGCCATCAGACGGATGTATAAATGACAAAACTCAACACTGGGCATTTTAGGGTTTAGCTCTATCTCAACAGCAGTGTATGGAGAATTTCTTGAGAAATTTCTTGTAGTATTTGCTTTGCTCTGAATCTTAGAACCCATGAATTGGACTTTTTCAAGTTGGGAAACAAGTAAGAAAAGACTTTATCTGAATGAATTCTGATACTAATGTAGGTATGCTATGTATTTAACACCACTGTGTATGATAAAGCTGTGCTTTTTTTAGGTGACTTTATTTATTTATTTATTTATTTATTTATTTATTTATTTATTTATTTTAAGATTTTATTTATTTATTCATGACAAACACAGAGAGAGAGAGAGAGAGAGAGGCAGAGGGAGAAGCAGGCTCCATGCAGCGAGCCCGACATGGGACTCCATCCTGGGTCTCCAGGATCACACCCCAGGCTGAAGGCGGCCCTAAACCGCTAGGCCACAGGGGCTCCCCTTAGGTGACTTTTTAAATGATAGCTGGAGTATCCCCAAGATGAGAGACTCATCTTTCATATATGAATAATATATGAATATGTTTGTATTTTTTAATTGGTTATGACCTTCAATTAAGTGACAGAAAAAATTTCTCCTATTGAATAAGTTTCTTCTGTTTAACAAGATCTATTCTAAACTGTTGTTGGCTTATCCTTAAAAAATTTTGCAATGTAATATGAACCTGAAGGAATTTGAGTGCTTTATAAAACTTGTTTTTTTTGTTTTTTATTCCACCTACTTGTCAAGTTCTCATTTAATTTACAACCTATCCCAGATCAATCCCCTACAATTTCCACCAAATCTGTTTTCAGACTTCTGTCCATGGTCCACATGAACCTATTGTAAAGACTGTCTGACACAGCATGTGTCCATGGCTCATTTTCATTCTCAGCTCTTCAAATCAAGGCAGTATATGAAAATGAGATTGAGATATTTCTGGATGGTTAGGGTATCAGGATGTGCACTTTTCTTTTTTTTTGGAGACATAGTTGAAACATTTCTTTGGCACTGAAGTATGTGTACATTTGGATGGTTGGTAGCATGAGAAGAGAAATGGCTGGCTATACATTGGATTTAGTTGCTTTTTAGTTTTTGACTACTTAACAAGAAAAAGGAAGAAAAAATACTTTTTCCTTAAGCAAAAGGAATTGGCTGTAAAACCAGTTTCAAGGAGGGGTTATAAAAGAAATAATGTGTGCCTAAAGTTAGACATTCTATGTCTTACATGTTATTAGAATGACTATTAAATGATGAATTTTGTGAAAGCTCAGATATTAGAATGTGGGGAGCTAGACAATATAATTAGCAGGTCATCTCTAGTAAATTTTTTTCTATAATAAAAATAAAAACCACCTAGTTTTCATGATTTGTCATCTTAATCACTTCTTTTATAGAACAATCAGGGGGAAAAAAAGAACAATTAGGAAAAGTATATGAGTATCTCTTTTCATGATGCACTCTCTTATCCATTGTTGAGATTTTCTGTTATTCAAATCCTGGTGGGATAACTGATTCTCCCATCAGCCCATTGGTCAGAAGAGCATCCCAAGGGGCAGGTGAAATAGGGGAGAAAACCTGTTAGTGTCTCTAAGTGAATCCAAAGTGTCCGCACTGAATGGAGATACAAGTGATTCTGTGAAGGGAGGGAGGAAGGTAAGAGAAAGTTGGAGAGTGAGTGCCTGTTTCAGCTTGGTGATCACCCATCTCTATCCAGCTATGGTTTACCCTGGAAGTTGGTAAAAGGAAGGCCAGTGGCAGGGAGTTGATGTGATCACCTCTGGAGCAGCACACTGGGAAGTGTAGAGAAGAATGGGTAGTTTTGTTCAGATACCAATTAAGACTTGAAGGCTTACAGCATTTTCAAAGTCCTTGTCAGGAACTAAGGCTAATTTCTAGGAATCCTCTTGTGATATGCTTTTTAGCAGCATCTCCGTGACTAGCAGAGTGTGATTTCATCTGCTCTAAGTTGTATTTGTTTCCAAACAGCTTAACAATGCTAATTGGACAGCACAGAAACCCATTGCAAGTTGCATTTTTTAAAAAAGATAACTCACCCTAGCAATGAACATAGATTGAAAACCAGTTAAAAGCCAGCGAGAACAAATGTGTCTTAAATGGAGGATGAAACAAAGGGAAGGTGGGGGCACATCCCCTAATGTCAATAGGCAGAAAGCTGCACGTGCATAATAGCCATGGGAGCGACCACCCAAGGTGGTCTGAGTCAATTCTGGAGACAGACAGACCTGGAGCCAGAGAAGGGGCGGGACAGGGCAGCCACCCAGCGTCCTGCTCTGGAGGGAGCCTAGGTGGTGGGGCATTGTCATATTCCTGCTCTGTGCCATGCTTGTATCCACTGCCAGTTTTCTTCCTCCAAATGTACCCCACATGGCAGGAGGTCTGCGCTCTGGCTTCTGTGGCCAGTAGTCACACTCCTGGGTTGATTTAGAAGGCTGTCAAAGATAACAACTGAATACTAACTAGAGCCAACTGAATTACACAAATATAAAACCCCCTTCACCTCCCCACTCCACCGCAAGTCTACCCACCCACCCACTTGAGTAGCACTCAAGTCCCTCAAGGGATGACATTTTTGAGAAAATTGTAATCCCCCAATATATGAGTAAAGTCATGACCACCAAGCACTCAGATCACACTGAGGCTGATCTACTCAAGCATAAGGCAGAGTCCAGAAGGAACATCTGGTTTTTCTTTCCAACAGGCACCAGATTCAGGGATCAGACAGACAACCAGATCTGGGTTTGAAGTCTGGCTCTCTGAAAAACCTGGGCGACCTAGATCTACTTTTGTGATTTCTTGGAGTCACAGTTTTCTCATCTATAAAATAGAAATAATCATTGATCTGGGTGTTGTGAGGATTAATGAGATATCTCACGGAAAGAGTGTGGTGCGGTGCTTGCCCACAGTGAGCAGGTGTTTATCACGGCAATTGCAGCTATGATGATAACGTATGACAGGGAGGTGGCAAGGCTGAGCTAAAGCTCACAAAGGCAGCTGGGGTCTGTGATATCATAAGTGTAGGATCAGCGGTCACAGAGCTCAGTTGAACTTGATCCAGTCCAAAGAAGAAGAAACCAAGGCACAGATAGAGTTTGAGTGACTTGCCAGCATTTCACAGTTTGGCTTCAAGATCAGATTTTCCTAATGTAGGAATCTTTCTACTTTACCACGCCCTGCACTACCAGTCCCTGAAGTAGCATTTTTTTCTCCTAACAGAGTTAGGAAGAATTTGCCTGTAGAAGAGATCTCCTTAAACTCAGCAGCATTACCCAGACCCTCCAGTCTCAGAGCTCTGGCCTCAGCCTACTTGCAGCTATGGCTAAATCTCCCCTTGCAGTGCAAAGGCTCTTTTTGCACTTAATGGCAGGATAGAGGCTCGGCCTCCCCAGCTCTAATGTTTCCATTTCTTGGGGACTTTACAGCTGCCTCAAGGTGGTCCCCCCTCCCCCTGCCCAGTCTCTCTGCTTCAGGATCCATTCGTCCTGGTGTGTGAATCCCTGAAGTAGCATTTGAATCCTCTTGATTCAGCCGGAGCATCTTGGAAAAGTTGTCTCTCTCTCTTTCTCTCTCTCATACATATAAAAAGCCAGGTAAGAATGGGGTCAGATGAATTAGAAACAAATGCATTTGCCTAGAGAGAAGCAGAACAAGGCAAAAATTGACTGCTTTAAGAAAGCAAAGGGAAATGCATAAAGCTTTTTTTTTTTTTAAAAGGCCAGGGTCAGGGGAGGATTCTTTGCCTACTGGGAAAAATGGAGAGGAGGGAATGGTCACAGCAAGTCTTTTGGATTTCCTGGGAAAGGTATGTGTGTTGGGGAGGCAAGGGAGGGGCCCTCGTGAATGTGGTGGGAAGAGGGTTGTGTGTTGGATTCCACAGGCCCTGCCATCCTCCTCCAGGCCTGCCTCACAGCAACCCCACAGTCCTCACTCTACAAGAAGTGAGCCAGCTCCCTGAGTCCTCAAAACCCAATCCGCTTTGCCTAAGACCGTGCATCCTACCCCTTCTTTTGTTTTCTAAGTTCCCTTAGCTCTTGTAGTCAGGACCATCTGCTTTTTCTTTTAATTGCTTTCTGAACATTTCAGACAGGCTAATTCTAGGTGCTAGAATTAGGCACTAGTGCTCTACATTTTCTTCTGTATTTTCAAAAGAAATACTTGTTGCTATTTTTTGATTGACATAACACAGGGGTAAACAGTTGAACTTTTAAGGTATAAAAACATTCCATTTGAAGGAACATGTTTCTATGCTGCTGGTATACCCAATCAGATAAGAATATGAATCAGGATTAATTCCCCAGCCAACCAAAGTGATATAAAATCATTTCCTGCTTAAAGTACTGTGGAATGCCACAGGCAAGGGATATGCTGAGAGAGGTCACCCCTTATTTGGTAATCTTACCAAATCCTTCTCATTTTAGAGCAAGTTAAGAGGGATTTTGCTGTTTTTGTGAAAAGTTCTCTTCCCTTGGTCTGTACAAGGCACAATAGATGCTAACAGCTGATTCAGAACAGTTACAGTCTAGTGTATAAATATGTAAACATGGGTAAGTATGTATTTAGACAATTTAAAAGTGTGTCTCATTTACCCAATTATAAACAGCTGTCTGAGAGCAATTACGATTTATCATGTAAATGCTTATTTGCATAATTCAAAATATGAATATTATTTGCTTGATAAAGACTGTAAATAAAAGGCAACCTGAACTTTCTCAGGCTTAGAGTTTCATGCTAAGTTTTTATCTAATAGGGAAAAATGGCACTGTTCAAAATGGTACTTAATTTTGTGAATTTTAGCAGGTCCAGATAATTGCTAATTTAGTAAGAAAAAGAGCAAAAGTTTTAAAGTAAATGTGGCTGGCTTAGAACTAATAAAAGAGGTCACACTACTCTGCTACTTTTACTCCTGAAAATTTGCTATGTAGAGATGAATTGCCTCCCTGCCGTTTTCACTGTTCGTGAGTTTTTAGTGGTAAATACTTTCAGGGTATTTAGCATGTTATTTTTCACGTGCTACAATTTGATATACACATATTTTTTCAATAATATATCATTATTTTTTAAGGTATAGGATTATTAAATGGGTATGCTTGCACGTGTACTAAGGAACAGTTCTCTTGTTAAAAAATCTAACTTCTGCTTGTATGAGAACAAGTGATAAAATGTGGGCATTCAAACTTCCACTCAGTATACCCTCATGTATTCATTTTCTAGGGCTGCCATAAACAATCATCATAATCTCAGTGCCTAAAAACAGCAGAAATATATTCTTTCAAAGATCTGGAGACTAGAAGGTGCCAGCAGGGCCACACTCCCTCCGAGGGCTCTGGGGAAGGATCTTTCCTTGTCTCTTCCCAGTATCTGGTGATGGTCACTGACTTGCAGTATAGCTCTCCAGCCTGCCTCTGCGGCCTTCTTGCTTGTGTGTCTGTGTTTCTGTGTGTCTTCTTTTCTTCCTAGAAGGACACCAGCTATTGGATTTAGGCCCCAAATGACCTCCTCTTAATGACATCTGCAAAGACCTTATTTCCAAATAATGTCACATTCACAGGTACCCAAGGTTGAAACCTATCTTCCGGGAGGACACAATTCAACCTACTATACAGAGAACAACTATGCAAAGTAATGTCTCTGAGCTCTAAAGCAGCCTGAAATATCTGACTTATGCTTACTCCAAGAGTAATTTGTATTTTGCATGGTTTTGGCATCATAGACAAAGTATGATATTATTTGAAAAATTAAGAATTCACATGTGATATATAATATATCATATAGTATATTCAAGAAATATTTATTCAGTTGAGTCTCCCTGGGTGGATTAAATCTCTCTCTTCAGCTCTCCATTGAGTTAATGTGTCTTTTATGCAGTTCTTTCCACACTTCCAGAAAAGAAGCTACAATATGCCAAGCACAGTGCTAAACACTTTATAAAAGGTAGCTCAGTCAGACCTCATAACCCTGGGAGTTATTTTTTTGACACTCCCATTTTATTACATGGCAGAACCAGGATACAGATCCAAACTTTCCTGTCTCTAAAGCTTGTGTCTTTGCCATGTATCTTTGGAGGGTTTCACTGTGCGCTTAGCTACATGCTGTAACTTCCTTGACTGTGTCTCATACTTGCAGACCTTCCAGGAATGCTTCCTGTGCTGCATCAGCTCTGCTGGTTTTGTCATGTTGCTATACTTTTCCTAAGTGGCTTCTGGTTCCTAGGAAGATGCTTTGCCCAAATGACTTGGGTAGGAACTTGGAAACCTGAAATGATTGGGGTGGGGGAGTAAAAATCATCTCTTAAAAGATCCTATCAATGTGCCCCCTGACAAAATCAAAGCCAGAGAAATCAGGGTGCCACAGTGATTCAGATGTGAGGAAACAAGCCCTGGAATCCTTTTTTTTTTTTTGTATATATTTTTTTTAATTGGAGTTTGATTTGCCAACCTATAGCACAGCACCCAGTGACAAGCCCCTGGAATCCTAGCCCAGGCACAGGAGTTGGTAATAGACTTCCGTGAGCAAGACCAAAAATGTGAATGACATCATCAGAACTGAGATGAAGGGGCAGGTAATTGGCCTGTCCCACAATGGGGCATATTTAATGGTATTTACCAAGCAGGAAAGAACTACTGAAAACCCATGCATAAATTTGCAACTATCATGGCCCCCAAATACTGTATCTTTGCTCAGCTTGTTTGGGTGGGGTTTTGCCTCTCTATCTTTTATCATTTCATTTCTCTACTTCTCACTAGGATTCCCAAAGTAATGGAATGGTTGTCATTTTCACCTCATGTCACTACTTATTTCCCATGTATGTGTCCTGTCAGCCCACTTGGGCAGCGAGTTATTGAGGAAATGGTCTTCTTTTGCTATCCTTGTGGTACCAACAGTGTCCACAGGGCTCTAAGACCTCATCCAATCTCCAGTAATTGATGTTCAGAGGGGACTACATCTGATAAGTGTAAATAAATGGGAAATGCACTCATTGATGAGCTGAGTGAGTTTCAATTTTTCCAAGTTAAAAATCTTGCCTTTAAAGGAAAGGGCATGGGATCCCTGGGTGGCGCAGTGGTTTAGTGCCTGCCTTTGGCCCAGGGCGTGATCCTGGAGACCCCAGATCGATTCCCACGTCGGGCTCCCTGTATGGAGCCTCTTTCCCTGCCTCTGCCTCTCTCTCTCTCTGTGTGTGTGTCCCTCATGAATAAATAAATAAAATCTTTAAAATATATATATATAATAAAATAAAGGAAAAGGCATGCTTTGTACACCTCCAACATCCTATCACTCAATAAAAGATCCCATAGCCTTTATAAGTTATGTGGGGCTCAAATGCCACAAAATACCAAATGACTGGGCCGGGGCCAGTTCCACGGTTAGGAGAAATATGTAGAATCAGTATTTAGTGCTTATTAGTTGAGATTCCTGTCTTTGTCAGGATCTCCTTTTTAGTTCTACTAAAATCAAATCTGGGACACCTGGTAGCTCAGCGGTTGAGTGTCTGCCTTTGGCTCAGGGCGTGATCCTGGAGTCCAGGGATCGAATCCCGCATTGGGCTCCTTGCATGGAGCCTGCTTCTACTCCCTCTGCCTGTGTCTCTGCCTCTTTTTCTGTGTCTCTCATGAATAAATAAACAAAATCTTAAAAAAATAAAATAAAATCCGATATTGAAGTCAGACTTCAATGATTCCAGAAGCATGCATTCTAACACCCAGGCTGAAAACAAATTCACCTCAGTGCTTTGTTTTCTAATTGAACTTTCCCTTTCCAATCAGAAAAGAAGATGAATTAGCATTTTATGGTACCAGTCAGTGTCATTAGTGAGGGACCAGTCAGGTCATAAAAGTGCACCAGGCAGTGGCATTTCCACACTGGTAGAAGCAATGCATTTCCCTCGTTATGCTCCCAAGTTAAACAAGAATCAAGAAATTCAGCTTGAATCACCATCTTGGCTTGGTATTGTCTAGAGATTATGAGCTTTACCAGAAAATTAGATAGGGTAGGTCCTACCTCTCTCGTCACTTGCCAGTCCTGAAGTTACAGCAAGGGCCAACTTATAGGAACCTGCCACCTAGTGTCACATTTAGCTGTGCTTCAGCTTCATTTGCCCTAATATTTCTCGATTACTTATTTCCTTCCTGGTCCTCACAGCAAGTCTATGGGAGGGGTTCATTCTGCTATCTTATCTACAGATTAGTTTTAGGGTTAGATTTTAAATCAGTTTTGATTGCTAAGTAGAACATTCCAATTTTAGGAGAATCGATCATTTCCCCACTGAAGGCTGTTAATTTATTATGACTAGTTTATTCATCTATTCACTCAACCAACAAGAATTTATGAGTTGCTTACCATGTGACAATTGCTGTGCTAAGTTCTGTACCACAACATTTCTATAATGTTTTACAGTTTCCAGAATGTAAAATCAGTAGTGGCTTTGTTTTGTTTGCAGTTCCAGAAGTTGAGTATTATTGTTTCCACTTTACAGATGTAAAACCTGATGCTGGGATTCCAGAGCCTTTAAAGGGGCAGGGGTGTTATTCCGGGTTAAACTATGGAGGGTACAGGAGACTACCAGCTGCCTTTTTGTGGCTCTGTGCTGGAGGTTTCATGATAAAAAACGACCCAGTCCCTCCCCTCACTAGGGTAAATGTTTAGTATATGTGTGACCATAGAGTTTTATATGTGTGACCATAGAGTTGGCATATAACAGATTATCCAAACAGGACACTTTTGAGAGGGAAAAGAGGCTCTGTGATGTTTATGCCAGGATAACTGGTGCAAACTAAGAGGCATAGTTATTTCCTTTCTCCCAGCCTGTCTGTCCAAGGAGAATGCAATGCATCTCTAGAGACATGTTTGCCTTCATAGAAGCTGAGCATAGCTGAGGAGTGTGAAGTTGAGGACAGGAGGCAGAGAGGTAGGAGTGAGGGGGCAGGGAGCCAGCAACTGGGCTGGCTTCATGTGCTAACCAGGTAGGCAGAAATGAGCCCAACCTGGGAGGCAGGCTGCCGTGGTCCAGCTGTCCCCTGCGGCAGTGTTGTAAGCTGCTAGAGAAAAGAGGGAAAGGGAGCAGAGTATTCACTGAACAAAATTAGTCCATTTTGTTTCACATTCCCTTCCAGTAAAATCAACCCCATGAGGGATGAAAATTTCAAAGATCTTTTTCTTTTGGCTGGGAGTCCTTTTATATGCTTCCCCCCGGTACCCCTGGGTGGCTCAAGCGTTGAGCATCAGCCTTCCACTCAGGGCTTGGTCCCGGGGTCCTGGGATCGAGTTCTGCATCAGGCTCCCTGCAAGGAGCCTGCTTCTCCCTCTGCCTATGTCTCTGCCTCTCTCTGTGTGTCTCTAATGAATAAATAAATAAAATCTTTAAAAACAAAACAAAAACCCGTATTATATATACCTCCCCCCTCCCGGGAATTTATTCTCAAACTAAAAAGTTTGATATCAATACAAGAATTACTCACACTAGGTGGGAGTTAACCATTACAAATCCAGAATGTGGGGAAGATACCTTCCTTCAGTCATTGGCACGAAGCTAAAAGGAAGGAGTTGTGTTCTGTAAGACAGACTGCCCAAGATTGAAACTGTTTGCTCTTAGGTGGGAATCACGTCTCAGAGCTGGAAGGAATCTGAGATTATCAGTTCAGCCTCCTGCCTTGAGACAGTTAACTCCAAAACTGCAAGCACTTCAAAGGGCATGATGGATATTAGGGCAAGGCATCTCCTTCTCAGAAGGTTACAGAGGGCCTTCATGCACTGAACCTTCTCCTGCCAAGCCCACATTTCCCACCCCTTTCTCATGGGAATTCAGTGCTCCAGCAGTGATGATGATGACAATGATGGCAATGGTGCTATCTGATACCTTTGGAGCTCTTACCATGTACCAAGCTGTTGACTAAGTAAGCACTTAGCCTGAGTTATCTCCATTATTCCTCACAGCTCTCTGAAGTAGTATTTTAGTAGATGAAGAATCTAAAGTACAGAGAAATTCAATAACTGTTCCAAGGTCACAAGTCTCCAAAGGGGCTAGAGCCCAAGGCAGACCTCTACAGTGTGCAGTTTGGTCCATATGCTCCCTTTGCGCAGACTGTTGTCAACTCAGGTCTTCTCTCTGGCATATTCCTCACCCTTGAATATGCAGCTTGAGTGCTGTTTCTCCTTAAAAGCTGCCCATACCTCAAGGGGCTGAGCTCTGCGTGCCTGGTCTGGGCATCCACACACCCTATGGGGACATCCTTTACTGCAGCAGCAATCACTCTGTGCTTCCTGCTGGCTTTTGTGACTATCTCTCAGTCCATAGCAAAGACAACTTGAGGGTAGAAACTCTTGTGCCTCTGCTTTCTAGAGCATGATCCACTGTCTGTTGCTTTCAAATACATTTAACACAGTAAAACACACATAGAAAGCAAATAAAAAAGAGTTGCCAACTTCCCTTTGTAGTGCCACGGTGGGGACAGGACTAACTCAAATGGAGCACTAACAAATCTAAGGAAACATTTCACAGAGGGGGTGTGAATCTGGTTTGCAATTTTGATTTGGAACTAGTGTTTGGCAGTAACTTTTAAACCATGAGCCAGTCAAAACCGGAATTGATGATAAAAATGAGATACTATTTTTGGAAAAATATTTTAAAAAGGGTTACTATGAAGCCTATTGATAGGTGTGTCAGTTGGCATTGCCTACCTAGCAACTGGGTAAAATGTATAAAAACCTTAAAAATATAAATAGCTTTTGACTCATTTACTGTCAGGTTTTTTTTTTTCCAAGGAAAGATCAGAAATATATAGAAATATGTATGCATAAGTATTACTGAAGCATTGTCTCAAGAAATGGAAAGTTGCAAGTGACCTAAGGGCCCAGAGTTAGGGGCGCAGTTAGGAGGACTGTGTTCGTATCAGATGATGGATTATAAGCAGCTATTTATATCGTGTGTACAAAGAATTTCTAATGACACAGTAAAGGCTCATGATATGTTAAGCAAGCAAACACTCTAGAATATATAACTCTATAAACGGCATGATTTCAACAATGTAAAAAGTGTATGAAAATTAGAAGGAAATATGCTAAACCATTAACAAGGATTATGTCTGATTGATGAATTGGGTAATTATTATTTTTTTCTTTATAAGTTCCCTTACTTCCCAAGTTTTACACCTTGAGCATGTATTACTTTAATATTTAGGAAAAAAGATTAAGTTTTAAAAATACTCATGGGATGTAACACAACCAGAAAAAAGTTTCCTAAAATGTAAGGAAGGAAACAATAAAAATTATAGAGGAATGGGAACAAGTGTTCATTTACTATGACATCAGATATTGTATCCATCTGAATTTTGTAGGTGGCTAAAATCCAGCAAATTAATTTCTAGGTCAGTTGTCCTTGATTTTCACTTAACGGATGTAACACATTATTACCAACAATGAGTAAGATTGAGAGATAATATGTAAATTCTTAATTAAATGAAAAATATATCATTATCTCTAACATAAAACATGAACGGAATTGGACGAGTATAGAATAAGAGTTATAATAAGCAGAAGCTGGATGGTTTCCTAAGGGAAAAGAGCAATTTGGGTGTTAGAAGATCTGGTTAATGGTATTTGTGTCAGTAATTGTATAACCCAAGAGAGCCATTTAGTCTCTTTTTAAGTTTCTTCATTTATAAAAATGAATTAATTGAATCAGATGAGTTCCACATTTCCTCTAACAAAGCTCTAACAAAGCCTCTAGTCTTTACCTATTGATTAATCCACTATTTATCTCACATGCACAAAACACATTTCTGGGTGATTTGATTGCTCTAGATGAGGTGCTGAGTGCAAATTCACAGAAACCTCTCCAAGTCAGCACAGGGTGATGACTAATTCCTGAGGTTAGAGTCAATAGAGCTGCAAGGATCAAGGAGTTGAAAGGATAAAGATAAGATAGAGAATGGTGGAGAAGATGCAGAGGTGATGGGAGAGGCCGGCTGGGTTGGGGAGGAAGATGCCAGTTTGACAGAATCTGTGATGGCTGCATGGAAGGCAGGCTGTGGTCGGGGTTGATTGATCAATGGTTGAGAGGCTGCCTGACAACTCACCAAAGGAAGAACAGTGGCTGGTGAGGGGGATGACCTTTCACCCTTGGGCTCCCAGCACAGACTCCCTGGAGACCCAGTGTCTTATCGCCCTGTGGAGTTAGAAGTGAATGCCTGAGAACAAAGTTCTGCCCAAGAGATGGCTGAAGGTTAGGTGGTTAGAAAGAAGTGAAAGAAATTATTTTTAACCAGAGAGCAAGCAAGCAAGCAAGCAAGCATTCAATCCAAAATGTAAAAGAGTGGCAAAGAGGAAGGAGGAGTGCTCTGGAATTCTAAAGCCCTGTGTCCTAGTCCTGCAGTCTTGCTGGGTGGCCAGTAGGCCATTCAACCTCTCCTGACTCACTTTCTCTCAGTGAGATGGAGACAGCAGTTCCTGTTCCCAGCATCATGGAAGGTACTAAGAAATCACAATGCCACAAATGATGGACAGTGCTGTATAAATCCAGACTCCTAATTTTCTTTCTCCTTCTGGCAAAGAGCAGAGGGAAAGGGAGAGAAAGACACACACACACACACACACAAAGAAACAGAGAGAGATCAACTTCTTCTCAGCTATGGGACCATCCTTCCAATCACACTCCCAAAGATAGCAGATGTTAAATAATGAAAATTGTACAGCCTAAATAGAACCCCCAATTACCTGAATTTTTCTGAGTCAAAGAGCATTATAATTCTAGGAGAAAACACTTAATACTTGGAATATCCATATTACTTTTGTGGAGTAATCATCTGCATTTATTTCTCAATATTGTCTTATTTTATTTTTAAAATATTTTATTTATTTATTTATGAGAGACAGAGAGAGAGAGAGAGAGAGCGCGTGCGGGTGTGAGCACAAGCAGGGGGAGGGGCAGAGGAAGAGGGAAAAGCAGGCTCCCTACCAAGCAGGGAGCCCAACCTGGGGCTTGATCCCAAGACCCTGAGATCACAACCTGAGCTGAAGGCAGACGCCCAACCAAATGAGCCACCCATGTGCCCCTCAATGCTGCTTTAAATCTGCAACTGCCATTAGTCACTGTTGCATTTTATTTTGCCTGTAAAGCCTTCTAGTTTAGTGCTTTAAATGTTGTTGGCAGTGCAGTAATACTTGGTTAACATGACATCAAGGATAGAGGCTACATTTTCTTCTTCCCTTGTATTTTTAGAGGAGCAAAATAGCTACTCAAGTTCATATTTTGCTTAAAACTCAGCACGTCCTTGCCATGGTGGTTACTCCCAGCATCTGCATTTAGCTATGCCCCTTCAAGTGCAGTATGTCTGTTTGTAACTCCCACGTGACCTAGGAGTGGGCCAGGTGAGCATGTTGGGGTATCATTTTAGGGATAATAATGGCAGCTCATTTCTATTTATGGATTTAATTGGTCCTAATCCAGCAGGCTCTGAAATCACAACAATTCTACACCAAGTACCTCCCATGAAGGATGATGGCTTGAAGACCCCTGTCAATCACCCAGCAGAGTAGATGAGTACCCAAGTATTTCTGATTTTAAGGAGCGCTTTAATCCAATCAATTTCAAAGAGACTTACTTCCTCTGAGCCATGCATGGATTAATTCTATAAGAGTGCCTTTTCCATTAAAGAAACTGATTGCAAACTTCCCTTCTAATTGTGAAAATGCTCATCTGCTCAAAGTAAACAGTTCTGGAAAGATACCTTCATTTTGCTTCAGTTATTTGGCTAAGAAGAGTGGAGTTTCAACAGAAGCTAAAGAAGTTAGAATGCAACACCCATTCTTGCTCACAGAGCAGTTTGTGCCTAAAGTAAATGCAGAAACTATAAATTGGCCTTGACCCACTTCTCAAGGATCTTTATTCCTTGGTTATAATATATATTATATACATATGTGTATCCCTAAGTAAGGGATCCATGAGAATGGGTAATGTAAGGAAGCACTGAGTTAATTATTTAATAGGAACAATAATCAAAAGTGAAAGCAACCTGAATATCCAGCAGTCGTAGAATAATTAAATCAATTATTAAATTGACTTTAGTATATCTATATGCTGAAAAACTATGAAATAATTAAAAATCATGTTTTCTAAAGAATGTATAGTGAAACAGGAAAATATTTACATATGTGAAGTGATAAAATAGGATGTAAAACTCTGTTACAATTCCTTGAGAATCTACAGTCCTGGAGGAAAGACTGTGTTCTACAGCAGTCTAAAAGAATAAAATGGATTTAAAAATACCAGTATGGAAAGACTCCTAAAAACTGACATTGCATCATCAAAGCACGTTTCAAAAACAGTGTGCAGCACAATCCTATTTGGCAGGGACTTCGGGTTGGAAAGATTATAGGATACTTTAATCTCATCATTTGGGTTTCTGTAATGAGAACATATTTGCAGGGGCTCCTGGGTGGCTCAGTCAGTTAACTGAGATCAGATCAAGATCTGACTCTTGATCTAGACTCAGGTCTTGATCTCAGTCATGAGTTCAAGTCCCATGCTGAAGAGAATATATTTGTATACCGTATAATTTAAAATCATGTTTTAAAAATTTTAAGTAGGGAGAGAAGAAATATAATAATAATAATAATAATATCATTTGGGTTTCTGTAATGAGAACATATTTGCAGGGGCTCCTGGGTGGCTCAGTCAGTTAACTGAGATCAGATCAAGATCTGACTCTTGATCTAGACTCAGGTCTTGATCTCAGTCATGAGTTCAAGTCCCATGCTGAAGAGAATATATTTGTATACCGTATAATTTAAAATCATGTTTTAAAAATTTTAAGTAGGGAGAGAAGAAATATAATAATAATAATAATAATAATAATAATAATAATAGGCTATCTCTTAATAGTCTGATTGTAGTTATTTGATGAAACTGAAGCCCCTGTGGACTACATCACTTGACAAGATTCGATCATGGTTCTCTACAACTCCGAAGTTCAAGTTCTTTCCATTCCATATCCCTTTTCCAGTGTGTCCCTAGGGGACCTCAAGTCAGGTCACTGTTAGGGGAAAAGGAGGAACAAGCAGGCACTGGAAGATGGGTGGCTGTCTTTATTCATGAAACTTAAGGCTTTGAGTTCAGCAGTGGGATCAGACACCAGACCAGTAAACCACAGGCCTCGAGGGAGATGGAAAAGGCACCACCAGCTGATCAAAAAAAGATCTGCAGGGCAGTCCTGGCGGCTCAGTGGTTTAGCCCCACCTTCAGCCCAGGGTGTGATCCTGGAGACCCAGGCTTCCTGCAATGGAGCCTGCTTCTCCCTCTGCCTGTGTCTCTGCCTCTCTTTCTCTCTGTGTCTCTCATGAATAAATAAATAAAATCTTAAAAAAAAAAAAAAAAAAAGATCTGCAGCTCCTTTGCAGCTGTGTTTCACAACATAGTCTTTGTAGCAGCTGAACAGAGATTCCAGGACCCACCCTTAGGGACTGCGACCCAGTAGGTCTCAAGTGTGGTCAGAATCTTGCATTTTCACAAACATCTCACGTGGTTTTTAGATCATTTCCTGAGAAACCCTGCTCTAGTGATACTATGGATTCCAAAAATGAATACATGAAGTGTCACCCTCTCTCTCCTGAATTTACCAGGCTATCCCCTGAATCCTTTTTCCTTTCAGAATGGTCCTTTATGACCATTTAAAGCTGATTCTGCTGAATTAAAAAGGGGAGGGGGGAGTTGCACAGAGTAAAGTGAGGGCGTAGGGAGAAATGTACAGTGTGAATGGGCTGGAGAGAGTGAGGGAGAGGAGGCAGGGGTGGCTCAGAGAAGAAGAGGGGCAGCAGCTGCATAAATGCTAGGAAGTTTAAAAATCAGTAAGAATGCTCTTCTCTCCATATGACCCTGCCAAACATATGACATAACAGAGTATGACCTGTTAAATAATAGTTATTGTCAGAGGCTTGTAGTGAAAATAATTATAGCATCTAAGAAGTGAGCACCCAGGTTCTGATCATTAGCTTAGCTAAGAGAAAGTGCTTTTAGTCTACTGGGGTCAAGAAGAACTGCAAAGACAGGTTTCCTCCAGAATTTGTTCTGGTTGCAGCCGCTCCCAGAAAGTAAACCAAAAGTCCTATGTTGCCACCTAGAGTCCAAAGCCTGGAAGTATTGCCTGAGGAAATTTTAAATCGATCCGGCTCTGGAAAAATCTCTCTGTCCAAGTTTAATTACAGCACTTAAAAACCACCAGCTTCAGACTTAAGAATGCCAATCACTCCCCGCCCCGCCCCCCCCCCATAGGACATGAGTTAAGTGTGTGAACTCAAGCCTTCATATTGCCCAAATAATTTCAGGATAGGAAAAATTTCTAGAACCTCGATTAAATGTGGGAGAGAGTTTGTTCATGTGTGAGTGTGAGGGGATGGGGTGGGGTCTTCACTGCCACTATCTAACCAGATGATCTTAGAAAAACCACTAATCCCTCGGGCCGGTCCTTTTATGTAAATAAGAGGACTGAACTAACTTGACAACACTACAAGACTTCTAAGCCCTGAAATTCTGTATTTCTATAATAACTAAATTCTATTTTAACCCAGACATCAAACACAAAAAACAAATAACATTGGCATCATATGCAAAAAAAGTTGATTCCTTGAGTTTCTTTTCTTTTTTCTTTTTTTTTTTGATTCCTTGAGTTTCTTAACGTGACCTTCTTCATGGAAACCACGTCTTTGCTGCCCTCTAGAGCTCTACCTGAAATCTGCATGAATTAATACAGATCCTCCAAATGAGAAACTGGCTTAACTTGATTGAGTCTTAGCGCCTGGAGAGGCCTGCAGTCTCGCAAACATTTTTTCTGCAACATGTTACTCCTTCTTTCCATTCTTGCTCATACACATCTTCTGATACAATTAAATTCAATTCAACCATTTATTCTAGAATTCTCTCCCAATTCTTTCTGTTTATGGATTTGGCTGTTGGATGTTAAGCCTACATCATTTATTTGGAAGCAGGGGCCAATTTTTCTAAAGGATTCTCTGCTCCACAAATATGTCTCCTTTGAGTAAATTGTACAGTGGCACCAGGGAGGATTATCTGTTCTAATTTATGGAACCAACACTTATAAAAATAATCCTAGGCTCTTTTCTTGTATCACATCCAAGAAATGTGTGCACCAAAACCTCCACTGCGCTGACAACATAAGAACTGCTATGAAACTGCTAAAGAAACATGGGACCACTGGGTAGAAGTCCACCAGCTGAGTCAGCAGAGGAGCCACATTTTCCACCTTGATTTGGAATTATAATTCAGTTCTGAATTTCTCAGAATGGTAGCCAGTCTTTGATCCATCCAGTCTGTTAATTGGTGGGTCGTACATGAAGGAAAGCTTAGAGAAAAGTGGAAACAATTTCCTTTCACTTGCTCCATCTTTCTCAACATTGGCAACATCTCCATTTAAGGCAAGGGCATTCCAGTTCAGTTGGGATTTCTTTACTCTGAGCAGGACTGTTGCTGTTGTTAGAACAGCAGTGATATATATCAAAGTTTATGCCAGGAATTAAAGTGTTGGTAGTGACCTATTGTAAACCCAAATACTCCAAAACACCAGTTCTAGGATACCTAGAGGATCTGCAATGGCCTTTAGGATTACTGCTAAAGGGAGACTCAAGATCCCTGCTTACTTGATCGATAGCCTTGTTCAAAGTCCAATCCACTCCAGGCTCCACGCTCCTACAGGGTGTGAAATCAGACACAGTGGGGACTACACAAAGCTTTTGAGGCACCAGTTTATCAGGAAGTGGACAAAGCATTGGAGAGAGATTTGCAGTTTCAAATGTTCTTCACTGTTTATAGTTATAAAAGGATCTTACAGTGGTTAAAGGATTATTAATGTTTATTATAACTCTAAGGGGACTGCCCATAAATTTGGCTTCTCTGCTTACCCATTGAGCAGCTACTGGGAAACTTAGCAACACAGCAGTTTCCATTGTTTAGCCCAGGCAAAACACTTAAATCCCCAGGGAACAGACAATAGGAAAGCACCTAGTCTGTTGGCAAGGACCTGCTGTCTGTTGCTGGCCATGTGTTTTGCCTTTAAGCTCCTCAAATCCATTTCTTGCCCCAGGGTCCTTCTGCCTTCACCCTGATGTGGTCTGGGGAGCATCCTTCATTCTACCCGCCTAACCATGATGACAAGGGAGGACTGACTGGAGAGTCATCAAACTACACAAGCTCTAGGACAAGTTTCTGCCACTGGAGAGTAAAGAGATGAATTAGAATCCTTTGTTTACTGTATCTCTTTTTGTATGTGACCTAAAAAATTATTCCAAGTGTTGGTAAATGCAAGTTTGTAGCAAAACTGAGAAAGAAGATAAAGATAACTTATGCTGGGCATTACTGCTGCTCACTGCTATTCTAAGTCCTCTTCTTCCACGTGCTCAGGAAGTTGACCCCTTCCACTCCCTACAAGCAAGTGACTTGCCCAATGAAATGTAAAATAAAGTTTATCACTTTTGTATGGAAACATTTAGGAGTGTGTGAGGTTCTCCACGGTCCTCATCCCTTGCATGGATGTATGTCAATGTCACAGTGCTGCCACACCAAAGTAACCTGGAATGTTGAGTCCATATACAAAGGACAGCTGCCTAGAAAATTAATTGACCTTGTAAAGGACTTTGCATAAGTAAGAGCCAGACCTTTGTTATGTAAGCTACTGATTTTTTTAGAGTTGTTTGTCACTGCAGCATATCCAGGCTCTCCTGACTGATACATGCTTGCCTACTACTATAAGTTGAATCTTTTCCATCTAAATATTGTTTCCTTTGCTGAGAGAGACAGAAGCAATCAGAAGCTCATGTTTCCTTCTGATCTCATTATAATACATGAAATTATTAATTTGTTTTGGTCTAGGAGCACCGTGAAAAAAATTACTGAAAATTGGAGCATGATAAACTGAGAAAATGTGGGAACTTCTAGCCTAGGAACACATCCAACCATACTCAAAATTTTGCCTCGTTACATCCTCTAGTAGACATGGTCCAGTCTCTTCAACAAATGGTGCTGGGAGAATGGAATATCCACATGAAAAAGAATGATGTTGGACCCTTATTTCATACCACATACAAAAATTAACTCAAAATGGATCAAAGACCTAAATATGAGTTAAAACTATAAAAATCTTAGAAGAAAATATGAGGATAAATCTTCATGACCTTGGATTTAGCAATGGGTTGTTAGATATGACACCAAAAGCACAAGCAAAAAAGAAAATTTAAAATAGACTGTATGAAAGTTTTGTGCATCAAAAGACACTCTCAAGAAAGTGAAAAGACAACCCACAGATTGGGAGAAAATATTTACAGACCATATATCTGATAAAGGCCTACTATCTAGAATAAATGAATTCCTGTAGTTCAACAACAAAAAGGCAAATAATCAAATTAAAAATGGGCAGAGGAGGAGCACCTGGCTAGTTCGGTTGGTAGAGCATGTGACTCTTGGTCTTGGGGTTGTGAGTTCAAGCCTCAGGTTGGGTGTATAGCTTAGTTAAAAATAAAAGTGGGCAGAGGACTGTAATAGACATTCCCCACCCCTCAATAGCCAAAAACTACATGAAAAGATGCTCAATATCACCCGTTATTAGAAAAATTTGCATCAAAACCCAATGAAATACTACCTCATACCCACAGTTTTGGCCATAATAAAAATAGAAAATAACAAGAGTTGGTGAAGATACGGAGAAACTGGAAAGCTTGTCCATTGCTGGCAGGATGTAAAATGGTGCAGCCACTGTGAAAAAACAGTTTAGTGATTCCTCAGGAAGTTAAACATAGAATTACTAAATGATCCAGCAATTTTACTCCTAGATATATTTCCCAAATAAATTAAAACAGGTATTCAAACAAATACTGTACACAAATGTTCACAGTATTACTATTCACATTAGCAAAAAAGTGGAAACCCAAATGTCCATCAACCAATGAGTAGATAAACAAATGTGGAATATCCATACAATGGAATATTTTTCATACAATAAAAGGAATGGAATACTGATATGTGACACAGTGTAGATGAACCTCAGAAACATTATGCTAT
Source organism: Vulpes vulpes (assembly GCF_048418805.1). Classification (NCBI taxonomy): domain Eukaryota; kingdom Metazoa; phylum Chordata; class Mammalia; order Carnivora; family Canidae; genus Vulpes; species Vulpes vulpes. The sequence goes on from NC_132785.1 coordinate 76,353,710, forward strand.
GTGAAAAAGGTTAGACACAAAAGGTCACATATTATACGATTCCATTTAAAAGAAATATCCAGAATATATAGTATCTCTAAAGACAGAGTGGGCAGCCCCGGTGGCCCAGCAGTTTGGCGCCGCCTTCAGCCCAGGGCGTGATCGTGGAGACCCGGGATCGAGTCCTATGTCGGGCTCCCGGCACGGAGCCTGCTTCTCCCTCTGTCTGTGTCTCTGCCTCTCTGTGTGTGTGTGTTTGTCATGAATAAATAAATAAAATCTTAAAAAAAAAAAAAAGACAGAGAGCATACTGTGGTTGCCAAGAGCTGAGAAAGAGGGAATAGGGAATGACTGCTTAATGGCTACAGAGTTTACTTTTGGGGTAATGAAAATTCTTTGTAACTAGCTAGAAGTCATGGTTGCATATCATGACTAACTCCATGGAACTGTACACGTTAAAATGGCTTATGGTTAGTTTTATGTTATGGAATCTGTGTTATTGTATCTCAAATATACATATATGTATATATGTATATTATAACATATAGCATATCATTGAGATATAGAGACCCTTCAAAATTCTATGTCACATTTTGTGTCCATGTGCAGAGGGAGAAGGTAAACTGTGGTTGTCACAGAGGTCTCGGCAACCCCACCCGGAGTTCTGAAGCTGGAATGGTCTTCAGGTAAACCACCAGGTCCAGCCCTGCTTATATAGGAAGTTGGGTTCAGGCTGCCTCCAGGGAAAGGACATAGTCTTCTTCCAAGAGCACTTCCTGGGGGAAGACTCAACTGTGAGCCGGGCAATGAATGTCTTGCCTCAGATCCTTCATCTGAGCAGCATAGAACAGCATCCACTTCGATTGGTATAGTTGCAACATTAGTACCCACTTTATTTCTCTTGGATATAATGTCTTGATTCTTTGAGACCAGTCAACACTGAACATCTCAACTTAGGTGATATCTCCTCTGACTGAAGTTGCCTGACAACTATCCTTTCAGCTCCTAGTTTCCTAGTCTGCTTCTCTGTTAGGGTCTCCTCACTCCTCCAGGTAGCCCTCTTTGACTGAGCTGCTCTCAAGATGACCCAGACCAGCTCCTTCCAAAGATTTTTCTAGCATATATTAGAAATGGTATCAAAAAATATTTGTAGACCCTGTTATCTAAGTGTTACCAGAAAGAAAGATCAATTTCTCTAAACCAAATTCATGATCCTTGGCAGATGTGCTCTGCATTTCATGTGGCTTATATCCAACAATTGCCTACCACTGGTCAAATCATCTCACTATCTGAGAATTTGATTTGCAACTAATTCATCTTGAAGTGTTTGACCAGAACCTACAGTGCTTAAAATTAGAAATGCTATGTGTATTTTATTGAGATTTTTTTCAGTGCCCATGGTGGGTGATTGCTAACATCTGCTTTGAAAATTTTCCAGGCTAAAATCATTATGGCCTTATGCTATTGCTTAGAACTCTGGATCTCAATTGCCTATTCCTCAGTGTGTCAGAGCAGGCCTCAGAACTGTCTCTTAGGAGTATTTTTGACCCTGTTCATAGTTTGTCTCTATTCTCACTGCCATGCAGAGGTGGGTTTTGATTAGACCCCTTAATTTTCAAAGGATCTTAAATCCACTCTTAGCCAGTGATTGTCTTTTCCTTTAATTAACCATTCAAAATATTCACCTTTCAGATTCTTGCCAGACATTACAATTTTGAATTCCCTGCTCTGAAACACTTATCAAAAGTTTCAAGATGTATTTATAGGAGATGGCTTAAAAAGAAAGGTAGACACTCCTCTAAATATTTTTAAAACTTACCTTAGGATTATACTAGACCATGTGATCTCATGCTTTTTGTAGAAGTGTGGATCTGTACTTTGGCCTACACTGAAGGATTTTATAAGAGACTCGCTTTTGAATTTATTGGGGGAGGGGGCCTATGGTTGAGAAGCGATCCACTCCATGACTGTGCTTCCTCTCTATGACATCTCTTGGGTGTCAGAAAAGTAGGTACTTCTCCCCATGACTTACTTTATTGGTAGCTAGTGGAAAGTGTGAATCTTGAAACTTAGCCTATCTTCCTTTTTACAATGAATTAGCCAAAAATTCAAAACCAACCTTGTGACTTGAGCAACTATCAAGACTTTAGAATATGCATCTTCCTCATCACCTAGCACATGGGTAACTAGTGGAGAGTGTGAATCTTAAAGCTCAATGTTATCTTCCTCTTAATATTGAATTATCAAAACAGGTCAATGCCAAATTTGTAACTCACCATAGCAACTATTAAGATCTTCAGATATGCTTTTCTTAGTATTAATATTACTATTTTTCTACTAATTTCCTTGTCACCATCTCCTTAAATTGTATATTTTTAATGCTTTTATTTGTACATGTTTTCTGAATTATCTTAAATTTTTCATAGAACAGGGCTTGGGTATAAATAAAATGAAATATCCATCTTAACTCCAGTTTCATCCCTTTCTTGCCTAACCATACATTTCATTTGACTTCTTAGAACATTCTTTATCAAGCCTAATTAAATCATTAATAGTGATAATGACAACAACAATTGATGGTTGACAGATTCTATGTGCTAGATTCTTGACATATTAACATAAGTCTCATTTAATCTTTAAACCCCTTCTCAAGGCAAGTATTATTTCCCTGTTTACAAAAAAGAAAAACAAGGCTCAGAAGGCTTAAAGTAGGGGTGATTGGGTGGCTCAGTAGTTGAGCGTCTGCCTTTGGCTTGGGGCATGATCCTGGGGTCATGGGATCAAGTCCCCTTTGGGCCCCCTGCAGGGAGCCTGCTTCTCCTTTTGCCTGTGTCTCTTCCTCTCTCTCTCTCTCTCTCTCTCTCTCTGTCTGTGTCTCTCATGAATAAATGAATAAAATCTTTAAAAAAAAAAGGCTTAAAATATTGCTCAAAGTTGACATCAGTAAACAACAGACCCAAAACTAGAATTCTCCAAAGCCCCTTTTATTTTCTGTAAGATTATGGTCTTTCATTCTTTTCTTTTTTCTTCTCTTTTTTCCTATTTCTTTCATTCTTTAAAAGAGTTATCATTCTATGGGTTTGAACTGACACAATGACATGTTCCAGTAAAACCCCAAGCCATTTTTCTAATAGAGATGGAACATGGGGGTGGATGGGATTTCTCAGTCATTTAACAGGTCATTGTCCTGCCTAGCTAAGTGAGTGAGCAGAACTCTATCATCATTCCTTCTCTTTGAGAGAGGTGTAAGTTACAGCTTAGGCCAGAGGTGGAGATGGAAGTAGAAGAAGAAAGCAGACAAGAACTAAAAAAGAAGTATTTGGGACGCCTGGGTGGCTCAGCAGTTTAGCGCCTGACTTTGGCCCAGGGTGTGATCCTGGAGTCCCAGGATTGAGTCCAAAGTCGGGCTCCCTGCATGGAGCCTGCTTCTCTCTCTGCCTGTATCTCTGCCTCTCTCTCCCTCTCTCTCTGTGTCTCTCATGAATAAATAAAAAAAAAAATCTTAAAAAATATAAAAATTAAATTAAAAAAATAAAAAGAAGTATTTTACTGGATTTCCAACAGCGGGCTGAAGAAAGTGAAAGGAACTGGGGTTATGCTTTCATTAACTTGTAAGACAAGCCAGTTGGGCTACATTTTAGTTGATTGACAAGCAGAAACCTGTACTTAACTATTTTTTAAAAGTTAGATTTATTGAGAAGTAATTTATATATAATAAAATTTACCTTTTAAAAGTGTAGAGTTGGATGAGTTTTGATTAATGTATACATTTCCATAGCCACTATCATGCAAGATACAGTATATTATAACCCCCCAAAATTTTCCTCCTGCTCTTTTGCAGTGAATCTCTTCCTCTTGACCCACTAATCCCTGGCAAATACAAAGTATTGCCTTTTCTAGAATACCATATAAATGGAATCATACAGTATGTAATCTTTTGTCTCTGTCTTGTTTGACTTAGCACAATGCTTTTAGAATTCATCTATGGTTAAAAAAAATAAAAAAAAAGAATTCATCTATGGTGTTGCAAATATCAATAATTCATTCTTTTTTTATTGCTGAATAGAATACCATTGTGGATGGAATTCACATTTGTAGATATACCAAAACTTGTTTACCTGCTCAGCAGTTGATGAACATTTGATTTGTGGCTTTTATGAATAAAGCTGTTGTAAACATGTGCCTGCAGATATTTATAGGAAAATACCCAGGAAAGGTACAATGGATTGTATGGTGAGTGAATGTGAATTGTACAAAAAGCTACTGAACTGTTTTTCAAGAGGCTAAACCCTTCTATGTTCACATCAGCAATGGATGGGATTTCTAATTGTACCACATTCTTATATACATTTGCTATTGTCAATCTTATTGTAATTTTAATTTGCATTTTCCTAAATACTAATGATGTTGAGTGCCTTTTCATATACTTATCTGCCATTCATGTCTTCTTTTGGTGAAATGTATGTTAAAATCTTTTCTAGGTTTTTGGATGGTTTGCCTTTCTATTATTGACTTATTAAGTGCCCTTATATTTAGGATACAAGTCCTTTGTCAGACATGTGTTTTGAAAACATTTTCTCCAGTTTGTGGTTTTCCTTTTCTTTTACTTAATTGTGCCTTTAAAAGGGGATTTGTTCATTTTTATTAAGTTCTTTAGAGTTTTTGTTCATAAAATTGGGGCTATGACCCACTTCAAATTAGTTTCTGTGTATGAGGCAAGGTAAGGGTTGAGGTTCTTTTTTTTTTTTCCTGCATGCAGATGTCTAATTATTCCAATTGTTCTTTTAAGAAGCACCACTTACTACAAAATCAATACTTTCTTTCCTTCAATTACCTTAGTACCTTTGTCAAAAATCAATTGACCACATATATGTGCATCTATTCCTGAGCTCTCTATTGATGTACATGTCTATTATTACTCTAATACCATACTCTATTACTGTAACTTTACAGTAAGTGTTGAAATCAGGTATTAATGGATCCCATACCTTTACTCCTTTTCAAAATTGTTTTGGATATCTAGATGTTTGGCATTCCATATAAATTTTAGGATCTGCTTTTCAATTCCTAGAAAAGAACAGCCTCTAGGATTTTTATTGGGATTCATTGCAACTATTGATCAAATTGGGGAAGAACTGATATCTTAAAAATATTGAGGCTTCCAATTCATAAATATAGTGTATAACTATAGGCTTTCTCTATTTGTTTTTTTTGTCCAGGAATATATAGCTTTTCAATTCCTAGAAAAGAACAGCCTCTAGGATTTTTATTGGGATTCGTTGAAACTATTGATCAAATTGGGGAAGAACTGATATCTTAAAAATATTGAGGCTTCCAATTCATAAATATAGTGTATAACTATAGGCCTTCTCTATTTGTTTTTTTTCCAGGAATATATAGCTCACAGGTCGTATATATAGCTTTCAAATTTATCTTTGAAAACTTAATTTTGATGCTATCATAAATGGAATTTTTTAATGTCAATTTCCAATTGTTCATGGATAGTACATAGAAATATAATTCATTTTTTATATTGAGTTTGTATCCTTTGACTTTGTTGAATGCACATGGCAGTTCAATAATTGTTACAGATACTTGGGATTTTCTATGTAGATGATCATGTTTTCTACAATAAAGATAATTTGACTTCTTCCTTTCTGAAATATATGACTCTTAGGGGCACCTGGCTGGTTCACTCAGTAGGGCGTGCTCCTCTTGCTCTAGAAGTCATGAGTTCAAGCCCTATGTTGGGTGTAGAGATTACTTTAAAAAAAAAAAGGAAAAAAAGAAAAATTGGGGCACCTAGATGAGTCAGTCTGTAGAGCAGACAACTTAATCTTGAAGTAGTGAGTTTGAGCCCCATGTTGGCTGTAGAGCTTACCTAAGGAAAAAAACAAAATATACGACTCTTATTTAATTTGTCTTACTGCAGTGGCTAGGACTGCCAGTATAACTTAGACTAGAAATGGCAAGAGCAGACAACCCTGCCCTATTCCCAACCTTAGGGATAAAGCATTCATTATTTCACCATTAAGTATGATGTTAATGGTAGGCTTCTGTGGATGCCCTTTGTTAGGTTTGGATATTTCCTTCTATTGCTAGTTTATTTAAAGTTTCTATTATGAATGCATTTTGGACTTTACAAAATACTTTTTTTCCTTGCATCTTTTCAGATGATGGTATGGTTTTTCTTTTTTTAATTAATTAATTAATTAATTAATTATTATTTTGGAGAGGGAGGCAGGAGTGGGGGAGAGGGAGAGAAAGAATCCTAAGCAGGCTCCATGCCCAGTGTGGAGCCTGACAGGAAGCTCAAATCTCAGTACCCTGAGATCATGACCTGAGCTGAAGTCAAGAGTTGGATGCTTAACTGACTGAACCACCCAGGCGTCTCATGATTTTTCCTTTAAGCTTGTTGATATGGTAAATTACATTCCCTGATTTTCAAATGAGAAACCAGGGCAGCCCGGGTGGCTCAGTGGTTTAGTGCTGTCTTCAGCCCAGGGCCTGATCCTGGAGACCTGGGATCGAGTCCCACATCAGGCTCCCTGCATGGAGCCTCTCTCTCTCTGTCTCCCATGAATAAATAAATAAAATCTTAAAAAGAACAAATGAGAAACCAATTTTGCATACCTATGATGCATCTTATTTTATTGCTGGCTCTGATGTATTATCATTTTTTAATGTATTACTGGATTCAATTTAATAATATTTTCTTGAGGATTTGACATATATTTATGAGGATTTTGTTCAGTAGTGTTCTTGTAATGTCTGTTTCTGGTTGAGGTATCAGGTAATTCTGGCCTCACAAAATGAGTTGTAGAGTATTTTTTCCTCTCCTATTTTCTGGAAGAGTTTGCAGAACCTGTATTTTTAAATTCACCTATTTCTATTCATTTTGCCCCTGAATCTCCCACCTCACCTCAGGTCCTCTGTACATGATTCTTCAAAGTACTTTTTTAAAGATTGTATTTGAGAGAGGAGAGAGAGAAAGAGAGAGAGACAGCATGCAAGCACAGAGGGAGAGGAAGAAGGAGGGAGAGGGGGAGGAGCAGAGGGAGAAGCAGACCCCCACCCCCAGCAGGGAGCCTGACGTCTGGCTCCATCTCAGGACCCTGGGATCATGACCTGAGCTGAAGGCAGATGCATAACCCACTGAGCCACCCAGGGACCCCTTTGAAGTGCTTTAAAGTTCTCTTTGTTGAACCAAAAAGACGAGGATTTCCTACTTATACGAGAGGTTTAAATACCTTGAAAATGCCATGAGTGTGATCCTGTGCTTCTCTCTGAGAATTATTGTATAACATGAGAGAAAAAAAGGAAGTGTCTTAAACCTTGGAGGAAACTAATGTGAGGCACCATATGTCACAGCCTCACAAGGACAATGGCTACTTATTATCAGAGTTGAAGGACATTATATCAAAATCCACTCCTTAAGCAAGATAAGGGCACATAATGCCAAAGCAAATCCTTTCTCTCTGCTTTCCAAGTATGGTTCTGTCGACTCACATTACCCTCCAGAGCCTTCTCCCTTGAAATCAAACACTTTTCAGTGAGCCCAAACCCTTCAGGCCTGGAACAAACCTACATTTGAACATGGGTTAAACACACAGGTGAGTTCTTAGAGAATCCACATGTTTTGCTATTGCCTCATAACCTGCCAGAGACTAGACAAGTGACAGGAAGCCACTGAAGAGGATGGAACATGAAAGGGCCTTGTGTAAGTCTGAGACTTTACCTTCCTTCACCTTTTAGCTTTTCTCTCTGCTGTGAAGAGGAAACTTCTGGAAGAAGGCCACATAGAAGTGACATTTGCTTTTTGGAGATTTACTGGGGAGCACATGGGAGCCCAGCTGAGAGTCCTGTAGGAGGAAAAAATTACTACACAAATGTACATTTTCACCCTTGCTTAATGAAGACAGAAGATCAGAAAGAAGTAAGGACATGTGACTCTAGCTCCTCACTGGGGTATGTCTAAATCCTTTTCACAGACCTTAGGACTTAGACAATGGAAGGAGCATTTGTATGCAAGTCAGGATTTGGTGTCCAGTCCCAGAGTGTCTTGGCTCTCATCTGAGTTTAAGGAAGGTGTGTCCTGCCAGAGCAAGGGAATCTGGGCCTACTCAACATTACTTGTGAAAAGTGGGGTCCATTCCTTCCCTCTGGCATGTCTCTGCACACAGCAAGCTAGATCTTGATTCTGGCTGATTTCCAACCTGCTCCTGAGGAAAGACAACTTTGTTCTTGAAGATATGGTTAAGGGAAGATAGCTTTCTTGGCCAAGGTTCTTTTTTTTTTTTTTTTTTTTTTTAAAGATTTTACTTATTTATTCATGAGAGAGAGAGAGAGAGAGAGAGAAGCAGGCTCCATGCAGGGAGCCCGATGTGGGACTCGATCCCGGGTCTCCAGGATCACGCCCTGGGCCGAAGGCAGGCACCAAATCGCTGAGCCACCGAGGGATCCCCTTGGCCAAGGTTCTTGCAGAAAACAGATGCACTCAAATCAAGACATCACTCTAGGGCTAATCATAGACACCTGATTGGTGTAATCAGTAATCCATTACTGTCCCAAGTCTGAAGGGAAGAAAGGAGGACATGACTTCCAGAATCCAAATGGAGCAAACTGTATGAAGAGGGTCTCCTGACAAGGTCTGCCACCCCACGGGATGATGGCCAGGGAATGATTGATTACCTTGCACACTCCTCAGCCTCCTTTTGGTATTCCGCACTGGTTGAACAAAAAGGACCCGAGGGCCAGGAAGCAGGTTGATTTGGTCCACACAGGTGAGCTTCCTGGGGTCCAAGGCAGGGTGGAAGAGGGTAGGGAATGAATCTGGAGGAAACAAGGGAAGGCATCCAGTGAGTAGGTGTATACATCAGAGCCTTTCCCACATTCCCAGATCCTGTTAACAGAGCAATTATATCGCTCTATGCCCTTCTTGACATCTATTCCCTAGGAGGAAAAACTCCAAGGTTCACCATCCCTGGAGTAGAACCAAGGAGCCAATCACTGGGATCTGGCTCTTGCCACAGCAGCTGAGCCACCAGGTAGGACAGACTGGAAGAGTTTGTGAAACCTGCAAAAAGGCTTGTGGACAGAAGCCATGCTTTTGCCCCCAAAGAAATGAAACATGTCCCTGAAAGGAGCTAGTTGGCCATGAATAAAGTTCAACCCTGTTCATTTCTGTTAACATCCTCTGTTGGCCAGGAGCACTGAAGGAAGTCAGTAGTCAGGAAAATCCCAAGACGCTTTTGCTAAAAATAAAGTAAATAGCTATTTCTTATAAGATGCCCAGCCACTAATTAGCTGCAGTACTTCCGTGTGAGGAGAGGCTCTTTGGCTACAGAATATGAATTTTAAAACTAAGCTCCTTCCGAAGTGGCAATTAAGGGCTTTACCCAATCATAATAAACCTTAGTCTTCCTTTCCTAAGCAAGCTCCGCATCTTGCTGCCAGAGCAAACCCATCAGCTCATTCCTGGTTTCCTTCTTAAAACAGAGCAGAGCCATGACACTCCACAGAGCAAATACTCTTGGACAGCTCTTTCCAGGCTCCTGGAGCAGCTCTCAGGGCCCTTTACGGTGTTGGCATGGCCACAGTAGACCCTAAGTGTCCTTCAGTCTCCTGCCTTGGCCCAGGCCACCAGAACACTGTCCACTAAGGCCAGCTAGCCTGGTGGTTAAGGACTCAGGCTTTGCTACCACAGGCATGATGTTGGCAGAAACACAGCAAGAATCTATATTTTTCCTTCATGGCATTTATGTAAGTTTGCAAGTGTACATGTAACAGTGGCAAACACACTGTGTGTGTTCTTTGCTTCTTTCCCTCCTTCCACCCTGCCCCCTAAAGGCAATCCTGGTGTTGTCCACTTGGCACACTCTTCTCTTCCTTCTTGGGATCAGTGTGGGGAGCTAGTTGTGAACTTAGACCAAGAGTCACAAAGTGGGCCTCCTGCAGTGGCAGGGGCAGGGGCAGGGCAGGGCAGGGCACAGTGGCGAAAGGAGAGCAGCAGAGAGTGGGGGCCCGTGATGCAAAATGAGGCAAAGCCTTGAGCTCAGCTCTACTCAGGCAACCATTGCTGGAATATACTCCCACTGTGGCCTGATCTAACCATTCTTCAAGTCAAACCCCAGACTTGGATTTCTGTACAAAGTGTCTTGATTGTCGTGGGGCAAACAAACAGCCTAGGCTGGTGTGGCCCGTGCCTGGTGGCGTGTGACACCTAGGTGACATGAGGTGCATTGAAAAGGAACAGGACACAGGGGGAAGGGACAGCAGAGTTTAAAATTAGACTTCAAAGTATACTAAATTGGGAGCTGAGGGCTGCAAATAGTGAGGGGGATTTGGAGAGTGGCTGAAACTGAGGGAGGTGATTTTAAAGATGTTCTGCTATGTGTTAATGGATTCCCCACATGGATGTTACCTTGAGAAACTGAACAAAGATTTTATAAGATTTTCCTTCATGACATTTCCCCAAAGAAGACATCCAGATGGCCAACAGACACACAAAAAGATGTTCAACATCACTCATCAGCAGGGAAATGCAAATCAAAACTCCAGTGAGATATCACCTCATACCTGTCAGAGTGGCTAATCTCGAAAGCACAAGAAACAACAAGTGTTGGTGAGGATGTGGAGTAAAAGGAACCCTGATGCACTGTTGGAGGGGATGCAAACTGGTGCAGCTACTGTGGTAAATAGTACAGAAGTTCCTCAAAAAATTAAAAATGGAATTACCACAGCACCCAGTAATTCCACTATTGGCTACTTACCAAAAGAGTGTAAAAACACTAATTCAAAAAGACACGCACCCTTATGTTTATTGCAGCATTATTTACAATAGCCAAACTATGGAAGCAGCCCAAGTGTCCAGTGACGACAGATGAATGGATAAAGAGGTGGTATATATGTATGTATATATATATATATATATATATATATATATATATATATATATAATGGAATCTTGTTTAGCCATCAAATAGAATGAAATCTTGCCATTCACAAAAACATGAAAGGAGTTAGAAAGTATAATGCTAAGAAAAATAAGTCAGAGAAAGACATACCATATGATTTCACTCATATGTAAAGTTTAAGAAACAAACAAACGAGGGATGCCTGGGTGGCTCAGCAGTTGAGCGTCTGCCTTCAGCTCAGGGAGTGATCCCGGATGCCCAGGATCGAGTCCCATATCAGGCTCCCTGCATGGAGCCTGCTTCTCCCTCTGCTTATGTCTCTGCTTCTCTCTTTCTGTGTCTCTCATGAATAAAGAAATGAAATCTTTAAAAAAAAAAAAAAGGAAAAAAAGAAAGGAGAGATAGACAAACTGAGAAACAGACTATTAACTATAGAGAACAAACTGCTGGTTACCAAAGGAGAGGTGGGTGGGAGAGCTGAAATAGGGGATGGGGTTTAAAGAATACACTTATCATAATGAAAATAAATAAGTAAATAAAATTCAGAAAGATTGTAATTCTTTCAATTATTCTTTGGGTGGCAGACTGTGTTCCTGTTTTGAGGTGACTGTGTCATGCAGAGCCAGGTGGCTGTCAGCTTTCCCTATGGATGGCTCCCACTCGCATATTATGGGCTGTCTACCATCACATGGGGAGCCACCTGATAGCAGGATGAAGGCCTCTTTTGCCTCTCACTACTTGCTAAATTAATGTCTCTATCGTAGTCTTGGTTCTTTTTTTCAAGAGGTGCAAACTTAGTTTAAATTCACTTTCACTTTCCTTGGGCCAATCAACATAATCAATCACAATATAATAAGCAGAGTGGGAGAAAGCATAGAAACCCACTGATTAGCAAAGGTAGAGTGGACTGCCACTGGCACTACGCCCTGGCTCCAGCTAGGCTGGCGTTCTAGTGACAGGAAATAGCCTGAGGAAAGCGTATTTTGCCCCACTCCTTGAACCAGGCCTCTCTCAGCTCTCCCAGCAATTACTCATAGAGGACAAGTTATACTCTCCTCCCTTCACCCTTAGGAAGCATATTACTTATCGATGCTGTGTTAAAAAAAAAAAAAACTATGCCAAAACTTAGTGATCTGAAACGATGAACAGTGTTTATCTTTATTTCTGATTGTCAGGAATCTGGGCACAGCTTAGCTGGGCGCCTCCAACTTCAAGTCTCTCATGAGGCTGCAGTCATCGCAAAGCTCAGTTGTGGGGGAGGATCCACTTCCAAACTGATTTTCCTGGCTGTTGGCAGGCCTAGGTCCTTGCTGGCTGTTGGCCAGAAACATCACTTCCTTGCCAAATGTGTCTCTCCAAAGGGCAGCTCACAACATGGCAGTTGGCTTCCTTCACAGCAAACTGGTGAGAGAGTGAGTCTTTTTATAACCCAATTGCAGTAGTGACATCCCATCACTTCTGCCCTCATTTATTTATTAGAAATAAGTCACTAGCTCCATCCCACACTCGAGAAGAAGGAAGGGCTTGAATGCCAGAAGGTGGGAATCCTTGGAAGTTTTTATCCAGCCTTGAAACTCAGGACAGTGATGTAAAGATCATATTTTTCTGATGATAACTCTGGCTTATCTCTTTGAATAAGCTGAGCCATACCCATAATTGTCCCCTATCAACCATCTTCCTACAAAAGTTGAACACTAATGTAAATTACACACATGCACCATCAGAAAACATGTGGCAATCCTTGGGGAAAAGTTGATTTATACTGTAGTTTGTCGAGGAGAGTGAGTCTAATACATAAATCCAGCATATTTTCTCAACATTCTGTAATCCTTGGGTTCGAGTTTTGGTTCTGCTTTTTACTGGCTGTGTGACTCTGGTCAAGAAACATCCCTAAAGCTCCATTTCCTCACCCTTTAACTGGGGATAACAGAATTCATGCCACTGGATTTTGGGTGAGATTAAATAAAAAAAGATTACATATATAAAGACCTAGCATTGTGCCTAGCACATACAAGTACTAAAAAATTTTTGGTGCCTGTCATTATCATTATCATTATCATTCCATTACTTTTCTTTGATGCATTTTCTTTCAAACCTTCTGCGCCTAAAGACAGGTTTGCTTCCCCTTAGGATCCATAAAAACTGGTCAGTGCTAAAAACTCATGGACAGTTTTTTTTATGGTAATGGTTGGAAATTATAATCATGGTCTTTGGAGATCTTATATTGGTAGTTGGCTTCCATCAAATTGAGGCATCTCAGAATTAGAACAGGTTATGGTAAAAGTTGGCAGGGAACAAAATGTTATAGATTGGGAGAAGTGAAGTTGACCTTTCTCCACATTTCACCTCTTTAATCTTTGGCCACGTTTAGAATGGGTGTGTTCTAAGGGAATCTGTGCAGGGAAGGAGAACATGGTCTCAGTTCCTTTCTCTTGGGTTGGAAGCCCCGAGTGTTTCAGAGGAAAGATGGCCCACAGACACTTTGCTCACTAATGTTGTGTTCTGGAGTGGAACAGAGGTGAGTGTCTTTTACTGCTTGCCTCAGGCAGTGTTAGTTGCATTCCAAAAGTTTAGAAATATATGAGTGGACATATGATCTATGAAATAATTGTTGACTTTTCCATGTGTTTTGAGAAGGAGCTAAGGAGGACAAAGGCACTTTTTTCTTCCCCTTTCTCTCTCAACTTTTTTTTTTCCCTGAGAAGCCACAGAATTTTGACCCATTTCATATCCGCCTCTTGCCTCTGGTTTTGAAATCTGCAGCCTGATGGCTTGTTTGCTTGTTAGCATGAAAGGCTTGCTCTGGGTCTGTGCTTGCTTGTTAGTAAAGAACCAACAAGCATTGCAGTCCAAAGGTAATCACAGAATGAAATCACTTCCAGATGCCAAACCCCACTCCTGATGGTGAAAGCAGACTTTACAATTGCAGTGGACCAGGTATTCAATGGCTCTCACCCAATCCTATTAGGGTTTGAACATGCACACGTGTTCTCAAGCTCCTTTTCTCCCCCCCCCCCTTTTTTTCTTGCCTTTTCTATCATCCCTTGCTTTCCTCAACTTGGATCAATTTTAATGTAAAAAGCAAAATCAAAGCTGGATATAACCCAGTCTCAATTCTCCCATAAGCATCTGAGCTGCTGTTGCCCTGGGATCTATTAGATGATGATAGCTCCCTGATAGAGTTGGAGCCACTAGAGAGAGAACTCTTTCTTTCAGCACAATCCTCACAGGCTGCTAGAAAGTGTGTCCCAGGCAAAGTGCAAACACAAAGAATACTGGTCCTCAGGAAGTTGGTAACATTGTGACCAGAGGGATTGTCCCATCTGCAGAAAAAGGATCACGCCCATACTAAACTCAGAATTGGCCCAGAAATGAGACAGGCTATGAGAGCTGCAACTCACACTGGTGGAATATATGGTGCTCAGTGGTGACATGGGACACTTGTCCTTTGGATCCCTACACACTGAGGTGTGTCAGCTCCTCACAGAATGTGGGGAAGAGTAGAAGGAAAGAAGATAGAGAAGAAGAGATAGAAAAAGTATGGCTAGAGGAGAAAAGGACTTAATTATAAAAGAGAACTTCTAGAGATCTCTGATTATAGTACTAAGTCTAAGAAAGAATAGGATCAAAAGAGGAGTGCATCGTAGACTTACTGATTCTTTCCCCTCACAAAGGGAGAACCATGAAATCCAATTTCATGTTCCCTCTCAGCCCAGCCCCTGGAAGGACTTAGTATCAGAATCTTTCCTTCATTCACTTATTAGCCTCTTTCACCAATACTCCAGTGGTAGATAGACACAGCCATTCATGAAGGTAAGAGTCTACAAGTTGATCATGTACATGTAGATAAAATGCAAATAAAACATTTGTATATGGCCAGTAGGAAGGCTTTTCAAAAAAAAAAGTCTCTTTTTTTTGCTTATTTATAGTTAGTATACTTATTAAGTTATTACTTCCCTTGTGAATAATTCATTAAATTTTAAATGCAACACAAATGTATTTCTTCCCAGGCAGAATAGCATCTAACTCTCACTCAACCGTTTATTCCCAGATGTTTATATCCACAGGGTCCAAGAACTCCATAAAACTAGAATAATAGCACATTGAAAATATCTGGCCACAACCCATAAACGAGCATGCATAATAAAACTGCTCCCACTCCTCAAACCTCCTCCCAGTGCAAACCTTCCAAATGTTTCAAAGTAATTTTCCAAAGGTGTAGTGAGGGTAGATGCCCCAAATCTTATATTCTCATATCACTTAGACCTGAGTTCAAGATGAGATTGAAGAAGTATCCAGCATCTTTAAAAAGAATCTCCTAGGGACACCTGGGTGGCTCAGTGGTTGAGTGGCTGACTTCAGCTCAGGGCATGATCCCGGGGTCCTTGGATGGAGTCCCCCATCAGGGTCTCGGAGCCTGCTTCTCCCTCTGTATGCCTCTGCCTCTCATGAATAAATAGATAAAATCTTAAAAAAAAAAAAAAAAAGAAAAAAGAGGCATCCAAAATACTGACCAGTTTGATGCCTAGTCAGTCAGTATCATCCACTAAGAGGATAGGATTAGAGATATGAAGGAGAAAACACTGCTTCTTTATCAAGAGAGGGAATAGGGCAACAATAGGATATTGGTCAGTGTGATGTAAATGGGAGGAAGACATAACATATCCCATGTCCATAACAGGCCGTGGCTATTCAGGGAAATATGATAGAAATGCACTCAGGGAGCTGGGAAAGATGAAGGACTTGTGTCTGGCAGTGGAACAAGGCAGGGAACAGACAGGGAAGGAGTGTAACTGGTTGTGTTGTAGAAACCAAACTGTATTTGAAGTCAGAAAGTCTAGGGTCAAGTTAGGCTTTTCCTCTTGGTAATCGTGTGGTTTGGCCTTAGTTTCATCACCTACAATGCTGAGATAATCACTCTTACCTTGGATGGTTGCTGAAGAGAGCAAGAGAGCTAAGAGGCTTTGCAAGCTGTAAAGTATCACGCATGTCTTCCTTATCAGAGAGGGTGAAGTTACATAAAGAGGGTACCTGGCTGGCTGGCTCAGTCAGAAGAGCATGTGGCTTTTGGTCCTGGGGTTGTAAGTTTGAGGCCCACGTTGGGTGTAGAGATTACTAAAAATAAACTTTAAAAACAGTTGCATAAAGAGTTAGCTAATGAAACGAAAACACTCTGGAACCCAGCTTCACTTTTATTTACTCATGCTTGAGGGGTGCTTTCCTTTATTTGGTAAATGGGGATTGCAGTATTTGTCTTATGTGGTTGTTTCATGATCAGATGAGAGATAGGAGATGGATCAAGCAGACCCCATGTTGAACAGGGAGCCAGACATGAGGTCTATCCCAGGACCCTAGGATCATAACCTAAGCTAAAGGCAGATGCCCAACCAACTGAGCCACCAAAGGGCCCTATCACAAAGGTTTAGTAGAAAAAAATACCTAGATGAGAAATTAGGAGATGGAGATTCAGTTTCAGACTTTTTTAGGCACCTCACTCAAAATCTTTGTACCCCTGTTTTTCCATCAGTGTGAATGGGCTAACATGTCTTATGTGCTTCAAAGGATTTATCTTAAGATAAGTGGATAGGTGCCCTTGATCTAAATCTGTTAGAATAAGACGATACTGCAAGGTGGGATACTGGACAATTGATCTGATTTCTTCAACAAGTCAATGGCATGAGGAAGTGAGAGTATTAGGAGATACTTGAGAGATATGACAACCAAATGACCACCTGTAGCAGACATTTTAAAGATAATCATGGAAATTTGAATATTTCCTGAGTTTTGGATGATACTTAGGATAATTTTCTTTATGTACGATAATAGCAGTGTGGGTTTATAAGAAATGTCCCGTGCTTTTTGGCATATGTAGAAATGAAATGACTTAATGTCTAGGACTGCTATAAAATAAAATACTGGAGGAGGTGGGGGGGGGGTGGGCTAAATAGGTGATGGGGATGAAGGAGGGCACTTGCTGTGATGAGTGCCGGGTGTTATATGGAAGTGTTGAATCCCCCCTATATTGTACACCTGAAACTAATATTACACTGTACATTAACTAACTGGAATTTAAATAAAAACTTAAGAAAAAAATACTAAATAAACAAAAGGACAATTATATAGCAAGCATGTGCATATAAAGACACATCTTACAGCCATATCTTAATGCCAGTATTATGCTTTTTCTCCCCTCTCTTCTGACACACAAAAATAGGTTACAAAACTCTTCAAAGTGGAAACATTATTCCTAATTACTTGAGTTCATTTTGGGATGGTGAAAGAACATAGGAAAAGAAGTTTCCAAACTTATTTCTCTGTGATAGATGTCATTAAATTCATGGATGCCAGACCGACACTGCATTAGTAAAGACACTTGGATACTTCTGGCCCCTTGCCTGGCTTCAGTATGGTTGCAAAATTGAGGGTGGGAGGATAAGTGGGTAGAGGGAGGTAAAGGTAGTCAAATCTTTCCACAAATGATTGCCACCTTCATACTCAGGAGATCTAAATCAGTAAGGTAGATCTTTCAGTTTGGCAATTTACACTGGGCATGTGTCTCTGCTTACCTAGGGCAGACTGGCTAGCAAGGAGTAACTTGCAATGTCTTAACCTGTCACGACTCAAAGTATAGTTCTCAGACCAACAGTACTGACATCACCTGGGAGCTTGTTAGAGCTGCAGTAGGTCTGATCCACCCCAGACTGCTGAATCAGAATCTACATTTTAACGAGATCCCTAGTTGACTTATATGGTCATTAAAGTTTGAGAATCTAAGACTTAGATAGTCATCAAAAAGAAGAACTACAAAGGACCATACCATTAGTATTTGTGTGGAAGTGTGGAGAAATGAAGCAACTAGCAACAGGATAATTTCAGAATAACATTTGGTCTTGAAATAGTCACAGAGTGAAAAAGTTTGCCTTCATGCACAATTACCCCAAATCACCCACCTATATCTGTAGACCTATCAGCCTGGTGGATATCAAACCATATGAGTGTTAAGTATTTCCACTCTAGGTTTCTTTCTTTCTTTTAATGTCAAAAAACACTGACTCCTCTGAAAATCTGAAGGTACAACAACTCTAATAGTCTCTCAAAGTCTTATCTCTTTGTAAATTTAGAATTAGCCCAGAAGTGTTCTTCAAATATCTCAATCTCGGTATATTCAACCTTTCCTAGTGACTTTTATACTCTCCAGTGGTCAAATTGTGTTTCTTACATATTTTTTTTTCTTTACCATTGCAGCCTGAGAGCCAGAGAAGGAGAAGGGGCCACTGTTGTCATGCACTCAGCAATGATCCCCACCTCAACACTGGCTCTACCATCACCATCTTCTCTTTCAGCCACCACCTCTGGGCATTTTACAGAATACTGCCCTCAGCAGTACAGCTCCTCTCTGAACTTTTGTTAAAGACTTTGGCTGTGGGGATCCCCCAGACTTGATGTACTAAAGGGATGGCCCTCTCTGCACCAAACCAGATTATCAGATTTCACTTACTCTGCTAAGATCCATTGTGCAACCTCTACATGTTATTCTTTAAAAAAAAAAAAAAAGATTTTATCTATTTATTCATGAGAGACACAAAGGGAGAGGCAGAGACACAGGCCGAGGGAGAGGCAGGCTCCATGCAGGGAGCTTGATGCAGGACTCACTTCAGGACCCCGGGATCACGCCCTGAGCCAAAGGCAGATATCTGCTCAACCTCTGAGCCACCCAGGTGTCCCCTCTACATGTTTTTCTTTATCTGGTGACTTTTCCTAAATTAACCATAGTGCTACCAGCTCTCCACTTCGCTTACGGCTGCTTAAAGGACTTTTCCAGTTCTGCTTCTCCATATTAAGATGGGGGAAGCACACTGCAAGTAGAATTAATGCCAAAAGTTCAAAACGGATACCAATGCAAACCTGATCATTTGTATCATAAGAAAAAGCACTCCCCCTTTTAAAATGCCTCAAGTCTTTTGTTTTCTGTGGTCCTGGGAATCTGGAGGTTTGAGTGGTGAGTATAATAGGAACATCCTAGGCGCCATAACAGCCCCATAAATATCTCCTCTGCGAGCTGCGTATCTCCCTCTGGACTCAAAGAGCTTTCTTTGAAGTCTCAGGGCAGAAGTTGTGCACGTGGAAGAGGTATGCAACTTATTATTATCATTATTCGCCATTGCTTTAGAAGCTTTTAAGTAATACTAGATTTATCACATTTTTCTTACAGCAAATTTTAGTTTCATCTAGTGTTTCTTCTGAAGCCTGAACCAATAAACCGGTTTGTCTTTGTAGTTGATCTGCCACCGTAGTTCCCATATTTTTCTGCCAAGAAGCCCTTTTGGAATCTGAATAAATGGGTAACATGACATTTATAGTCTCAGAGACTAGAATACCTGGAAGGGGGCCCAGAACTTACCCAGTCTCTTGGGGACCCTCGAGTAGAAGGCAGGCTGGACCCTGTTGTTGGACAGATCTAACTCAGAGCCCACCTCCTTCAGCTACTGTCCCCTCCTGGGGTCTACTCTCATCTGGAACAGCCCCCTTGGACTGCATTGCCTAGCACTGTACATAGCAGTGCTCAGTAAATATTTCCTATTCTTGATTTGATCTTGCTGACGTGCTCACATAAAGTTCGTGTGCATGTAAACAGTTTTGCTTTGTACTTCATTGTAAGGGAGGAGGATGGTGCCAGAGCACCTGAAAATGTCCATTCCTCTGTAGATTTAGACTCTTGCTCCCTATCTCTATGTGACAAAGCATCATTTCCTTCTTTAAAACACACAAGCATACACACGCCTTGTTCTCTTTATCATTACTGAAGTAAAATATGCTCATTGTAAAAAAAATATATATATATATGTATATATATATATATATATATAGTAAGTGGAAATAAGCACTTTCCTACCACCAGCCAGCATAACTAGTGTTGTTTTATCACACTATCATTCCAATATTTCTCCGTGTGTGTGCATGTGTACATACTGTTCAGCTAGCAATGTATCTTGCATTTCTGTATGCAATGTCCCACTCTGTGTCCAAAGGCCTCATTGAAATGATTTAAAAATAAAAGGTTAGTTCTAAGATTCAAAACATTACAGAAGTGGAAAACAAGACTAAAAGTCTTCAGTGAGTCAGAAAATGTGAAGGATTCAAATCAACAGAAAAGAAAAGGTATCTAGTAATGGAGAAATTACAGTAGAGGTGACAAAGGTCCAAATTCCAGAGTTAAAGGCTGACTTTTGTGGAGGAGTCTTCCAGATGATTCTAGCCACCAATTTACGAATTAGTCTGCGATGTTAAAGAAATGCATCTGGGAGAGCTGGGATGAGTGGGGCCCACTCTCTCAAAATAGAACGGAGAGGCAGCTCTTGCCTTCCCAAGGACATAGGAAATATATCTAGGAGGATGGCTGGTGAGTGAGTTGGTGGCAAAGAAAAACAACATCAAGTTTGAGATACATCTGGACTCCCACAGCAGCTCAAGGAAAAAAGGTAGAGCCACCCAGAATTGAATAACCCTGAAGACCTTGACTCCAGAGAAAAGCCCTCTTGACTTTGGCAATTTTCGAAGAACTTAATGGTACAGCAGACTCACATTGGCATCATGGAACTCCAGAAGGCAATAGAGCAGTGTCTTCAAAGTTCTAGAGGGAAACAAATAGTTTCAAAATATGAACCTAGTTTTCCACACTCAGCCAAAGTTCAAGTGCAACTGCTCAAAGAAGGCACTCACAAACACATAAGATTTCAGTTGAGTTTAGTAACCACACATTCAAAAAGAAAAATTACTTCAGAAGCAACCCCCCAAAAATCTAAAAATTAAGCCAAGCAAGAAGAAAAGAAGGGGGATATAAGAAGGTGCATCTCCCTGATATGATCCAGGAAGATTTATAGAAGTGAAAAAGAAAATCAAAGACAATCCTTTAGATAGGAGTGTGTGGAAGATTATTGTTTGAGTGACAAAATATTCAAGATTGAGGGTTACATTTTCTTCTCTAGAAATATTTGTATTTGTGTAATTATAATTTATAAGTGTTCCACATTGTTTTTTAATTATTACAATCAACTTATAGACAAAGGAAAGAAGATAAAGTTATGGTTTAATAAGCTTGTAATCATTATAAATACTAATGCAATAAAAAAAAAAAAGGAGTTGGGTCGCCTGGGTGGCTCAGCGATTGAGTGTCTGTCTTTGGCTCAGAGCAGAATCCTGGAGTCCCGGGACCCAGTCCCACATCAGACTTCCTGCATGGAGCCTACTTCTCCCTCTGCCTATGTCTCTGCCTCTCTCTCTCTGTGTCTCTCATGAATAAATAAATAAAAATCTTTTAAAAAAAAAAAAAGGAAGAAGTTAAGCAGGAGGAGAAATGAAAATCCCCTCAAGTTCCAAATTCCTCACATTTTGTATCCAGAGAATAAGGTATAATACTTGAATTTGATAAAAATAAAAAATAGAAGAATAATTATATATTTTAAAAATTACAATAATAACCATTAGAAGCAGAAACAGGAAGTATTAGCATGGTAGGGAGAACATTGGGATTAGGGAAGTGAGAATTTATTTTTTATTTTACATATCCCTATATGGTCTGATTTTTTAAAGATTTTGTATTTACTTATTTAAGAGAGAGGGAGAGAGGGGAGGGAGAGAGAAAGAGAGAGCAAGAGGGAGCAGCAGAGGAAAAGGGAGAAGCAGATTCCCCATTGAGCAGGGAGTCCAACACTGAGCTCAATCCCAGGACCCTGAGATCATGACCTGAGCCAAAGGTAGATGCCTACCTGACTAAGCTACCTAGGTGCCCCTAGAGTATGATTTTTTTAACCACATGCATGCATTACCTTTATAGTTACATATTTTGGACATTTTTCTAGATATAACCCAAATGTTACAAGCCTGTGGATATAATTGAGATCACATTTATATTTATGCCCAAACTATAATGATTCTGTGTTTTTGATTGCCCATTTGGGAACTTAGTTCCCACTCAGCATCTCCCTATTATTTCTGGGAACTCCCAAAAGGAGTCCTCTCACAGAACCATAGTAAAATCTTTCAGCTCCAGCCACCATGATTCCTTTACTGTGTGGATGTCTCTCTCTCTCTTGTTTCTTGGCATATAATGGATTCCTATATGTCATTTTTAATGACAATCATTTCTTGATCTTCACAAAATCTTCACATACTTCTCGTCTGCCACTCCAAACCTTCAAATCAAATGTCAAACTTCCAATTCAGAGAAGAGGGAAGAGGCAGAGGAACAAGCTAAGCAACATGATGAGAAAACCACAGACAACCATAATGGACCACAGCCTGAAGGACCCCTGGCTTAGTCTCTTCAATTGGTCTACAGTAGCTGTGCTACTTTCAAAATGAGACATAAGGGACACAACCAGATGCCAGAGTGGTCCTGGGTTAGATCCTGTAAATGGCCTTTTGGGGTCACTGGGAAATTTGTATTCGATATAGTTAATTTATGGGATGAAAATTGAAAACTTCCTGATACAGAAAGGTAGAGATTATTGACTAAAAGAGTAAGTACAGTGGGATCTCATTTAATACACACTCACACACACACACACACACGCACACACGCACACGTGCAGAGAAAGAGAGAGACTGGGGAAAATATACACTAAAAATTGGCAGTGGTTGCCTCTTGCTGGTAGGAATATGTTTTAATTTTTAAAAATGTATGTTTGTTTTTATTTTCTGATTTGCTACATATGTATTGCTTTTGTATTAAAAAATATAATAAAATTCCCCAAGATTTTACTTTATTAACATTAATTCCTTTGCCTGGATTTTGGATTCCTTACTCTTCTATCAACATCCAAGCCATGAACAACATAATGGGTCCTCCTTTCCATCAATATTTTCCCTCCTCTCCATCAATATTTTACTCTTGGAAATAGAGAGGCTGTATAGATAAGTAACCTGGGTAAGTAAGGCTGGGAAGTCACATTGTTGGGAATCTTCCGAAATTCACCCTGGTCTAGGTAGACTCAGACTTCATGTGTACACCTTGTGTTTTTAATTTCTTGGCCTCACCATGGGAGATGCATGAATATGAGGGTTAAGACACGGCACATTCATTCCTCGGATCATAACAATGCACCCAAATTAAGAAGGACTTTAACATCTCTTGTGCTGTTGCTCCCAAATAGCTGATGGAAACCGTAAGGCTTCCTCTGTCAGAGAAAATAACTAGTTCTGAATGGCACGTGAGACTTAGCAAGAGGCCCCTCTCGCCTTACAATGTGAGCTGCACATGTGCACCCACACTTGACTCTGACCCCTAAGCATTTCCAACACCAGGGATGTTAAAGGTATGCTTTTTTTTTTTTTTTTTGAAATAGCTCTTTTCCAAGTATTCACAAAAAAACTCACAAAGAACAAAAGTGTATTTATAACTCTTAGAAACCAATGAAAGTTCCACATGGGGAGGAAAAAGATGGGGGGAAATCGCAAAATTAATCAATAATCTTTCACGCTATCCATACAAATATTGGGTCTTCTGGGAATTTGTGTATGTAAAGTCACATAGCTGGGGCAGCCCCGGTGGCGCAGCGGTTTGGTGCCGCCTGCAGCCTGGGGTGTGATCCTGGAGACCCGGGATCAGGTCCCACATCAGGCTCCCTGCATGGAGCCTGCTTCTCTCTCTCCCTCTGCCTGTGTCTCTGCCTCTCTCTCTGTGTCAATAAATAAATAAAATATTTTTTTAAAAAAGTCACATAGCTGGAAGCACTAATACATTAATAAGGCCTGGGAGATGTTTGCTGGATTGTGGGGAGGCTGGAAGAGATAGAGCGAGTAAGAATGAATAAAGTATTCTAAGAGAATTCAGATTTAAGTGAAGATAGGTATTCCATATGAGAAAGAGTGGTAGTGAGAGAAAAGCACTGAAAGGTTTTCCCAATCCTTACATTTGGAGAAGAACTTCAACACCACAGCTTTCCTTTGCAAATATCGTGTGCAGTTCGAAAGCATTAAGACCTACTTGAAATAGAGTTTACCCTGAGATTCCTTGAGAAGACAAGTGAAGCTTTAGAGCTTCACCATGATTAAGGTGTGTCTTGATCCAGGTTATTGCAACTGGATCCAGGAAAGATTCCGACAGAACAGTTTGTCAGCAGTATAGACAATAATACTGATCTCCAGCATCTCCATCTTTTCCTCCAATCTCAACATGAGAAGTCAAGTTTAGAAACCTTACAAGATAAAAAAGTCTCTCAATGGAAAGCTTCCCTTTCCCCTATCTTTCTCCCCAGATGATCTCAGGGCCTTGAAGTTTAAGGATAATTTATTTAAGGCCCAGATTTTATAGATGGTACAGAGAGGGAAAAATGACTTCCCAAAGTAATTGGTGACACAAACCAGACCTGAATCCAGCTCTCTTAAATCCTAAATCTCCTAAATCCGGAGCTATTTACAATGAGCTCCATGCACTTCATGATCACTTACAGATAGTCTCTTACATTGAGCTTAATTTAGTTGACTTCTCAGTAATGCAGCACAAAACAAAACAAAACCCAAGAACCACTCCTCTGCCCCACACCCACCTTTCCCTTCAGAATAACCACAGGACTCTACTACAGTTATCTGTAACCAACAAATACTTAAGCCTGAGAACATCTTTAGATTAATGTACGAGGGACAGCCCGGGTGGCTCAGCGGTTTAGCGCTGCCTTCTGCCCAGGGTGTGATCCTGGAGACCCGGGATCGAGTCCCACGTCGGGCTCCCTGCATGGAGCCTGCTTCTCCCTCTGCCTGTGTCTCTGCTTCTCCCTGTGTGTGTCTCTCATGGATAAAAAAAAAAAAAAAAAAAAAAAAAAAAAAAAAAGATTAATGTACGAAAGGCCTTTGAGGGGAGCCTAGCTGGCTCAGTCAGTGGAGCATGTCACTCTTGATCTCAGGGTTGTAAGTTCAAGTCCCAGGTTGGGCATAGAGATTACTTAAAAAAAGAAAGGCCTTTGATTTTAGCCTGTCAGAATTAATCATGTCTTCTTATACCCTCTCATTTAGTATACTTTTTGTCTCTTCAGGATAATCAGTGCATTCTTTATAATCCTAAAAGTTACACTCATCATTACACTATTGTAATTAGTTGTTTGTGTGGCTGTCTTCCCATGTGTTGTAAGATCTTGGATCATAGACATCTGTTAAAATCCTCTCTTTGCCCTCTTATACTCCACACATAGGAGAATGAATGAATGAATGAATGAATGAGATCAATGAATAAACTGGCAAGACCATTTTTATGGTCATTATTATATTTTGGATAGCTCTTCCTTCCCTTTGTAAAAAGGTAACCTATTATGGTCATCAATGAATTATGTTATACACAACTCCAGTACAGAAGCTTAAATTTTGCCACTAAATATCCCTAAAACAGGTAAACTTTAGTAGAGATTTTACCACTACCAGCATTAAAAAAAAAAAAAAAAAGATGGTGTCGCTAACTGTCACCTGAGAGTCTTTTCTATCTTGTAGACTATAAAATGTTTTTTAAACTACCTGGATTTAACTTTTACTCTGCCTGGAATCTAGTAAAGTATAAGAGTTCAAAATACTGAGGCAATACATTAGAGTTCTTTTATAGCCAAGAAATAAACAAACCATGATTCAAATCAGGCAGTCTGTCTACTTTTTAAATCACTCTTTAAAAATATTTTTGGATGCCTGGGTGGCTTAGTTGGTTAAGCATCTGCCTTTGGCTTGGGCCAAGGACTTGGGGTCCTCGGATCAATCTCAAATCAGGCTCTTTACTCAGCAGGGAGTCTGCTTCTCCCTCTTCATCTCCCTCTGCCCTTCCTCCTGCTTATGCTCTGTCTCTCTCAAATAGATAAATATAATCTTTAAAAGAATTAAAAATAAAATAAAATAATTAAAATAAAATAAAATAAAATAAAATAAAATAAAATAAAATAAAATAAAATAAAATAAAATAGAAATATTTTTCACTTCATCCCTCCTGAGGTTCTTCAGGTTCCATGCATATAGTGTCGGGCCTAGAGGTCTACACAGTGGTGTGTCAATGTTTAACAACTAGGTCTCTGGGGGGAATGAAAGAGCCCTGTTTGGAGCAATTTCTGATTTCTGTGATATAAATACATCACCATAGCAAATTTAAAGCTACCAACTTGATGTCACTGAATATGGAGTTGGAAAGAGATACATGGTAACACGCTATTTTGCTAATATGTTATTATATGGTATTTCTACCATACACACACAGACAACATAAATAACCTCAAGAACATAGATAATAGTAAAATATAATAGTAGTAGTAAATATAATTAGGTGGCAATGGTTGAAATTAAAAATGTGAATCATGGGGATCCCTGGGTGGCTCAGCTGTTTAGCACCTACCTTCAGCTCAGGGCATGATCCTAGAGTCCCGGGATCGAGTCCTGCATTAAGCTCCCTGCATGGAGCCTGTTTCTCCCTCTGTCTATGTCTCTGCCTTTTTTTCTCTGTATCTCTCATGAATAAATAAATAAAATATTTTAAAAAAATGTGAACCATGCATCTTTACTCATGCTGGTGATCATAAGCAATAGGCAAATTAATTGACTTCATTTGTCATCCAATTTTACACTTTTGCCCTTGAGCTTCAGCTGTGTCCTTTGAAGCCGCATGGAATATTTCATTTATTCATTCTTTTTTTTTTAATTGAAGTTTGATTTGTCAACATATAGTATAACACCCAGTGCTCATCCCATCAAGTGACCTCCTCAGTGCCTATCACCCAGTTACCTAGTCCCCCTGCCTGCCTCCCCTTCCACTACTCTTTGTTCATTTCCCAGGGTTAGGAGTCTCTCATTTATTCATTCCTACAACAAAACTTTATTGACTGCCTTCTATGAGCAAAGCACTGGGATTGTTACCAAGTTAACAAGACAGATGGGGGCCCTATATTCATGGAGCATCCACCAGGAAAAGACAGTCATGGCTTGCTCCATCAACCTCTGTATTACAAACTGAGAAAACCTCGACTGTCCTCCTTTGATAGAGTAAGTTCGACACTTTTTTTAAAAAAGATTTATTTATTTGAGAGAGAGAGAGAGAGAGAGAGAGAGAGAGAGACAACTTTTATATGTGAGAGCCTTTCCGGTATTTGAAAACAGGTCTGCTGTCTTCCCTGAGTCTTCTGGTTTCTATCAACAAACTCAGTTCATACCATGTGTGGAGACCAGAACTGAGACATGTTCAGACCCCAGGGGAGCAGAATAATCACTCTTATGCTGGATATTCTACTTCCATGGCACAAGCTAAGAACATTAACATCCCAGGATTCTGTTAAGCTTGCAATCAGACTTAGGCCTTGAGCTTAACTATGCTGCCATCCCTGACAGTCCGTTCATATATTCATGCAATTATTTTGTATCTGCATGTAGAACTGTATACTTACCATATATTGACTAGCATGAGTTATGGTCAATTACTCCTGTCTATTTAAGGTATATCTGTATATCGATTGTGTCCTCCTTCAAATTTCTTATCCTTTCTAAGTGTTATGTTTTCCACAAAAAGGAGGGCTTGCCAGGCAGCCCCAGTGGCACAGTGGTTTAGCACAGCCTGCAGCCCAGGGCGTGGTCCTGGAGACTCTGGATCGAGTCCCATGTCAGGCTCTGTGCATGGAGCCTGCTTCTCTGCCTGTGTCTCTGCCTCTCTCTCTGTGTCTCTATGAATAAATAAATAAATAAAATCTTAAAAAAAAAAAGGAGGGCTTGCCAATAGGCTGGCATCAGCTTGAAGACCTCCCGCTGGAGCTCTTTTGCATTTCTATAGCATTTTGTGTCAATTCCATTACAACATTGTTTTATCGCCTTATTATCACTATTGTTATTTTAACACATCTCTTTCCTCACTCAACAGTGAGCTCCCCAAGGACCGTGGCTTATCTGTCTTTGTATCTCCAGTCAGCTGAGTCCACTTCCTGACACATAGGATATGCTTAAAAGAAAAACTGATTAGTCTGAAGAATGAAGGAGTAAATGAACCATTCAACTAATTGTATCACCTGGGCCACATTCCTCTATCTTAGCTCCAGGGCTGCCATAAAAACTCTGTTAAATGCTTATGTGAACAAATTTATAGCTGTACTGATTTTGCTACCTTCCACGTTTCTTCCATTTTGGTTAAAAGTCATTATTTCTCTATGCCTCAGATTCCCCATATGTAGACTGTCAGTTTATCAAGGTTCATACATGAAATGGGTACAAAAGTGCTTTATAAAACTGCAAAATGTGCAAATGTAAGATGTAAGCATTCCCTCATTCTAGCAGCCTTATCAAAAAAAGAAGAAAAAAAGGAAATTATGTTTATTGACCTTGCAAGAGCTTGTGGCTTCCATTTAGGGGCAGGAAGCAAGTTCTGAAAAGAGTGGAGGGGAAAGTTTCAGGAGATGAAGACTGAAACCAAATCCACCACCCTCTGGCTTTCTGTGGAGGAAAGCTTATACCTCCTATACAGGGCCTTCTCTCTTGGCTGGTCAGGGGTTTTCCAAATTCCATGTTATAGGGTCTAGAGAGGGTCTCCTTCAGATCTTTGTCTGGGTGGGCCTTGGAACATCTTTAGTAGGCTATCAAAGTTTACACCATGTGAATAGGGAAATTTTTCTTTGCCTTAGGAAAGAAAGGAGAAAAGCCAGGAGATAAGCAGAGAGGTGGACCCGTGGACCTGCTCTGCTGAATGAATATGGCATGAGCAGGGCTTGTTCTGTTACAATGGGGTATCATTGTGAAGAACCAGCTGCCTGCCACTTAATGGGTATCTCTTCTTCTGTCTGGGCATTTCCCTACCTTTGATATTATTGTATTATTGAAGCTATAAAGAAAGACCAGACCACATTGGGTGAATCATCCCAACAAGAGGTAGGTCCTCAGCCACCTGGATTCATGAATTTTGAAGCTAGAATTCAGCTTGGCTGGAGAATCCCCTTGTCTTATTGGACTCCCTCTCTTTGACTTACAAACAGTATAGTTATATCTGAGAACACTTAAAAATGGAAAGGAAATTTGTCTTCGCCAGGATGAAAGAGTCAGCCTTATATCAAATCCCAAGATGCGAGCAGTATTTTGTTAGCCCAAAGGCCCAGCTTGTTATTAAGGACATGTCTTTATCACTGTATGCTCAGCAGTAGCACAATTCTTGACACATAACAGGTGCTCAATAAATACGTGTTGAATATATGAGTGTGCCATTGTAGACTAATGAGGATGGGTTACCGTGCCTTTACCGGAGTTTTAAAAGGGCAGCAACACCTCCCCAGGTCAATGTTAAGAAGCCAGGAAAATTACAGCAGAAACATGACCCAGAGCAGTTCATCCAGAGATCATTTGGACTAGGGATATCTAGCTCCTGCATTCGACCTGAAGATTGTCCCTTCACATCCATCCTTGGCTGATTTTAATAAGGTGGGCTTACAGTAGCTATTAATATATAAAGAGAAATGATCTACTACTTTGCTGTAGACTCAGGTGAACAGTGCTCACTAACAGAGAAACATTCTTGGGGTCCATGCCCAAGAATGAAGCCAGAGAAAGGAACTCAGGTATGGTGTGCCCACCAAAGGGGCACAGGGATGGGGGGCTTGACTGTAATTAACACCAGAAACCTAACTCTGAAAAGGATTGTTTCTTTCTGTATCTTTTTGCTCCCACCCTCTGACTTAATCTCTTTTAAAAAATGTTACCTTCAAAAATCTCTAACCTCGCCGGCAGAAACAGGAGAAGCTTTCTGTCTTTCCGTGGTGGTGCAGAGAGCGGCTGGGTGCATCCCCCCGTGGACAGAGCCGGATCCCTTCTGGAAGACTGGATCCCACTGCGACCTGAAGCCTGCTCGGGGGGCCCAAACGGCCTCCACTTGAGTCATCTCCTCCTAGTTCTTTCTGGAGTCTTGGGCACCTGGCTGTAGCGGACGTGAGGAGGGCCCAGATCCCTTCGCAGGTGATGGGAGGCCGTCACGTCCCGGAGAGGCTGCAGCCTCCTGCACTATCCGCCAGAGCCGGGTGCGTGGGTGTGTGTCCATCCTTCCGGGAAGCTAGGACCTTCCTTTCATCGCTTCCGGAGGACACAGACCCTCGGTTTAGCAACTGTCGGCACAGGCACTGTGGGAGGCATTTCAGGGCAATGTTAGGGGGAATCGCGCGGACCCGGGCCTGCGCTACCTGGAAGAGGCCGCAGCTCGGGCCACCTGCGAGGTTTCCTCGGGAGGTGGCGCCACCGCCCGTCGCTGCGCCCCGCTGCCCGGCTTCCCCAGCTGGGCTCTGGCCGCGCCAGCGCCAGGGGGAGCGAGTCGGGGGCCTCGGACCCCAGCAGCGCTGCTTCCCGGGCGCTCGGAGCCACGGCGCGGGGAGGTCCGGGTGCCGGCCGCGCCTCCCGACGCCACCCTGCGGCTCTCGGGGCGCACAGGCCGTGCGCCGGGTCCCGGCACCTGCACGCCGTCGACCTGGGCGCGCTCCCGCCCTGGGACCCCAGCTGCCACTTGTTGGGCCAAGGCTGCCCTTGGTGCCTCATTGGGGCGGCCAGGCGGGCCTCGGCTGGTGTCCGGGAGGGGGTGAGGGCTGAGCTGGGAGCAGTTTCCCCACCACACCTTTGCCGTGGGGAACTCCAAGCCCGCTCGCGGTGGCCACCAAATATCACAGACACCCTCAGGTCTGAGCCCTTTTAGGGATTCAGAGTAGCATTTCCTAAGTCCTAGAAGTTCTGCGGGTTTCCCGCTTGCCGACGACTCAGCGGGTGGGGCCTACGGCGGCGGCGGGGCCGAGGACGCGCTGCCCAGGAAAACGACCCACGCGGGCGCAGCGCTCTCTCCGCAACCAAACTGAGACCCGCAGGGGTCCGGGCCCTCTTGGCTCCCCAGATCCGGTTCAGCGCTCGGGTCTCTGATCCGCGGCTCCGGAGGCCTCCGCCCGCGGGCACCGTCGCGCTGAGCTGGAAGGTGCTAGGGTCCGGGGCGCCGAGCCCGGGAAGCAGCGGATTCCGCGCTCGGGGGAGAGGGACCGAGGATCCGAGAGGGGGCGATATTTACCAATCCCTTCCCCTAGAGCGACCGCGGAAGCCGGGAAGGGTGAGGGGTGGCGGATTTGCACAAGTTGGTAGGAGAAAGTCGAGAACGGAGGGCCTCCCCCCCCACCCCCCCGGAGCCTGCCCGACGACACAGGAGGCTCTTTACCTCCCGTCCGGGGAGGGGACGAGCGGGCGCGGCCAGTCTTCTGAGTTTCGTTGCCTCTGCATCTCCATCACCACGCCGGCAGCCCCCCTGCCACTGTGGCCGCCGGCTCACGCCTTCGCCTGGGGGAGAGTAGCTGTCTGAAGGGCGCAGACAGCGAAGGCTTCGTTTTTGTACAATTTTTCGCTACAGCTCTGTTCATCCAAATTGTGGGACATTATTCTCGGGCTTCATTTCCACGTATTTGACAGCAGACTGTCCAGAAGGACTTGTGTATGCAGACTCGAATCTGAACCTGACAGCTGATGCTATGAATTAGACACTAGAGAGTTCATGGTTCGGCCCTGGGGAGCGTTTCTGGAAATGTGTTTGGGGGCAATCCCGCAGGCAAGAGGCCCGGTCCGATCCTCCTTTCTTCCTTTGCAGCGATTCAGGGTAGAACGAAATGTGAGGTCTCCTAAATCGCTAAGATCCTCTGGTCAACTAGAAAAGCCTTAAGTAACTTGTTTTTATCTTTAAGATCATTATCCATCCCTCAGCGCCCAGTTATGCAATAGCCGGCCACTGGCGGCATACAGATATACATAGCCTAGCATTCAAATACACGTTCACTATTGTCAGACACTCCTCCCCATATTGTTTATTTTATTAAGAGTCCATTTAAATTCTATTTTAAAAGTCATTACATATTCTTGCAAATTTAGTTGTATATATCGTTTAAATACGAATAAATAATTTCCGTGTAGTCTCAGAATTGCCAACTTAATGGAAGGGAAGACTTGAGGACTTTTCAACCTTCAATAAAAAAGAAGAGGACTTTACGACTAGGGTGAAAAGGGGCTGGTGAGCCAAGCCAATGGGGCAGCAGACCTTTACTATGTGCAAAAGCATTCAGACACATGGCGACCCATTCGCAATAAAACTTTATTGATGATCGTTTGAAAGTTATGGCAACTCCAAGGTTATAAAACTTGTCATAAAATACGAAGCAGTCATTAGTTTACCTGACCTCATTTCAATATAAACTTCCACAAAACATTTTATTTTGTTCCTTCCTATAAGTGGGGAAAAGAAATCGAGGAGGTTAGACACAGTGGCCCATTATTGAGAACCCAAGATCTGCAATTTGACACTCTGACCTTCATCTTTACAAATAAAACAGTGAAATCCACATTTCTGTTCTTTTCTGTAAATATTCTTGTAGAAACGAGAATAACAATAGCTATTTTTTTGGTCCAATTGTCCATTTTCACATAACCTGGGTTCAAGTTTGGATGGAGAGTTGTTTCTCTTTGGAAGATCTTGCAGGATCTTTAACAGCTGTTGAAGAGCATTGGCTCCCTGAGCTATGCATAAGAAGTCTAAGAAGCAAATAGCCACACATTATTTGGCATGTGACCTGAGAAGTGAATTGTTTAAAATATTCAATTGGTATTTAGAGCTATTGAGAAGTCAGAGGAATAGTCCATCTCTTCCACACGTCCAATCAAGAAGCACAGCTGTCCTAATCGAGATCACTTAGAATTGAATGACAGAAAAGAAGACAAACTGATGTTCCAAGAAAGCACCAGGAGATAACTAGTCTGAGCTTTGTCAAAATCGTCATTGTTTCTAGTACAACTATATATATGGACTTAAACCCCCAATGACAGAAAGAACTGGCGACAAAACGCTGATGACTTTGAGTAGATTCTCATCTCCCAACACTCCTCGTTGGATGGACCAAGGCTCACGTTTCCCTAATACTGTACAACTAAGGACAGTCTACCTGCTAAGAGATTTGTGAGCAAGTACAGATGGCAAAGCTTGAGCTTGTGTGAGTTGCATGCTAATTTCTCCCAAACATGAAAAGGTCTGGATATTCTTTTTTACTGATTTTTTAAAAATATAAGCTTCAAGATAGATCCAGGCATATATGCATTTATGGTGGTTTGGGAATCTAATATGAAAAGTGGTGCTTTATGACCTCACTGGAACTCATCCTGGTAATGTTATGCTTAGTTTCCTGATGTGCCTTAAACTATTTCAGGGATTTCATGGAATTTTAAATAGAAAAGAACATTTAAAAAAGCAAAATCTTATGTAAAATGCTGCTTTCTTTCCAGGGAGTGTTTAGGGGTGTGTGCGTGTGTTTGAGAGGGAAAGCTACTATGTCACAGAAAGGGGTTAGAGATGGAGCTAAAGGAAGAGATAAGTATATGACACAGTACTCATTAAAGGACAAACTCTCCTGGTGTTCATAGCTTCCCTAGTTGGTGGGTACAAATTGCAGTAATTTGACTGGCCATTTCATACTCTCATGCTTTTAGGTACAGTGATGCCATGCATCAAAACATTGTGTGTTTCCTCAATTTAGCACTGACTTCCAGGAAGGATAGAGGAGAAGGCACTTGTGATCCATGAAAGGGCTCACTGGTCAAACACAGTGTATTTACTAGACTTCAGAAACAAAGAAAGGTTCTAAATTCATTCTTTTGGACTTAGGACATTTTGGAGAAGCCCATACAGTTATAAGAGAGGATTTATTCAGAGATGAGTTAGCAAATTGCTCTTATAATTGATTTCATTGAATTTATCTATTGACATCCATACATGCACAAATTTATTAGTGATATGTGTTGTGGCAATGACGGCAGCAGGTGAATTTATACTACTTGTATATTCTTCTGATATTTTTTTTATTCTTTTTTTTTATTCTTCTGATATTAATTCCAACATTCATTTTGCTTTTCCAGATGCCTTAAGGGTATGGTATAAAGGAGAAAGGAATCTTTATTTTCATCAGCACAAAAATATTTCACTCTTCTTCCATCTTCCTTCTCAAAACAACTATTCTTCACCCCAAAAAGGTCATTTAGTCTCTACACAGATGTTCACTAACTCATATCCACCCAAATGATCCCCATTTAGGTCTATTTAGGTGTGTTTACCAGGAAGGCTGGGTTACCAAAGAAACATCCCTTTGAATTCATCTTTCAGAGCTCTCCCTTACACCAAATCTTAGGAAAGGCATCAAAATTACCTAAGTAGATTTTTAAAATAGTTTTCATATCAAAATGTTGTGAAAGGGCAACACATTATGCACACATTTCTTTTTCTTATATTCTCCTCTGTTTAAAGATGTGCAGGTTATTAGAAGACATTCCCCAATAACTTCATCTACACTTGCTTTCCTGGATGATCTGATTCCTTAAGGCTTAACTACATGATGAGAAGTACATCTTGGGGTGGGCAGGCTTACAAATGTCTTTGAAGTTTTTTGGAAAGCTGAGTGATAGAGTTGTGAAATCCCAAATTATGCCTTGAATTCTGTACAGATGACATGTACAGACTGCATAACTTTGCCCTCATCATTTCTATTGGCACAAGAAACTTTCCCATATGAAGAAAAAAAATGCAGCTTTTATGTAGCATCATCCAAGTGTATGTTATTCATTCCTTCTGTATAATTCAATATATATTGTACCCCAAGGGTATATTTTCTCCAATGAGACTAATTTGCTCTAATAGGAATAATAATGCCTCCACTGTACCTAATACTTTTATCCCCCAAAAACTCTCATGTGACTTAGCAGTTCCATGATGAAACACACAGATCATGTGCATGTGTGGCCAGAAGCTGTGGTTCATCTTACACACAACTTTACAAATTTAACCCTCTAGTTTCTGCTTTTATTTATTTGGTTCTCTTTTGTATTTCACACCCTTGAGAAGCAGAAAGTCTTCCACAGCTAAAAGGTAAATAAGTCTGGTTCTAAAGGAAAACTCATGCACAATTTTTGTCTACCCTTCCATTCAGTGAAGAAGACAACTTGGAGGTGACTTTGGAAGTAATAATTCATATGTAACTTAGCAATGTTTAAATTCCAATGCAGAACTTAAATAACAACACATTTTTTTATTATATATTCTCCTCTTGTGAAACATATAGATAGATTAGCTCTATCTTAGCTCTCAAACAAAAAATTAAGGAAATGAGGAGGAAAATGCACCTAACTCATTCAATTGTCATTTGAGGACTTCTTTTTATGTCAGAGTTGAAGAATGTATAGAGCTGGCTTTGAATGACAAGACTCTCTGGATATAGCATCTGGAAGATTTGGGAGGTATGTAAATATTTACGGCACATTTCTGTCTTGTTTTGAATTGGCTTTTTGTTACCTACAAGGAAATTTGCTTTCTTTAATATTTAAACCCATTTACCAATACAAGCAGTGCAATAACTTTCACCTAGCAAGAAATCACTGAAATCTAGTGGTGTGAGAATTCAGATGCAAATGGAAAATCTACCCAGTCAAGTGGTGCTACAGTGCTCTCCATTTAAACCTGGCAGCAGCACCAGCAGCCGCCCCGCCTGGCTGCAGGAATGACCGTGGC
The DNA here is from genome assembly GCF_048418805.1 of Vulpes vulpes. Lineage (NCBI taxonomy): Eukaryota > Metazoa > Chordata > Mammalia > Carnivora > Canidae > Vulpes > Vulpes vulpes. The sequence goes on from NC_132785.1 coordinate 76,389,146, forward strand.
AGGGAGGCTTATAAATGTTCCATATATTATATAGCCTAGGCAGAGCGGGTGATTTAACTCAACTAAAAGAATTTTAGCTTTTCTGTTTCCTGACTTTCAGGGGTTTAAATTTTTAGCCTTAAACTGGCATTATTGAAGGTTTTTTACATTGAGTAATGGGATCATTATTTCTCTCCTCACTGAAAGGGGTTCCTCCAAGAACAGAACCATGTGGCTACGCAGAATTCAATCCCAAAGGGAATTGCATAGGAATCGCTCAGGCAATAAAAACTACTTAGGGAATTTGTATTGTCAGCTTGCCAGAACATCAGATTCACACCTCTGGTTCTGCAGGAAGGTGCTAGGGGACTTTTTAAAGGTCCCCTGTGGCCGTGACCTTGGCTTTCTATCCTTATAAGAAATGGCTCACCGGTCAGCCACTGTCATGGGCTAGCCTTTTGATCCTGCAGGAAACAGAACCAGCCTTGTTCTCCCAATCCTCTGTCTACCCTGGGAGCCTTTCAAGAATGGCAGCCACAAGGGTTGTAGCCTCCACATTGTACATAAAACCCTGGCCCAGCATTTCTGGTACTAATCTCTGGTTGTTGGAAACCCTCTCTCTGCCCCCTGCAGCCATTAAACCTGCAGGCTATATAGGACACAGTTACAGAACAGCAAAAATACCTTCATATGTAAAAACTGTGATAACACAGAATTGTAGAAATTGGGATAAAATACAAAGCATTGGTATTGTCTAAAAAGCCCTTCATTATTTTCCTGTTTTCCCCTCAAGAAATTTATTTTTCCTTTGTTTCTAGTATGCCCATTCTTTCTAATTATTTTTTATTAAATGCTCTCCCAAGAAAAGATTTGTATTAGGTGCACTAGCAAAGAAGATCTACATTATTAAGATATGTACTTAAACATCTTTGTAGACAGTTTAAAATATGAGGAGCTTTGGGATGTGTAAATTCCTTTATAGCATAAACAAGCCTTTTAAAAATTATTTTTTCACACTTGAACGAAGGACATTCATGTACCGAACAAAACCAGTAGCACTTAATTTGGGTTTTCCTGAAAAAGAATTTGGAGTCATTTGTATTAATTTTGAAACATTTCATTTGAATTTTAAAAAAAGTGAATCATGAATAGGCCATACATTTTTTTCCCTCTTTCTTTCCTCAGATTTTTTTTTTTGATTCGTTTACTCTTCAAAGATGTACCTGTTTTATCTCTCTTGACTTAGAAAAATGACTTTTGTGAGAGGTTACATTTATTTCCTTTTTACATTTCCCTTTCTTGGAGTCCATGTTCCCACTGAAAACTACACTGTTGAATCTCTTGGCAATTTTTTCAGGACTGCTCTCCAGTCGTGTCCATGGAGAAGGGGTTACAGTCTGTATTCCCACAGACTGGGACACACAGCTTGACTCAAATGTGACTGATACTGAGGAGGAAATGGGTTGCCAGCTCTTTCACTGGTCATGGTGAGGGTAGAGTTTTTAGACTTGACGGGACACTGTGCTCGCTGAAGGAAGAGGAGAGAGTGCACCCTGAATGCAGCAAGTAGGCCTCTTGCAGGGACAACCTTTAGCAGAGGGGCCTACCTGAGACTGTCCAGTCCTAGGGAAGGCTGAGCCCAGCCAAGAAGAAGAGGTTCCCCTCGTGTTACCCCGCATACCCCCACTGCAGATTGCCAGGATATGGACCCTTGCTGCAAGAATACAGATTCCTCCTGGCCTGCAGAGCTCTGGTGACCCCAGCCAGGAGGGGAGCGGCCAGATTCTGGTGTGGATCACAGTTTCTCTCTGAAACCTGAAAACACCAACTTGGGATTTCACAGTCCAGGTTCTCTGTCCCTTCTGGGAGGCACCTCCCTACCTTATCCTTCTCTACTCAAGGACAACCGTGTGTGAATGAATTCCCTGTGGGCCACAGCTAGAGAGCATTTTCTTCCAAGACAGTAAAAATGACCTCTGCTCCTCGTAACTTCGTGATTTTCTCTTACCCTGGCCAGCACCTCTCCCAGGGTGCACTGAAATCCCTTTAACATTATAGTTTTTTAAAACAAGATGGTTTATTTTTCCTCTATATCCAGGATAACGAAAAGAATTGAGCCCGACTACAAGATGCACCCAAGAGCAAGAAAAACGTTAACTATAGTCGGGGCTCCAGGGAGAGAGCATGGCTAGCTACCACGTACACTTCAGAGCCACTTGGGCCCAGCTAGCGGTATTAATTACGGGTTCTAATTTTATTGCAGCTCGGCTCCTCCAGGTTTGTCCCCACCACAACGGTCTTAAAAAGAAACACCCGCAGGCACACACCACAAGGAATCCTCAAGAAAGACAAAGGTAGATTTCTCTGCCTGGGGGGTTGATACTCCGAGAGCGCTTCGGGAATCAAATGGGCATGTCCCGGCACCTGGGAACAGATCCCAGCGAAGAGCAGCTCAATCCCGATTCTTCTTCTCCGTCCTCGTCCTCGCAGTGCCCTCTTCCTGCAGATCGGCCGCGGCGCTCCCCGGGGGGGACGCTTCGGGTCCCCATAGTAGCTGTGGTCCGCGCCGCGATGCCCGGGAGTAGCCTGGGTCAGAAGACAGCGCCCGCAGCCAGAGCGCGATCACCAGGTCAGTCCGACATCCTCGCCGGCGGCAGCGTGGAGTGTCTGGGAGTCTAAGCCTATAGTGAGGAAGCTTAGGGTGCAAGGCCCTCTTCCCGCAGGCTCTCGGCACCTCCCCTCCCAGGGATGGAGGGGGGAACGCGGAGAGTCCAATGTCCGTGCTGACACCTGCGGTGAGGGGGCATCTCTCCGCGCTTTAGCAAGAGCTGATCCTGCAGAATAGGGAAACGGGGAGCACAAAGACACAGGGAGCCCGGTGGGATTTGCATTCTCATCTACTTAACCGCATGATCTCCTTTAATCTGTTTTGTGGGCTCTTATTTAAGATAAGCCTCTGTTTTATCTCTTGTGGCACTGGGAAGATAACATCTCCTTTATATGGTTTTTGTGGTGTTTGGACGTTGTGAGCCCTCAGCAAATGGTAGGATGAGCTGGAGAACCGTGGTCTCATCACTCCCTTTCTCTTTGCAGTGTCTGGTTTTCCCGCCCCAAAGCAGGGACCGGTCACCGACCCTTGGGCCTGAGTAGCCCCTTGGGGATTCCAAGAGGCCATCAGCTTTGCAGTGCTTGGAAGATGAACTTTGAGTGGATCATGAGTCGGCCTTGGAGAGTGGTTGAGAAAGGTATGGGGATTTGGAGCCCAGCTGAGAGTTGAGGATGGAGGAGGAATTGGAAGAAGAAACGAAAAATTTCGGGCTATCAAAGTTCCGTGGATTTTCAAAGGCCTTTCCCAGCCTTTGCAAAAATTACTGCGGGAGCGCGATCAAATCTGACACCTGTAGGTGGCGCTATGACGAGGTGACTCGGCTGGGAGAAGGTAGTCGGGGACTCCAGGACCGCCGCAAATTCTCCGTGGCTCCGACCCTGACTCTGTTCTCAGCCCCTGCTTCCCATTTTCGGAGGGATGGTGATGACAGTGCGGCAAGACTATCTGCATTCACGGTCAGCGCAGGGCTACGTGGTAGTGGGATTCGGCCAGCGAAAGGGACAGGTTGGAAATGCCGCGCCTCTACCGCACGGAGCTGGGCAGCTCCACCACTCTCTGTCCGTTGCCCGGGTGCGAGGACTCCGCGAGAGGGAGCCGCAAAGTGAGCCAGCCTGTTCTCTGCATCACTGAAAATGGGAGGAACGCTGGCGCTTAGCTCCAAGACTGGCCCCCAGGTTGATTCCGGCTCCTTGAAGCCTGGAGGCAACCCCAACCTCACAAAAAAAAAAAAAAAAAAGCAAAAAGCTGCATTTAACAGAGCCCGGACTGAGGATCCTGAAGGGTTTTGCATGTGCTTGAGAGTCGAAACCAAGGCTTAGAGGTGCGGCCTGGTTCGCATTTATCTTTTCCAGACAGCCTTTGGGCCAATCGGGTCTTCGGAGGGGAGGCAGCCCGACTGCCCTCACAGGGACCCTAAGGGCAGAGTCTTTAAGAACACTGAAAACCTGCTTTTTCAACCACACGCAGCTGCAACGTTTTCGAGCTGCTTCAGCTCAAGGCTGTAGAGTGATCGCGGATGCTGTCCTCTCATCATGGAGCGGCGTGGCTTCCAAAGATGCTTAGACCCAGACAGGGCGAAGTGCCTCCTCTCTCTGACTGGAGGCTCAGGCTGGCCTCCCCGAAGGGATCTTCCCTGCCCCTGCCCCGGCCCCGGCCCCAAACCGGGATCCATCCTTGATCGCACTTGCCGGACCGCAGCCACAGGTTTTGCCCTTTGCATAAAAATGTGTTCTCTTTCATTTGAGGATTTAATAAACAAATGTAACTATATCACATGGGGCTCTGCGCCGTCCTTCTGAAAGCAATTCCGCTGTTGAAAACTGAAAAATGGGTGTAATTTGCGTTCAGAAAGTGATGTTAGGGTCATGGCAATTTCCCGGGCCATTATTTATTTTTACTTTAAAGTCTTTAGGGAAGATTTGCTTATATACTCGGAAACCTTCCAATGCGAGGGTACCAGGAATCCAGTTCGCCTTCAACGCGAGGGGGAGGGGGTGGAGAACAATTACTGAGTGACGCTAATATGGGGAAACTGAAAAGAAATGTCGATTGTTTTTATTGTAACAGAAGGAGTGAACAAACAGAAAAACCAACCCTGGGTGATCGGAAACAGGCAGGCGGGGAATTAAAAGCGGGTTTCAGGCTGCAACAGGCCCCTCCCCTGCCCTTGGAAGGAGAAAGCGGGTGCCGAGCGCTCTCAGCCCCGGGGCGCATCACACGGCCCCGCAGCGGGATTTCTGCGCTCTGGGGACCCTGCACGCTGCTGTCCTCTGGGGAAAGGTCTTGAATCGTAAGCATCGTCGGCAGGAAGGCAGAGAGGCGGCAGGGAGTCCTTGGAGATTCTCCGAGAATTCTCTGGGCTCCTTCTGGGGGCTGCCCCCCCGCAGGCCCCCGCCTTCACTTTGGGCTGGTGTATCCTGCGGCGTCCGCGGCCGGGCTAAGTCCAGGCCTGCAGGTCAGTGTGTGGGCACCTCCACACCCCAACCCAGGAGGCCTGGCTGGGGCTGGGGGCCCTGGCAGTCTTGTCTCTCCCTCACCCCAAAGCTTTTCCCTCTAGCCGCCGACCCCACTCCACCCGCGGCTCTACGGCGCAGATCCCGCCTGGCCCGCAGCTCAGGGTGGACCTCCCTGGCCTCGGGCACAGGGCGCGCTTCCGGCTGCCACGTGCCGCAGCAGGCGCTGGGAGGTCGAGTAGGCGGAGGAGCGGCCGCTGACCCCGAGTGGCCGGGACGGAGCAGTGGGCAGGTCGGGGCTGGAACCCGTGGCCCGGGCGGTAGCGCAGTCTGCAGAGGACTGAAGTCCGGCCTCCTTTACTCTACGCCGCGCTCAATCTTTCACTTACCCTGAAAGAGGCGCTCCCTGGGGAGTAGAGGACCGGATTCGAGATCTTGTTTCTACCTCATTCCCTCCACTCGAGGCTGGAAGAAGTCACTGGGCTCCGAAAACCCGTCCCCCGGAGCTCAGAGCCTGCCTCGTCTCCATCCCTGGAGCTCCCAGGGCTGGGCGAGAAGCGGGCACCGTCGCCCGCGCCTGCCCGGGGTCCTCTCCCCAGGAGGAGGGGAGGAGGAGGGCAAGTTGGAAGAAACTGCCCCTTAATCTTCTCTGCCAACTCTGCCCTTCATAAATGCAACTGCGAACGGCAGGACCTCTCGCGCGCGGGGACGTAGTCGTAGCTGACCTGCAGACCCCGGGGGAGCAGCCCAGGGCGTCGGTGGGGTTGGAGAGCTAGGAAGGAGTTCTCCTCCCTCAACAGCCTGTAGCTCCGGGGTCGCACCTCGGCAGTCCCCGGGCGGGCGCCGGCCGCCAAGTTGCGCGAGGGCGGCCTCGGAAAGAGCTGGATCCTGTTCCTTCGCGCGGTCTCTCCTTGGATCCCGCTAGCGCGGAGAGGGGGGCCCACAGGTTACTGTCCGCGGCACCGCGACCGCTGACAGGTTTATGAAGACTTTACAACATCTGGCCTGGGCCTGCAGTGGCAGGGCAGGAGCCCAGCCTAAGAGCGCGCTGCGGGCTAAACTTAGCCCAGCCGCGCACCCGGGGCGAGCTGCCCCTGGAGTCCCGGGCCCTGGCTTCCCTCTGGCTGGTGTATACTCTGTCCCTGCCAGTGTGGAGCGTCCGGATTCTCTCCACCCCGTGTAGCCCGCTCCTTCCCACCCTCCCCCGTTAGCTTCCAGTCTCCTACTGAGTAAATATTTACCCTGAGAGCGGGTAGCCCCTTGGAGGAGGCCTCGACAGCACCCTGGGAAGGCTTTTGACTTCTCCCCCTCGGCCTGTGTTAGCTGCAGGCCTTACTGGTTGTGTTTTGGATTTGGTCTTTTAGTTGACATTTTTCCGATCTCAGTGTAACTGAGTCTGAGTCCACAGCGGGCAGTAATCGGGCAGCGCTGACCCCAGCTGCCCCTTGGCTCTTTCTCAAAGTTCTGCGTCCCTAGGCCCACTGTCGAGGCTTACTGGCCCTTTACGTCTCTCCCTCCCGGTTCTAGCCCTCTAGTCCTCTTTCCCTTCTTCTGGTCACTTATGTCTCTCTTGGGCTCTTCTATTTGCCATATCACTCACTCAGTGTGATCCCAGGGGGGTTCAGCATCAGCCCCTTGCTCTAGGATCCCTTGCCTGTCTGTGCCCTGAAGTATCAACTCCTTTTGCCACAGAATCTCGGGCCTCAGTTTACCACGAGTTCTTAGTGTCCCCAAGCACCTGTGATGATTCTTCGCCGGCTCCTTGGATTGCGCTGAGCTGAGAGCACCGAACACCCGCACCCGCCGGCGTGATGAGGGCCTGCGGGGCTTCAAGAATCCGGGAGAAGGGGTGCGCAGCAAAGATAATGCGCGGACAGGGCCAAGTCCAACAGGTGGAAATGTCGAGATAGTAGCAGACCTGTTTGAGAGCATGGGCATGTCAGGCAGCTGACAGAGCTTAGAGGCAAACGAGAGGGATTTGTGTTTTAGGTCCACCTAGCCAGAGCTCTAAACAATGAGTCTCTGGATCACTCCGGGTTGGTGCTGTAGAACCACTAAAACCCTCATAGGGCGCAAAGACCCACATCCGGCACTGGGTCCTGCCAGCCAGAAGGTGGAACAGCCCTTTACCGACACTGCAGCCCAGCAAAGTCAGGGAGGCACTCGCTGGGCTCGAGTTGAGTAGAGTCCGAGCAAGAGGTAGCTGTGCATGTCTGGGGGGGGGGGGGGGGTAGGGGAGGGGTCAGGGAGCTTCTTGACTAAGAGAAGCCCAGTATGTTCAATCTTTCACACAAACCTCAGTCGTAGGCTCCTCTTTGACATCCCAGTCAAATAATTTGCACCCAATCCCCAGGAAGAAATTGCTGCATTAAGAATCTTGGATTCTCAGGGGACCTCTGCGTGGCAAAATACCAGGTGGTGCCCAACAATAGGTATTTGGGGTCAGACCAGGGTGAAATCGCTATCAAATCAAACTGCGAGATTTTGAACAATTGAAACAAACAAAAAGACAAATTCAAGTATTTCTAATTGTAAGACTTTTTGCAAGAACCCGATTATAAACAGTTAAGGGTGTTTGAATGTATCTGTATCTTTTAAATCCTTCTTACCTGTAAATTTGAAGTTAGACTGTAGCCCAACCACAGGAGCCTGAAGATCTGGAGGTGGCTCTTCATTTCAAAAAGCAGAGATGACCATTCATTCTTCTGGTTTCTTGTCACTTACTGGCCCAAAATCTGAGCCCAGTCAGCTTCCGTGTAGGTAGACCAGAGCCATACACATCCCCTGGGATTGTGGGAGGATCAACAGGAATCCTTGTGCACAAGAAGTAATGTTATGACTGTCTAGTATCCTTGAACCTAAGCAGTCCAAACACCCAGGTTCTAAAGATGTCTCCCATCTTGTTTTTAATTTTGATTAGCATTCTGCACAACCCATATTCAAAATGTGATTAATTTTGGCCGCCGAAAAGAGTAATGTACACTTTAGATTAGACTTGGAGTGATCGAAAGTGAAAATTCGGAAGTAGGCTGACTTTCAGGGCCTCTGGTAGCTAAACAGAAGATGGGGGAATTGCATGTAGGTGCAGGCTCGATGTTCAACTTTCTTGGGACCAATCTCTTTTATTAAATAAGACCCTTTTGCTGCGGTTCACTGGTTGGGGGGGAAACCGGCAAACCGTGGCATCAAGTGCCAGCAGTCCAGCACCGAAGCTGAGCGCAGTGGCGCGCAGGCCTCCAAGGAGAGTGCCTCGAGCCAGGCAATCTTCGATGTTGGCTGGGAGCTGCTTAACTTCTCCGCGAACCGTGTGCGGCCACAGCCTGGAGCCTGCGTGGCTAGGGTTTGCCTCCGCGCTCCCGAATGAACCCACCAGAAACTGCGTTGGGAGCGGGGTAGTCCCAGGGGCAGCAGAGGGGTCTCCACCTGGCGGTCACAGTGGCCTCCACCTCTGGCTCGGTCTCCCCTTACCCTCCTGGTCTCTCGGATCGGCCTACCGACTCACACCTGCGCTCTAGCTACCTAGCACAGGCTGGAGTGAGGTATCATCCTCCGGTAATAGCGTCCATCTCCAGACAGCCCCAGGAGGCCCGCAGGACCGGCTATTCTAAGAATACCACTCCCCCCCCCCCCACACACACACCTGACGGTGGCCCCCACCTCTCACCTAGAGTTCTAACTTCAGTTAGGAGGCGTCTGTTCCCCCCCCTCCCGCCAAGTTTCCTCAACTCCTTCCTCCTTAGTCTCTCTATTCAGACTAAACGCTTTCATTTGCTTATTCAGCATTTTTCTCAGCCTGATTTTGTTGTCTGTTTGCGCTGCCGCGGGAAAGGTGTCAAACACCCATTTTCATTGTGTTTAGTCACCCAGGTGCAGAGCAAGCTTGAAAGAGACAGCGGAAGAACTTTCCCGGACTGCACTGTCGCTCAGCGGCCCGCACCAATCACCACGCAGCTTGACCTCGGGCCCTCCTCTTTGAGGGCGTGTCCCTCGTGAGTGATAGACGGAGCCGCCCGGCCCCGCTCGGGCCAGCCCACGTTGCTGCTTAGATTGAAATGCAGAACTCTAGCCTCTTTCATCGGGGCACAGACTTCCTTTTACTCCTTCCTCCTGCTCTCTCGCCGCCTCCTCCCGGGAAGAAGCGGAGGCACCGGCGGTCCGGGGCAGCGGCAAGCCGGGCCACTGAGGCTGTGCGAAAAGTTTCTTTTTGGGAGTTCGGAACTGGGGCCCCTTTGGTGTACTGCTCGGAGCAATGGGTGAGTGGCGGCGGGGAACGCTGTCAGAGCCGGGAAGGGAGGGAGGGAAGGAGAAGGCGAGGGAGGGAGGGAGGGAGCGCGAGGGCGCGCACCGCTGAGCGCTCACGCTCTTCTTATTGACTTTGCTCGTGTTCCTACAAGTTGTTAGGACCGCGCTGAGGGTCAGGGCGCACGGCAGGTCAGTGCGTGAGCGGGGGCTACTGGGTTGCTGTTGATGCCATTTTCTGATCTTAAAACAAGGGAGCGGTGGCATCAGCAAGCTCTGTAGCCTCGGTGGCGGACCAAGTTTTGTTTCACATAAACTCACATAACTCAGAACAGGAAAAAACAAAACAAAACACAACAAAACAAAAAAGCCAAACCAACTGTAGTGTCTCCTAGACCTCGCCTAATTGCGCCGGTCCCCAGGCCGGGCGCTGGGGCCCAAGCGGTAGCGGCCCAAAGACTTTTAGCGCCGAGCAGCCGAGAAGGAGCCGGTTGCAGGCGTCAAGACTGATCTCCCCGCCTGCTTCGGAGGCTTTGGAGCACTTGGAGCGGCCTTGCTTCTCACCACTTTATTTGCTTGTAGTGGCCGCAGGCACCACCGGAACGGGGTGGGGGGCGGGACGGAGGGTGTCCGATTCGACCTTAGTGGTTTGGGGCTGTTGGGCAAGGCTCGGGGACAGTAGGGTTTGGGAAAAGCCCAGGTTCCTCGCCGGGGGTGGGTGCACCTACCCAGCCCTCTGACGTGGGCGGAGGCCGAGTGGTAACCGGCTGTCCCAAACTGCCGGTGCGCGTCCCCGCGCGCCGCGTGTTCGTTTTGCAGAGCCAGCCTTTGGGGAGGTGAACCAGCTGGGAGGAGTATTCGTGAACGGGAGGCCGCTGCCCAACGCTATCCGGCTTCGTATCGTGGAACTGGCCCAACTGGGCATCAGACCGTGTGACATCAGCCGCCAGCTACGGGTCTCACACGGCTGCGTCAGCAAGATCCTGGCGCGCTACAACGAGACGGGCTCGATCTTGCCAGGAGCCATTGGGGGCAGCAAGCCCCGAGTTACCACCCCCACCGTGGTGAAGCACATCCGGACCTACAAGCAAAGGGATCCTGGCATCTTTGCCTGGGAAATCCGGGACCGCCTGCTGGCGGACGGCGTGTGTGACAAGTACAACGTGCCCTCGGTGAGCTCTATCAGCCGCATCCTGCGCAACAAGATCGGCAACTTGGCTCAACAGGGCCATTACGACTCGTACAAGCAGCACCAGCCGGCGCCACAGCCGGCGCTGCCCTATAACCACATCTACTCGTACCCCAGCCCCATCACGGCGGCCGCAGCTAAGGTGCCCACGCCTCCCGGGGTGCCTGCCATCCCCGGCTCGGTGGCCATGCCCCGTACCTGGCCCTCCTCCCATTCCGTCACCGACATCCTGGGCATTCGCTCTATCACCGACCAAGGTAAGGGCTCGGGGGCCGGATGTGTGGGTGTGCAGAGCCTGCCTCTGCACCCTCGCTGGTGTCTCCGTATCTGCGGCCTCGGGGCCCGCGCCTGTCCCACCACCGGAGGCTTTTTCCTTTCGAAACCAAGGAGTCGTCCCAGGGGGTGTCCTGATCTCATTAACTTGAAATTCATGCCCTCTGTTTCCTTGCCACACACAGTCTCCTGCCTCATCTCAAACTACCAGACCCATAACATCCCCCCATCCCCAACACATGGTTCGCATTTTCCACCCTCCCCCGCCTCTCGCGCCGCGGCAGCCTTAGACCCGCTCGCTCGCTTGGAGAGCGCGGCCCGGGTCGGACTTGGGGCGCAGCCCGGGAGGCCTGAGCCGGCGTGGGGCTGCCGGCTGCAGACACCGCTGCGGGCGGCTTGTTTGGGGATCAGATGCGGCCGCGAGGAGTCGGGCACCCTGTGGAAATTGCAGTATTCTTGGATTCTGGCAATCAGGCCAAATTTGCTCAGGCAGGAAGTTCAAATGTCACCTAATTGGTTTCATTCTTATGCTTCACTTCATTTTCCTCGGAAACGGAGGTCCCCAAGTTACTACTAGTAACTTGCATGTTGCTGCATTGCTCGTTCTGGGACTAATTTTCTGCTTTATTTCTCTCTCTCTCTCTCTCTCTCTCTCTCTCTCTCTCTCTGCCTCTCTCTTTTTCGTATCGCTCCCACCCCCGGCCTTTACCTTAGCCGACTTCAGTATGTGTATATCTTAGGAAGTGGCACCAACCTCCCCCAGCCACCCCCCGCAGGGATGGAAACAAAATGCATGGTGATTTCATCTTGTCCTCTCTTCTTTCCCGGTTTCCCCAAGCCTGCGGCTTCCCTTTAGGGTCCCCCGTCCTTGGGAATGCATGCAGACGTCTAGTACCTGCACCTTTTCAGCGGTGCCACCCCACTCTTCCTTTCCTTTCTCACCCTTGACCTTGCGGTGTCTTGAGTGTCTTTTCTGCGTGGTAAGAACGATTCCCCGAGCTCTCCCGCGCAGTTGGGCTTCCGCAGACCAGAGCTTGTTTTCTTTTACTTCATAATTAACCAAAACAACACAACAACAGCAGCAAGGAAACTGGCATTGACTTCTTTCTCGGTAGAGGGAGAAAAGTAAAAATACCCTAGACACAGAATCTAAATAATATAGAAATAAGAGCCTACCGTTTTAATTTCTTAGCCGAAAGTTTAAAAAGTGCAGGGGGGAAATTAAGTAGGAGAAGGTGGTGGTGTGTGTGGGGGGAGAGTTCCTTTAATTATTTCCTGCCTTTCTCTGTTGCCACCACATTGGTACAATTATCTTTTTAAGTAATTAAAGCAGAGCCCTGATTTCTCATCTTCTTGGATGCTGACCGAGCTTACAAGACTCTTCTTCTAGTAGCTCAGTTTTGTCTTATTCAGAGTTGGTTGGAGCTTTAGCTGGAGAGAGTTTGCCCTTGATTTATAGGATAAACTGACCTCACTGACATTTAAAGGAAGCCCCTGTTCATGGGAAAGTGTGAGATCAGCAGAAATGGGGGCTCACAGGGGGATCTCAATTTCTTAAGATAACTTCAGGCTTGTGCCCACCGATTGCCTTTTGTCTGGGAAGGCAAAGAGAGATTGGCAGTTCTTTGCCAAAACACGGTTTCCTGGTATAAATTGGAACACAATCTGATTCTTTGGAGAGGGGGAGGAATGGGGGGGGGGAAGAGTTGAAAAGACAACTGTGCTTCCCTAGGGGTCCTATAGTCAGACCAAGTATCAGCTGGAAAAGTAGTGGATTATATGGAGAGGAGCAACTCTTCATTCTAGATGTTGATTCTGGATGCCAGCTTTAAACGACCCGTTCTCTGACAAATCTATGAATATAAAATGATCATTTCTAGAAGTGATCATTTCTACAAAATGATTGCCCTTTCAAAAGCCCTGTGTCAGATGGAAGTATTTAAACTCAAGTTGTGGTGGCTTTGTCAAACTTCAGTCCTCCACCCATAGGTCCCAAAGACAAAAACACATTGCTCATAGTCTTCAAATATCTTTTCTTTAAAACTGCACTTAGTCATTTAAGGATGGCAGTGATTCAAGAGGCACACTTCTAGGTATTGTGGTCATCAGTTTACAGCATATAATTTTCTTTATATCTCTATTAAAAAACATTAAGGATAACTGACAGCTTTACTCCTTTTTCAAAAACACTTAATTCTACCTTCATTTTCTTAACTTTTATTTCATTAAAAAAAAAAAAAAAAAAACAACTCCCTCTACAACCTGGCCACTGACACTGGTGGCATTTACTGCGGTAACTGTAGTCTTTATTTTTTAAGTTATGTGCACATAATCTCACATATTTAATGTGTAGACATAGAGCATTAAGGGCAGTCACATATGAATTACGCACACACAAGACAAAGTACGCATGTCTATTTTGCGTGTGTATTGTGGGCATCATGCAGTTATTTGTTTGCAAAGGACTTTGCAGGTCTTTGGTCTCTGTTGACCTAAGTGCGAGATCCCCACAGCGCGGCGAGCACTTTTCTGGATGTCTCGGAGCAGCAGCAGCAGCACAGGCCAAAGACGGTTAGGCCAGGGACGCTCCTCTCTCCCCTTTCACTCCGCCCGCACCAGTCCCTGTTTCCTGCCTCCCAAGTCGACCCCGGACGAGGACTGGGACGAGCGGCGCGTCCAGCTTCGCGTGTCCGTTCCTCCATTTAGGAAAACTCTCAGGTTCCTTCCATTCGCTTCCCCGGGGGAACCAGGAGAGGAGGAGGGAATCAAAAGCCTTTGAAAAAAAGGGGGAAAACCCTTCCCGCAGGCGTGGGGGCGAGGGCTGGGAGAGGCCTACGCCAGGGGCGTGAACTGCGCCGGGCCCGGGCCGGGAGCCGCCGAGGCCGCGCCCGGGAGGTCGGGGGCAGGGGTCGGCGCCCCGGAGCTCGCCGGTCGCGCCTTCGCGCCGCGTCTCCGGAGGGGGCGCGCGGGTCGGCCCTGCCGCTTGACGCCTTCTCCTCCTCCCCAGGCGTGAGCGACAGCTCCCCCTACCACAGCCCCAAGGTGGAGGAGTGGAGCAGCCTGGGCCGGAACAACTTCCCGGCGGCCGCCCCGCACGCGGTGAACGGGCTGGAGAAGGGCGCCCTGGAGCAGGAAGCCAAGTACGCTCAGGTGAGGAGGCCGGGGCCCCGCCGGCTGCGCCGCGTGGCGGCCGGGTTCGCGCGACGGAGGACCCCGTTCCCTTCGGAGCCTCGACCAGGGGAAGCCCGGCCGACCCCGCCAATGCCGGGAGCCCATTCCGGGTCGGGCGAGGCGGGACCGGGGCCCGGAGCTTCCAGGGCGCAGTTGAGGCCTCGACCCCCCGCCCCCGCCCCCGCGGTGGAAGCGCCGCCGGGCCTGCCTGGCCTCCGCGGCGCGGGGAGGCGGCGCCCGAAGCCCACCGGGCCGCTCGCACGCGCTGGCGAGCCGGGCGGGGCGCTGCCGCGGGGCCGCGCGCCGGGCCTGGGTCCTCGGGGCGGCGCCCGCGCCGGCGGCTTCCGTGCCCGCGAAGCGCACGCCCGAGGTCGCGGCCTGCGGGTCGGGGGGCGGCGGGGCCCTCGCGCCCGGCGGTCTCTCGTGCCGCGGCTCCCCGAGGACAAACAAACGTGGCTTGCCCTGCGACAGCGAAGAGAGGGCCACCCGATAAACCCAATACAGTTACCATTCCCCGATTAAAGGTCACGTCGTAATCTCCCAAGGGAGGTTTGTGAGAAAACCTCAAATTATACGGACTGGCTGTGGACCGTTTAATTTTTCTTTCCCTCCGTCCCTCCCCCGACTCTGCAGAAGAAAAATTAAAACACTCGTGTTTTTATTCCCCCTGAGGAAAACTAAGCAACCACCACCACAAAAGCCCTAGAGTTTTGAGTCTAAATTCATCATCATGATGGAGTCAGGGGTTCAAAGCTCCGAAACACACACACACACACACACACACACACACACACACACACACACAAACAAACACGGACCTGACCTGAAGGCAGCCTAAGGTTTCTAAGAGCGGATCTGCGTAGATTTGCAAATTTCTTAATACCAAACTCCAGTTCCAAAGCCTCAAAATACCGTTTTCATTTTATTATTTTGAAGCCGTAAAACTCCTATGTTTTCTTATCTGTCAAAATTAGCGTTTTACATGAAATGTAACTTACTTTTATTCGCTTGGGAAAAAAAAATCCTAATCCTTATTTTCTCTAACAAACCCCATTTCCACTTCCTTTTCTCTCCCTTATTTTGCTAAAACAGAATTAGATACCTATAAGTAGCTCTCCCATGACAAATATCCCAAGACATAGCAGCAAAGAAAAAGAGGTCCCTTTCCTGAGTTTGTTTCTACTGTAAACAATGCCGGGGAGAAATTATTATTATTTTTAAAGATTTTATTTATTTATTCATGAGAGACACAGAGAGAGGGGCAGAGATTTAGACAGAGGGAGAGGCAGGCTCCCCGCTGGGGAGCCTGATGGGGACTCATCTCAGGACCCCAGGATCACCACCTGAGCTAAAGGGGAGAAGCCCAACCACTGACTGGGAGACGCTCAACCAACCTAGGTATCCCCCAAGGGGAAATTATATGAAAGTTTGCAATTTTCTTTTATAAGAAGCCCCCATTCATAAAGAAGAGGCAGTATGTACAATGGTTAGGAGCTCCGATCTTCTGGCACCAGTCACTAAAGCAAGTTATTTAACCTTTTAGCACCTCCATTTCTTCATCTGTAAACCCGGGACACAATAGTCCTAACCTCAGGAGATGTTGTGAAGATTCAATGAGATAATGCAGCCCTATGGCTCATAGTAAGCACGCATTAAATAGTACCTGTGGTTATAAATGGCGGTTGGAAATCGACTTTTAAAAACAAGCATTTTTTTTGTGTGAGAATATACTTTGTTCAGAGAGCTCATAGTCAAAAAGCGCCAAGGCATTTTGTTACAAACAATAGAGGAGTGTTTTTAAAGCACTGAGCAGAGTAGCAAGCATTTAATAGGTGCTCAGGAGTTTTTATTAGGTCATCATTTGTTGGAATAACATCAGGAAGTATAGAGTCGAAAAATAGTTTTAAATTCTTACATATAGTTGATACACCCGGTTTATTTATGAAGCAGTGTCATAATTCAAAAATCTTTGATTATTTCATTTTTTTCTCTCTTCAATTATAGACCTACTGTTTATACTCATTTAGAAATGGTTAATTCATACACCTCAAAACCACACTGACCAATTTAAAATAAAAATAGAACGCTGATTCAAATAATCTACTCTGTATACTTTGACCATTTATATCGATTACATTTAAACACTGATATTATATCACTAAATTATGAGATTTGTAAAGGCAAGTAAATGAGAGACATAAGTGGCTAAATAAGTATTGTTCTAAATACAAGGGGACAAGTTATATATTTTTTTTTCCAGAAGAAAAATATCTTAAATTTGGAAACTTATTTTGTTTAAAAAAGATTTTATTTATTTATTTGAGAGACAGAGAGAGAAAGACAAAACAAGCAGGGGGAGGGGCAGAGGGAGAAGCAGACTCCCTGCTGAGCAGGGAGCCTAATTTGGGGCTCCATCTCAGGACCCTGAGATAATGACCTGAGCTAAAGGCAGACTGCCTTTGCTACTCAGGCACCCCAAATTTGGAAACTTCTTAATTGCAGTATGCTAATCTTCTCCAATGCCAGGTAATAATATAATTCAGATGATGTAAAATTTCAAAACTTGAAAAGTTTCTAAGTACAATTAAATCAGTGGTTACTCTATTATAATTATCAAAATAGTCCTTAATGATGAAGGTGTTCTAAGTAGGCACAGAAATTTAGGCTGTGTCATTTTGTGAGCAGTTTTGGAATTTAGACCTTGATTTCCTTGAGGGTAAAATTCTATACTAATATTTGCTCATAAACAAGAAAGCAGTGATAAGGTGTCTCATATATATGAGGTGTCACCTTATATATAAGGTGTCTCATATATATATATATATATATATATATAAGTGTCTCATATATATGCATATATATGCATTTCTCTTACAAATATTCAAAGGGCAGGTATATTTTTAAAAATCATTTTTCAAAATGTTATCAGCATAAGTACACTTTTACAATCAAATGTAAACTTACATAACATTTCTCCTTATTTGTATTATGAACAAAATTTAAAGTTTTCAGCAAAAGAGATTCTCAAAAATTATGCACATAATACTTTCAGGGCACTTATAATTTTTGTTAAATAGTGCAACATTATATGAGCCTAGTTTCAATTTAGTATATAGAGGAGGAAATTGAGAATTCAAAATCATAGGAATTAGAGCATAATCTTTTCCCAGAAGACACCTGTAAAATTACCAAAGGGTCTGAATTGACAACTGATTGTAGGTACTAGTGATTACCGTAATCTAGAGATTCTATTTTCAGCTTAAACGCAAAAAAAGGATGACTGATCACTAGTAATTAGAACCTTATGCACATTTCAGCTACAGACATACCTATCTTTTGTTTTTTAAATACTAATTTAGAATATTCAAACTTGTCTTACTGATTAATATTACATTGAAGTCAACATTTCACATTGCCATGCAGAAGTCCTTATTGTCTACCGTTGAGGATAGAAGAAGAGGAATACTTACTTGTTTTGGCTTTTTTCACCTGCATTTAATATTGGGCTAGAAATCCTTAAACTAAAAAAAAAAAAAAAATCCTTAAACTCATCTAATTCTGAATGGCAAACATTCTCTGTTTCCTAATGCTGGTTCTCTTCTGTTGAAAGCATAAAACCTCTACTGCATGCAATTGCATGGCAAAGAGAAGGCGGCATGTGGTGGTGGAGGAGGATTGAAATATATCTACCCTTTTACATAGTACTTAGTGAATTAATGCTTCATTTTATTTAAACAGTTTATAAATAGTTGTATTTTTAAAAATTTTTTATTGGAGTTCAATTTGCCAACATATAGCATAACATATAAATAGTTGTATAGTTCTTGAAACATTTTCTACAATTGGGCATATTTTCTCAGAAAAAATGTATTGCATATCTGGTACTCTAACTGAAGTAATCTGAATGTTAGATTTATAAGCTTATAGTATCTTCATATTTGGGTAGTATATGTTAGATAGCTATTTTAATATAACATAAGCTACAAATCGAGATGTCAGAGATGGGGAATAGTCTATGCAAACTTGAACTTGAAAAAGTTTAACATTAAACAAGTGAAAATGATTGGATTTGGAGACAAATTAATCTGAAATTTTTATGAAGCATTTATTTGTATTTCTAATTGTATTTGAAATAAAGATAGTATTTCAGAATCCTGAATATAATTTTCTAGTGCATTATTTTAAACTCTGGTTGTCCTTGCAGACATACCGTTCTCATGAAAATATAAATGAAGTTGCACTGGGTTCTTCATCATATGAAATAAAAGTTAATTTTGTCTCAGATAATTTATAATTTTGTAGAGAATCCAACTTTAGGCAAATGCCAATAGAGACACTTTGAAATTCATGATGTTATCTATTATGAAAAACATTCCTTGACCTGGGTTGCTTTTATCTAATTAGTGTCTTAAAATAAGATTAATGATTATGTAGTAGTAAAATGTGTCAT
The DNA here is from genome assembly GCF_048418805.1 of Vulpes vulpes. Lineage (NCBI taxonomy): Eukaryota > Metazoa > Chordata > Mammalia > Carnivora > Canidae > Vulpes > Vulpes vulpes. Next base: position 76,407,508 of record NC_132785.1, read on the forward strand.
ATAAAATACAAAAAAAGCAATTTCAAGTTTTTTCAAGGCTACTTTAATTTTAATATTTTAGAAACATAAAATTTAGGAAAAAATTCAAATAGCTTTCCATTATCTAAAGACATTTAGATCTGCAGTGTGATAACTCAGCATAATTAAGATCTTTTTGGATGAATGTTGAAACCATATTGACAACCGTCATTTCACCTTATCAGACTTGTTTTATAGGTCATTGCATAGTGAATTAAAAAGGGCAGAACAACAGTCAAACAAAAAGATTACACCAAAAAAAGAAAATCTTGTTTATTTTCAGATCTGAAACATTTTCTTGCTAATGATATGGAAGCTGAAATTCTAGGTGAAGCACATCTCTATTTGTGGCTAAGTCTACTCTACTATAAAGCCAAAGTAAACTCATTTTATCATAAGGGGAGGACCCGACCAGGTAGAGCTGATGAGTGGATGAAAGACTGTGGGTAGAGGACTTGGCACTGCTATTTGCATTTTCTTCAAGAGAGAAAATGTTGAGTAGACAATTCCCGGAATGTGAAGACTACTAGTCTATAACTTGCAATTGCCAGACAGTTGTCATACCAGTTTTTTTTTTCCGTGGTGAAGAGTGTTTGGATATTAATGCATTTCCATTTTCGGGGGGGTGGGCGGGTATAGATGTGGATAAATGGAACAACCATAAATCAAATAGTGAAATGGCTACGTTGGAACTTATATTTACTTTTTCCAACAGCTTTATTCATTTTGCTTACTTAAAGTGCAACGCCAGTTCTGTGATAAAGAGTGCCCAGTTTTTCTGTTGTTGTTGTTTTTCTTTTTAAAGCAAAAGTATCACATCTTCTGCCTTCAAAAGGCTGCACTAACTTAGGTATACAAATGATTATGAAAACCTGTGATGTGTCCTGTTTTATGAGGATATTGAAATGATTAAGGCAAACTCCTGTCCTCAAACTGTTTATAGTCTAGCTCTCTGCCAATTCAGCTCCTCAACATAGTAATTTAAAAACATATTTTTAAAAACTGGCAAATCTATATTTCTAACATTTTAGAAGAAGTAAAGTGAAAACTCATGCTTTTCATTTAAACTGTAACTAGACATTGTATTTCATGTGTTTTTTTCTAGACAATTTCCTTTAATGCCAGTAAGATAAAAATTTGTCTTTTTCTAAAAACATTCAACAAAGCAAGTAACTTACTTTTTCCAGGGTATGCAATTTGTCTACTTTATTTTGTATTAGTAAATCTCATTCTCAAAATTAGTTAGAAGAGAATTTGCTTCAGGGAGCCTCCTTGTACAGTTCTCATGAGGAGAGGATTCTTCTCATGGCTTTTATGGAAGATATGCATAAAAAAAGGGGTTGATGGATTGAAGTCTTATTTATGGAATCTTTAGGTAAAGTCATTTTCAAAAATGAGATTTCCATTACATGCCCATTGCTGGGGTTTCATTTGGAAAATTTGTTTACTCTTCTCTGGGGATTCCATATGTTGGTTGATTTATAAATCATATTTACAATCCAATTAAATAGAGTAATTTAGCATGTTTGCTCCCACTATATTTATGGTGTACATTTGGTAGTCTCCACTCAGCTTAACTAGCTTTTCAGATTAATTACATGCCCTTCACTGAAAACATTAAACAGATTTGGGAAATTTAAGTCATGTACTCTTTTACTGGAAAGAATAAACAAACATCAATGCTACCTGTAGTTGTTTTCCTTTGTGGTGGAAAGTTTTACTCATTCAGTGATTGCTTCATAAATAACAATTACTTTATCCAGTAGAGATTTATATCTTTTACCAATGTCATGTTTCAAAATTAATAGTGAGAAAATTGACAGGTTTATTGAGTTACTAGAATGAATGAATGGTGTAGGTGGCAGGTACATTTTAAAGCATGTTTGTCATCTCATCTTGCTTATGCTGCTTTTTCTAAATTTCTAAATCTGAACTTTAAAAGTAAAAAAGAAAATTAAGACAAAACTTTTTCACCCCAGGTCTGGATCCTAATTTAACCTGAGGGAAAACTAAGACTTATTTTTATACTGTTTAAAGATTTGTGGGTTTTTTTCCCTTTTTTTTTTCTTCTAAGCACACACATTTGCCTCCTCTTGCCTTTTTCTAACAAGATAAGGATATCAAACCTCTTGAGCATCCCTTCTTACTCATCCTTTCTGCAATACAGAGGGGACTGCATCACTAAAGTGACTCTAAGTATGTTGTAGATTTTAGAGAACTTTGAAATATTTAATACTAATAGTAATAATAACATAAAAGCAAATTTGGTGCCTTAAGTATGAGAAATTGGGCAAATATGGAAAAAATTAGTATTTATTTTATGCTCCACAAACAAATGCAGTCACATAATAAGTTAGGTACCTGAAGGTAACACAGGCCTAAATCCAGCATTCTTCCTCCCTCTAAATCCCAGGAGCATTATATAGAATGCGAGTCCAATCCAGCCTGGTTTCTCAGGGGGGACGTTTCAGGGCAAAAAGAAGTGGGTCCAGGTAAGGGGATTGTAGGCATTGCAACAGAACAGCTGAAGAGCTCCAAATAAAGGGGGTACATCAAGAAGCAATGGTTCCCAGGGCAAGGGGGTATGGGGAGGAATGGGAAGATGTTGAAGCAAGTGTTTTAGAGGAAACTGTAATTGTGGATGATAGAAAAAATACAAAGAAAAGAAAATTGGTAGGAAAAAATTAGCTGTCATGAAAATTAGAATTCTTCAATGCAGTTTTTGGCTAATAGAGCATTGTTTCTTCATGTATAATATTAAAAGTTTAACCTTATGTACCTCTAAAGTGTTGAGCAAAGGTTTTAACTATTTAAAAATAATTTTAATCTTAACATTCTTATTTGATTTTTAGTGACATTAGTGTCAGCAGCATAAAATATTAATTAATCTTGAATGGAGGAGGCCTATACAGATACAAATACCTTTCTATAACTGGACTAGAATGTGTTTTTTTTTGAAACTAATTTCTTTTTTTTTTTAAAGATTTTATTTATTTATTCATGTGAGACAGAGAGAGAGAGAGAGAGAAAGAGAGAGAGAGAGAGAGAGAGAGAGAGAGGCAGAGACACAGACAGGGGGAGAAGCAGGCTCCATGCAGGGAGCCTGATGTGGGACTCAATCCCGGGTCTCCAGGATCAGGCCCTGGGCTGAAGGCGGTGCTAAACTGCTGAGCCAACCGGGCTGCCCTGAAACGGATTTCTTATGGGTTTTTTGGAAAATTCTACACAAACATGATTGGAACTATAATTTCTATGCAATGCTAGATTTCTTTTGCAATTTGATAGCTCTCCATCTTACTCATCTTCTGAGAGCCTTAGAGTATGCCTCCTTGGAGCCATTCTCTGATGAGTCATCCTCAGAAAGGGGGAAAATATTTTTTTTTTAGAAGTTAAGAAACAGAATGAGGATCTAAGAATGAGAATAGCATTCTAGAAGGAGAAAGAATCTTTTACAAGGTGTTATCTCAAAAGATGCTCTAGTTTGATACTAAATTGTGTATCTTTTAATTGTCCTGGAAAGGCAGGAAAAGATTTGCTACAGAGGATCCCATGTCACACTGGAGTGATAGCTTCTTTTAACACATGACCACTTACTTGCCAATTGGCCCAGGGTAAATGGCTAAATTCCTTAATCTATATTCTTGTGTATAAAAAGAGGATACAATTTCATTTATGTTTTAAAGTGATGTGAAATGATTTCTTTGCTAAAAAATAGAGCACCATCCTATGGGACCCTTGAAATACATTTTTTTTTTAAATTTTATTTATTTATGATAGTCACAGAGAGAGAGAGAGAGAGAGAGAGAGAGGCAGAGACACAGGCAGAGGGAGAAGCAGGCTCCATGCACCGGGAGTCCGATGTGGGATTCGATCCCGGCTCTCCAGGATCGTGCCCTGGGCCAAAGGCAGGCGCCAAACTGCTGCGCCACCCAGGGATCCTGAAATACATTTTAATTTCAATTGAACATTATGTTGTAATCATTATATATTATCTTGTCATTATTATAAACCCAGTAGTTTATAATGAGTTACAATTCACCAATCTTCATTATTCCATAAAATATGTTGGCTATTTCTTGGTGCCTGGGACATAGGACATACTCAAGAAGCCTTAGTGTCCTTTCCCCTTCCTCATTTTTCAAAGAGCAGACACTTTGATAACCAGAACAGGAGGTATGTCTTCTACCAACGACACTAGGTTAACCCCTCTACTTTTATTCTTATTTTGTCAGAAACCCATGAGCAGTATTAAATCATACCCATGTGTTTATTCTACTCTGTGTATTGCTCTAAATTGACAAAATCATTTTTGAGAACCCACCATTGCATCTCATAGATGTGGAAGTAAAAATAATAAACAAATGAATTAAATTAGAAAATAATTTCCATGTTGCAATCCAAATGGAAAAAAGCATCTAATTAACATATGTCTGCTTTTCTTACCTCTAAGGATTGAATCAGTTTTACTACTAGCAATTCTATTATTTACATTACACTCACTAGGAATTATGTTGATATGTTAATTTACTCACATGACTACCAGAGAAAGGATTTACTATTTATTTCTAAATAATGCAGAAATTGAGGGAAAAAAAATAAGTTGTTTGAAGAAAGATGCCAAGTGTTCATGCCAGAATCGGGATTAGAAATCAGGCTGTTTTTGTTGTTGTTAATAGTAACAATACCAACAATAATTTATTGGATGCCAAGAGAACACTGGTTTCTAGGCAGAATCACTTGCCAGGGCTGCTGCATTTTGTTTGCAAACTAAGATTTTACATTTAAATTCATTTCAAGAGATTTATCCATGTGGCTTTAAAAATTCCTATCACAGGACCCCAAAACCTTGCAAACCAGTTTTCCAATTTTGAAACCACACATGTGCAGTTCTTTTATATTCTAAAAGACAGTTTCCTTTTTGATAAAATAGCTCTAGAAAAAAGATCCCCAGTCTTTATTTAAAAAGTCTTACAAGACAACTAACTGCCTGATTTTGCATGTCCTTTGTCCAACACGCATTTTCATTAACATGACATTTTAAAATCTAGCCCATGTTTTATTTAACAAAAGTTGTGCTCATTTTTAGTATCTAAAGTGACAGCTTACACTCTGTACCCTTCTTTGCTGGAAACGAAAGCTACACCGACCAGGCCCTTCACAAATGCTTCAACAAAAGAGCCAAACAAAACCAAAGTACAGGGAAGGTTGACAAAGGCATTCGGATAGCTGAACAAGCTTCTGAGAGTATTTAATCACCATTAATTCTTTCCTCACCCTGTATTTCCTTCCTATAATTCCCAATAGCAAAGCAAATACCATGTATTTTCATGTTGTAGCCTCCTCAAAACCTTTGTGGAAGGAGTAATGTCTTTTGGCATTATGTTTAAGTAGCAAGGTATGGATGCATTTGGAATGTAAAGATCGGATCTAAAAAAATCAGAAAGTAGAGTCAGAATATTGCTACTACCACTCAGAACTTACATTCTGCCACTTTCTGAGAACCCGTGAAATGTCAACTACTACAATGTGGTAATTTTCACCTCTTCTCTTTTCCTACTCTTAGGCACCAAATGGCCTACCAGCTGTAAGCAGTTTTGTGTCAGCATCCAGCATGGCTCCTTATCCTACCCCGGCCCAAGTGTCGCCTTACATGACCTACAGTGCCGCTCCTTCCGGTTATGTGGCTGGACATGGGTGGCAACATGCCAGCAGCACCCCACTTTCCCCCCACAACTGTGACATTCCCGCCTCGCTGGCGTTCAAGGGAATGCAGGCAGCCAGAGAAGGTAGTCACTCTGTCACGGCTTCTGCGCTCTGATGGGAAATTCTGTCCGCAGCAGCTTCACCCCGGCTCCCCTCCGCAACCCTCCCCCTCTTCCCGGATCCCACCCCTCCTGCCCTCCCGCCCCCAAAGCTGGCTTTACGGACTCACATCCTTTGTGCTGGTGACACTTAAATATTTCTTGCCATAACTTCTCTCTTACAGAAAACCTGACATGACTTTAGGATTTGAAAACAAAAGCAATCTTAAGGATTGAATGAGACATTTGTGTTGCCCACACACTGTTTAACGTAGCAAAGAAACCTGCACCCCTCAAAGGGCTTAAGGAACTTTTAAAACTAGTCTTTGGTAAAACCACATGTGTATATTTATTCTAAATCAACCTGAACTTTTGAAACGTGCAATTGTTGAGATTTTGCAAAATCAATAAAGGAAACTACATATAGAAAAAAAAGTTATGCTATACCCTCTAATCAAATAAGGTGACCAAATAAGCTTTAATTCATCATTAGGAAACTAATCAATAATTGACTTATTTGAGTGATGCTTTGTTTATTTTTAAGAGATGACCTATTTTGTTGCAAAATATAATGTATAACACAAGCAATATCTGAATTTAGCTCCTCCTGGTGTTTTGACTTGGTTCCATACAATAATGTTTATATTTCCTATTAGTTTGTAAATACGGACTCTGGATGGTGCATTTGTGTTTTCATCCCATGGGATATTTCCTCTCCCTCCCACCTCTATCTATTTTTTTCTTTCTTTTTGCAAAGGTGACTTTCTGGCAACGTCTTTGTCTCTGTTTGGTGGTGGGCTGCTCGGGCTCCTGGACCTGGACTTGCCCCATATTTTGTGTGTGCAGTGAAGGCTTCAACATCTTATGAAGGACACTTTCTTTCTACAGCAGAGGACTCAAAAGCAGATTAAACAAGCCAGTCTCCCATTTTGTATCCTAATCAAACAACACACATGCCAAGCATATAAAGACATGAGGGTGGAAAATATCTGAACAAGAAGGCTTTAAAGGAAGTCACTTAGAAACTTAAGTTTAATGTGAAACGCTTTGCAAAGACACTTAAAATGAACTTTATGTTAAGAAAAACCACTGTGAAACTAAATTGTACTGTTATTGTTGGCTTACCTGTGTGTTCAGCAATCTCAGCCCAAAATTATGTTGTAATTTAAAGAAAATGGAAAATTCTGCTCTAATGAATGTAAAAACGGCTTGCTGTGAAGTTTACATTGTTGTACAGAAGCATATTTCACATGTAGGTAAACTGGTGGTGGTATTAGAAATACAAATGCTATTTAATTTTTTTAAAAAATTCCCTTTATTCATTTCTGGAGGTACAGGACATAGTTTAGCTGATAAGTCTTTCTAGACCAATTGGGTTTTCACTTTTATGTTTAATAGTAGAGCTGTGGGGTATACGTGTGAGTGAGCATGTGCTATGTGTTTTTAAAACAACTGCTTTTCTTGGGCAAAACTCTACAGTTTTTCTCTTCTGTTTAGAAAGTTCTTCCTGCTTGGCAATACGTAGGCTTGAAACTACACTTTAAAAACATTGGTACAATTCATCTATTGGAAAATTAATATATTGTGGGTTTCATTGTTTTTTAAAAATATTTTTTGGTGTTGATTCTGTGCAATAATTAACAGGGCACATCACTAGATGTGGATGTTAAAGATGCATTTGTTAGGTGATCTCGATTTCTTCTTGTCTGTGCTGTGTGTGCACAGTCTACATGGCAGTCCAGTTCCGTCACATTGGTTTCATGGCTTCATTTAAAACTCAGATGGCTAGATGAGCTAGGTTTTCAGATCACTAGCATATAAACAGTAAGCAGATTTCTGACACATGAGTTATACTCGAGGAGTTGCTTTTTTCAAGCAACATATCTTATAGAGAGAGCTTTGAATGGCATTTATTTCTAAAGCAACCAAAATTCAGTGCTACAAACAGAGGATTATAACTTCAGGAGAAGAATAAGCAGAAGGAACAGATGAACTCTCAGGGCCATAGTCTTCCTTTGATCTTCTAAAACTCCTATTGACATCTGGAGTTCCCAGTCTGGTGAGAAAATAGACTATAAACCGAACGGAACAAAGATACCAGTCCAATATTTTGGTGGAGACTTTAAAACCATACCATACAGGCACTCTCCTGCCATCCAGAAAAACTGACATAAGGTATAGAATTGTCCCTTATCAGATATTTTTTTGGATGGCTACTAGGAGTCTTTAAAAAATATATATATCAATCATTTGTAGGGAAACACAATGAAATATTATTTTCTTTAAATTAAGAAATCTCATTATGCTATTTATAATTTTTTTCTGTTCTTGTATTTTAAAAAAATACTAATATTAATGATATCAAGATTTTTTTTCTTCTCTTTTTCCCCCAGGTCTTTTCTTAGCAACAGTGAATTCACACGGAGTAACTTAAGAAAGACAACAGAAAGCTAAAACACAATTTGCTATTCAAGGCAAAATATGATTTAAAGCTACTTTTACAAATAAGAGAAGGAAAATGGGATGGGGTATGGGACTGGAATTGTTTGATTTTTAAATGTTATTATTATTGGCTAATGTTGACATATTTCCTTTGTTTCTTAGGGGGTAAAAGTGTTGTTTTTAAACTGGCAAATGCACTCTTCAGAGATCCTTTTCCATCCCATTCACAGGGAGAGGTTAAAGGTTCAATTTCATGGCCTCTATCCAGGCAGTGCTCTCCCTCACAGGATGCAAGAGCATTACCTGCAAGGAGAGAATGCAGTTGTACAACAGACATATTCTTATTTCTCTTGTTTTTTTTTTCCCCTCCTTTTAATGACCTTATGGAATATTGGGCTGAAATATAAGTTAAAAAACACGTTGGAAAGGATGTACAACCGAAGGCTGTGTATGTATATACAGTATGTCAAAAAGCCTTTATTTTTATACTTCAAATGCTCTAAATTAATAAAAAGTAATAATTATCAAGTTATCTTTTATTTTTTATTTTCAAAATGCTTCAGTGACATAGTCTCATGGTAGAAATATCCCTTAGCAGTAGTTAAGAACATGTATCATCTAGAGTGTGCAGACATTTTGTTGACTTTAGCTACTGAAGTAGCATCATTTCAGGATGCAAATATAAAATCAAGTTTGGTTATATCAGTGCCAAGGAGATATTTTTAGAGTGCATGTTAGTACAGGAATCTTTGGAAATGCTAAGAATGTACTTCTATTTTGAAACATTTTTCCTTTCATAATGCATATTTTAACAATGCAGACAGTTGACTTCACACCTGAAGCTATCACTTGAAACTAATAACTTGGAAATGTAGTTTTGCTCTAAACATTCTTTCTAAGAATGGCATAGGTAAGAATTCTGAACAAAGATAGCTGGATGCAAATACAGACCGCACTAATCGGCCCAAGGAGTGGTTCCAATTTGTGTTTTAACATGAAAATATTTCAGCAACAAAAATTGTTTTCAAAGGGAATTATGTGAAGGAAAATAGTTCAATATAATTCATGTGTTCTATTTGCTGTAAAAGACTCCACGTATCAGGATTTAAAATATGACCTGCTTTAAGCAACAGTACAAAATATAAAGTAGATTTGGGAAAATATAGCTGTGATGTGTATTATTACTCTAAAGAACACCAACAAATTTAAATTTTGACAGAAAATTTTAGTGTACTTTGAAAACATTTTCCTTGTGCCTTTTAAATATTATTTATGGGAGAATTTAATTACTTATAAAAGCTACTCAAATTTTGGCTTTTTTTTATTACTTTAAGCATTTCTTGATCTCATGGGAAAAAGAATTATTAATACAGTGCATTTTCATATTGAAGCAGTATAGGAGGAAAACATCACAAAATTTATATAGTTTTTGTGAAATCTGATTTCTATACTATTTTCTATGTTCAGTTTACATACCTGATTACTTCATACTATTTTTCGTCTCACAGATTTATAGATAGGGCCAAGAGTACAGTCTCAATTTGTCTAGAGAGAATTTCTGAAGTATCAAAATAGGTTTTGTTCTTGAATAAGCTCTTTCCCCTTAATAATTGTATATGATTGTGTAATTATAATGTATAAGCACATCAGCTGAGCTGATAGTCCCTCCTCATGGTGCTGTATACCAGATATCCATGATCTCAACACTTCTAAGGCAATCACCAGTTCTTCTGAAGCCATGAATAGGTGTATTCATAAACCAGCAGCATCACCGCACCACCTAGAAAAGAAAAGAGCTGGTTTTTATCTAAAATCCTGCAAAACAGTGTTCCTTTCCCCCACTGGGTTTCTGAAGCTGTGAAGTCCCATAGGCCTATCAGGCAAGGGCTCTTTAGACTCATCAGGCCTTGGACTCTAATACATCGATATAAAACTACTGTGGAAAATTCTCAGAGCAAAATCAAGACCATCTTGAGCCTCTGAATACATTTTTTCCCCATGAGTTTCTGTAACTTTCATCATTTCTCATCAGATTCTTTTTCAGGCACTTTTAATTTTTAAAAGTAAATAAATATAGACACATTTAGTCATGTAAGGGCATGTGGCGTTCCTGCAAACAGAAACCTTCATATTTTTCATATGTGGGCAGAGGATTTATCTTTTTCGGTCCATAATTAGCACTTCCCTAGTTGCATTCAAGAAGGAAAGCTCTGAGAAGGTGCTTGATAGATGAGTCTGGTTTTCTCCTATTGCCTTCAAACTGCATTGCAATGTGAAAAATAGCTTCTGAGTATTTAAAAAGATGTGTATTACAAAATATAGCTAGCTTTCAACCTCCTTTTGCTTTTATTCCTTTTATCTGCCTCAGATATGAATGGATTGCACTTGAACATTTGGTAGTGGGGTTTGGGTGTCACGGACCACTATTTGTCTTAAAAGGTCAGCAGGACTATGATACAGGAAAACAAGCACCAAGGTTGCAGAATACCTAGAAATCGGAAGAGGCATCAACATGTGGATGATTTTGTGTTCCATGTGATCCAGTAAGTGGCACATGTCCCATGCTCTTTAATATAACCTATATTATCCTCTCATGTCTGCAGGAAAAATATTACAAAATCAAATGGGGACAAGTATCTTGAGCATAACTTTAAGAAGACTTGGCCTCATGAACAGAAGACTGACTTCTGATGAAAATAAATAGAACTTGATTTTGATCTTAGTTCTTTTGTACACACTGCGTGTGTGTGTGTGTGTGTGTGTGTGTGTGTGTGTGTTTTAATCTGCAGGCCACACATGTTTGTGTAACCTTATACCAAAGATAATTATCTGCCTGTAATTTTCATTTTTAACCCATGAAGATACTCTATTAGATCCCTCTCAGCTTCTGTAGACCTCTTGGCACTCTGGCAAACAAAAAAAGACCCACGTACAGGGGTTGTTAATACCTATGTAATTGCTGTGTTTACTCTTATTAACTGTTCTCCATGTAAGACAAGAACTTGCAGAATTGGGTTAGTTTTCAGCCTAGTGATATTTGGAGTTTAAACCACAGACTTCAAGAGCCTCTTTTCACAGGACATGACTGGTTGTTAGCCACATAGAGCTGCTGAGGCTGTTCTAAAAAGAAGATGGGAAGCTTCCCACAATGAAGGATGAAAATCCCAGATTTACCCTTTCTTTTATTTTTTTTTTTAACTCTTTCTCTTTGAAAAAAAAGTCTTAGGTCAAAGGTAACTTTCTCTTTCTCTTTCTTTCCTTTAAAGTTGCTGGGATTTGCATGTTTGGAGGACTTACATGTGAGTGTGGGCCAGGTCCCTGAAGGAGATTTCCAGTCATTCACATTTTTGTTTAGCCTGGACAGTCCATTCACAACAAGCCTTTTCATTGTATTTAACACCACAGCAACTCAGGACACCTCATGCAAAAACATTTAAAAAGCCAACCAAACATTTGCAAGCCTCTAACAAAACTTAGGGTCAGATTATTTAAGAGTTTTGGATTAAGGTTCCAGTCAATTACTGTTTTAGATAAACTCTCCATGATCACCACTCTTTTTAGGCCCATCCCCTCCTGAGAAAGCTGGGTTAGGGTCATTCCTATGATTTTCTCTAATACTAGGTCTACCAGCAGGGTTTTACTGTGTGGTGAAGGGAAAACATAAACCGGCAGAGAGAGTTGCAACAAAATCACCAATATTCTTTGTCATTGGCTTCGTTTTATACCCATTGTTTTTATGCCAGCGAGTAACAGGAGGCAAGTCCGAATCTCAAACGTGAAGCAAAATCCATGCTTAAATGTCTAGAAAGGTCAGGATAGATGGACTGGGAATTGTGGAAGTGTTTTCTGAATACATGAAAGCATGAGCTGTCCCCTACCGCGGGTTAGTAGAAATGCTGGCTCATTGGGCTGAGATCCAAAGGTCAATGTGCCCAGGTGTGAGTGTGTAGGGCAGGAGGACAGTGGTGTTAATAGGGAGGAATGGGAAGGGGAAGCTTCTAGGAGAGGATACCAGGACGCCTAAGTAGATGAGTATGGCCTGGTAAAAAGATATGAGAGGGCTGGTGCCTATTCTGTACTTATACACAGGGTGCTTATAACCCAAGACTGTTTGCCCAGGACTGTTGTCTGCAGCAGTTATGTTCTTATCTATTTACATAGAGGCAGCTGACTCTCCCTGTGGGAATGGCAGCCGGTTTTTTATGGGTTGGCATCCGGAGGTAAGGCCCTGAGCCAGGAGCCTCTACCATCGTGCTGACAGAGGCCAGGAAGGTGAGTGCCAGGCCGCAGCGCCACCACTCCCTGGATGGTACATTCACAGCAACCCTCCCAGGGGACTGTGAGGACAAGTGGCTTCTGATGTTTGTGGAGGCAAGTACCCTTCTTTTTTGTTTTTGAAATGAAGTTGAGGCGGGAACAAGAATGAACTGGGGGGCACCAGGCAAGTTTTCTCAGGCTGGTCCTTCCCCCACAGCCAGAAGCCAGTGTATGTACATCTTCTTGCTCACTTAACACCAACTGGCTGTTGGATCCTCTCCTATTGACTTAAGCTGGGCTTTGGCTCCCATCAGCCTCCAACAAGGTCTTTAAATAGTACCTTATAAACAAAGGTGGCAAACATTTCTAATGGATGCCTTCAGTATCTTGAATACTCCTAGACAACTCCATATTCTCAAGGTTTCCATCTTTCACAGTGTGATAAACTTACCATGTTGCTGATAGACACAAATTAAAAAAAAAGACACTAGAACAATAAGGAAGGATATAAGTAATAAAAACATCATTACCTGGTCCAAGCCTCATAATCTTGGGAAGCAGGCCTTTGTACAAAGCTAAAATCCTATAATAGGAAGGGAAAGAGCAACATTCTTAATTCTGAAGATAGAATGGAGTTGTATCTCAGCTTGATTGAGATGCTGACTCAGCATCTACAAGAAAATTGATTTGGAAAAAAAAAAAAAGAAAATTGATTTGAAATCACGTGTATCCTAAACAGGACAATACCTGGCTACATATTTTCTGCACTAAACTGGACAAAAAAAAAACTGGACAGAGAAAGAGTTAATGAATTCTTTATTGCCCAAGCTATGCTGAGTTGATTGTGTCCAACCAGAAATATGATTTTCCTCAGTGAGATGGCTTTTTCACTGAACACAGATCTTACTTTTATGACAGCTGTGTATATGGACAAAATGACTTTTGTAATTGAATTTAAAAGACCACAAACTCGGTCTTCATAAAAGAAAACATGATAGAGTTTAGATCAAAATAATAAAATATTACTTGTTTACTTGAGAATAAGATCTGAGTGAGGAAGGATGAAGAGACAGATGTAAGACTTAAATAAAAAAAGCCTAGCAGAAAAAAACATGCACTTGAGATTTTTCACAGAAAACTACCTTCACAGAACTCTTATGTTTAATTCTCTCAGGAGAATATGAGGAAGTGACATTTTTACTAGGTTTATAGTTCGAAGACAATCATTTGCCTGCCCCCGCATTAACAGGGTGTATTACAACAATATTATGGAAACTGACAAGCACAAGGGTCATCTTAGCATTCTAAGACAAACATGCAGTGGCAGACTATATGATGGTGACCCAAGGTTCTGGATGGTGTAAGAACATGTTGCCAGTATTTCATCATTGTGTTATCTCAAGTTTGCCATTATTCTCTAGAGCTTTACGCACACACACACAATGTAGGAGGGCTTAATGGCTCTCACCAAAATTGAAGTATGGTATGCTTTTAACAGTATTTGAATCCTGCACATTTATTAAAATAAGAATGTTGTTACCCTTCTTCCTGATAGACTGTTGCCATTGTTTTAAAACAGGTTCTGTACTTGATCTGTCCAGGAACTGGTTGAGGCCCTTGAATCCTAGTCTTGGCAACATCAAAAGGGATGTTAATGACTGAGGCTATTGTGCCTGAGAGAAGACCAATCCCAAATTTTCTCAAAAACTCCAAGGTTGGATCCTAAAAGAAAAGAAGAATAAAATAACAGAAAGGGAAGCGGAAGCCCCTAAATTGGCTAAACACTATAAAGCAATATGTATTTAAGCAGAGCATTGCACTCTCCGGCACCCTCCTGTTATTCCAGCGGAACACATTAGGATTTCCTAGGCTGGAACTTGTTTTCTTGACAATCCCATTGGCTATGTTTTTACACATGGTCTAAATTGCTGAAGTACACATTTCCTCACACAGGATTTATAAACACAGTTCATAAAGAAAGACTGGTATGGCATATGGGGATGATTTGTATAATTGGGCTTCACAATGTACTTAGTATTACTGTATCAAAACAGGAGAAATCCAAGCACACTATTAGCTAATTGGCCAGAATATTTTACAAATGACAGCAACTTCCACCATGAAGCCTACTAAAATGCTCATTTGTGTGTGGACCCCCAAATGTTAAATTAAATCAAGGCTACTCTTGGTCTGCTGCTATTCCCCTCCAGGTTTTTTGCATTTATTTTCACGTGTAGCTGATCCACTGTACTGAGAAGTGCTAGCTTCCTGTTATTAACAAACCAACTTGGGGAGTTTGCAAAACAGCCTGTGACATTCTGTGCATTATAAACAGTAGTAAGTTACTGGACTAATTGGCTGAAGAATTTACAACCTATTGTTCCTGAATCTTATTCTTCCTTCATGGCAAAGGAAGAAAAGAGAGAGACAGAGGTACAGAGAAAGGGGTGGGGGTGGGTAGGGAGGTGGGGGAGGTAAGAGGAGGTGTGGGGGGAAGAGAGAGAAATATTTCTTCTTTCCATTTGAATGTTGGTCTTTCACTTTGGTCTGATTTGATTTTCCACCCCTCCCTGCTCTGCTTTCTGACATCAAAGTATTTAATTAGGTCTTATGTGGGAGTCACTTTCCTTCAGCCTATTTTGTGCCTAGTGAGCTCACATTATGCTTTGTTATAATGAATTTGCTGGGAAGTTCTCATTATATTTTCAGCCTCAGTTCTAGCTCTGGAGAGAGGTCATCCCACAAACCATAAGTTGCTGATGGGGACCACCCATCCCTCCCCCATCCTTCCCCTGCCCTTTCTTTTGGTCAATATTTCAGGAGGATCTTCACACAGGAACAATAGAGGGTGGTGCCATGATACTGCTTTACCCAGCAGGAGAACAAAAGTGGACAGAAATAATATAAAAATTAAAAATTTAAAAAATCGTTGTCTGACCATTGCATGCTTCTAACTTCTATGGAAGGAGAAAACTTCTGGAAGCTCTGAAATTTTCAACTGAACCAAGAGCCAGCTACCATCACAGAAACCCCTATGTGGCTAAATATAAAAAGTGAAGGGTTCGGTAATAATTCTTGGATCTGGGCCATACAGGTGCCGGGTAGGTTTAAAGGGATTTAAAAACCAACAGGGTGTTTCAACAGGAAAAACAATGCAGTGATTGCAGTATGAGTGAGGTGTGTTTAAATAATTCCCCCTCCCCCTATTTTTTTCCTCTTTTACAAGGAGAGAAAAATGCCTTTATGTTACCCTTCTCCATTATGGCCCAGAAGCAGAACTGGAGTGTAGGAGGATGGCGGGTTCAGGACTGGCTCTGGTTTGTCTGACCTTGCACGAGTCACCAAATGACACAGAGCCCAGTGTCTAGAAGGGACATGTTTGACACCCACCTTACCTTTGGACTGCATTGTTTTTTTCTGAGAAATAAAAACAGTAATAGCAAAGTGCTGTGAGTGGTATATAAGCCTGGCAGAAAATGGACAGTATTATCACTTAGCCTGTTTTCTAAAGTCTCACAGCATCCAGTAATAAGACTCTTTTATGGTGCTCCTCTAACACAGCAAAGGGGACAAGGGTGACTATGATGGCTGGTATGCACCTTGTCCTTCTGTGGCATTCAGGGGACCTCCTCAAGCATGCAGCCTCTGCCATCTCCTGCTGTGTCCCCTGAGGATTGGAGTGGGAAGAAGGACATTCGATGACTGTCACTTTGTTGGAGACTAAAGCCTATGGCCTCCAGCCTATCACAGTCTTCATTAGCACAAGGGTGTGTTGAACCCAGAGTTTCTGGACACTTCACAGACTAAGAGTAACGGCCCACAGTCGTTTCCCCAGAGCAGATGTGCATCAGCATCACCTGAGAGCTTTACAAGATATGGATGCCTGGGCCCCACCTTAGGTTTCCAGATCAAAATCACATGGGACAGGGCCTGAAAGTTATTTTAAAAGATCTCTAGGACTTCTGAAGCTGCCAGGTTGAGGAGTCACATCCAGGAATCAGGGATTTTGATATTCCATGCAGACGAAGCAGATCATCAGCTGCTACCCTTCTGGGCATTCTAGGAGGGAGAAGAGGCTTCTTGGGCCAACCTGGAGGTATTCCTCACCACCTGGTCTTGGGGCCCCTAGTAGTTTATTCCTTGGAGCCCACGGTCTGCTTTGTGCAGCAACCCCACCTGGGGTTGGGTCTGCCAAGGGGAGCCCTTTCAACTTGCCTCTGTTTTTTTTTTTTTTTTTTTTGCTACATGTCATCAACCATTCTCAACATGCAGCCTCTCACGTGCTTCTCCTCTGCATGTCCTCCTGGCTACTCCCACTGCTCTAGTTTTAGTTCAGGTTCCCATCACCTTACAGGGTCTTGTTTCCTCTTTGTTCTCTATCATCTATTCACAGTGGCACCAGCTCTCTTTTTGTAAAAACAGATCTGTCTGTGGTATTAAAGACCCTCAGTCCTTCTCCACTGCATGGTGAGTAAAGCCAAAGCTCCTAACTTGGTCTCTGGTTTCTTTCCCACAATATGCTTCCAGCTTCTTCCTCCAGCCTCACATTCTATACCTCCACCCTCTCCCATACTATAGTCACACTGTTTAAGTCATAATCATGCACATTTCAACCAAGCACTTTTCTTTTTTCTTCAAACAACTTCCATAGTCTACGGTCTAAGGGAAGTCCCTCTCCCTTATAGTCACCTAATGCAGTCCCACTTCTCCTTTAGGGGCCGGCTGAAATCCCACCTTGCCAAGGAGACTTTAGTGGATCCCTATCAAAATTGATGTCTTCCTCCTCCTATACTCTTGAATCTCTGTATGAATCATAATCGTTGCCCTTGCTAAGGTTCACTTTGTGTTTGGTTTATTTTTGCATGTATCTATTTTCCCCACTGGATTGTGAGTTGGCATAGCATAGGAACATGTATTACCCCTCCTTGTACCATCCTTTTTTAGAAAAAATATTTTATTTATTTATTTGAGAGAGAGTGAGCAAGCACAAGCACGGAGAGTAGCAGGTAGAGGCAGAGGGAGAAGCCGACTCCACGCTGAGCAGATAGCCTGATGCGGGGCTCGATCCCAGGACCTTGGGATCATGACCTGAACTGAAGGCAGATGCTTAACCCACCGAACAACCCCGGTGCTGCTATTTGTGTCATCTATTACACAGTGTACGCGGTAGGTGCTAAATACACAGTTTTTGGAAATAGAATCAGGCTTAACCCTTAATCACTATTTCTCAAGATTCAGTATCTTCTAGCTTAGAAACAAACCCCTATTACAACTTTACATTTCTATCTTTCTGCCAGGGGCATTAACCTGGGGACATGACAAGGCATTGGACATTTGCAAAGTGGAGTATTTCCAGGCAAATAAATTGAGACTCTCAGGCCACAGAGCCAAGCCTGGACTTGCTAGATCCTGCTTCTCAGTGACTCACAGAGAGAACCATGATATGGCAGCCTGTGACCAGATTTTAGCCAAAGAATGTGAGGGGGGTAGAGTAAGGTCTTGAAATAACTACTCTTAGGGTTCTTCTTTCTTATACTTCCTGATCTTTTCTTAGTAGGGAGAGGCATCCACTTGGCTCAAGAATGAGTTTATTGTAGCAAGACCATGAAGAGAGAAAAAAGGTAATAGTGTTTTTGGTTTCCAAATTATGCTTTTTCATGTATTACCTTAGTTAATCTTCAGAAACTTTGATGCAAGGACATTACTATTATTCCTGCTTTTTTTTTTTTTTAATATTTATTTACTCGTGAAAGACACACAGAGTGAGGCAGAGATTTAGGCAGAAGGAGCCTGCTTTGGGACTCCATCCAGGGCCCTAGGATCATGCCAACGACAGATGCTCAACCACTGAGCCACCCAGGCGTCCCTCTATTATTCCTGTTTTAAAAATGAGTTAACTATAAGAAGGAAATTTTTGTAACATCCACGTGCATCCAAGACTTTGCTTTAGGACATAGTTTTTCTACTGACACTCCTTAGGGCCATTGGGTGGGCTGGTGGGAGAGGTGTCCCAGCACCTCTTGAAATTATAAGCAATGCTTCTGTGTATGTGTATATGGGATTTTCTGTAGAGAGTGTCTATAGATTGAATCAGGCTCATAAAAGCTTAAAAACAACTTCATGAAACTATTTTCCCTACCAATAAATTTATAAAGAAGAGGAGAGTTCAGGATTGTAAACCTTGGGGCTGAAAAAAGAAAGCCCTCACTTTCACAGGGGTTATCAGGAAAGTCAACTTAGTGAAAAGATTTCTGCACACATTCTTGCCCTGGAGTCAGGTTACTCATACCTCAACCATTTCTATGAACTCAGTGGTCCTCAAAGTGTAGTGCTTGAACCACCATCATCAGAATCATGTGGGAACTTATTAGAAATAAAAACTAGGGTTCTGTCCCAGGCCTACTGATGGAGATGGAGCCCAGTCTGTTTAAACAGTCCTCCAAATTACTCTGATAGATACTCAAGTCTGAGAACCCCTGGTTAACCAGAAGTTTATTGTTCATCTCTTTGTATCCTTGGATTGGATAAGTGATGTGAGAAGCTCTGGATGTGCTGGGAAGGATTTTACAGCTTTCTTTTGTGGAAACAGGGATTTGTTTCTTTAAGGCCACAGAATTAAAAGCAATGCTGTTAACTCTGTTCAACCTCTCCTACCTCCAGCTCAGTCCAAAGCAAAAATGCATACCTGTGACGTTTTGGATATGAGTGAAACCTCTCACATAGTCTCTGAATGGGTCATTCTGTATTGGCTATCAGTGAATTTCTCAAGTGTTTCTGTCAATAATGATAACAACAAATTACAATAGCAAAAATAAATAGAAATATAAAATAATACATATAATATTTGTATTAGTTTTCATAACTTTCATTATGAGAAATAATGGTACTATTAATAATAGTTACTTATTGCTAGACTCCATCTTATATGCAAAAACTATATACAAAACATATATATTATCTAGGAACCCTATGGATTAGGTATGTAACACCATTTTATAGATAAGGACACATGACTGAGAGTTAAGTAAGTTGTCCAGGATCACACTGTTTGTAAGACGTAGAGTCTGGATTTGAAGTCAGGTTCTTCTGATTGGCAAGCATATGATCTTAAACATTATGTCATACTGTTTTTATCCATCATTCATTTTTTGTTTATTCATTCAACAAACATTTGCTGGATGTCTGTATATGCCTATTCCTACACTGGGTGCTAGAGTTGAGTGTGAAGGTAAATGATCCAGAGGGGTGTTGGGGGGTGGCTGTATTATTAAGTATCACAGTACAATGTGATAAGTAATGAAGTAGGGGTGTGAACAAAGTGCAGGGGAAATATGGAGTAGGGAGAAGGAAGTTAATCCTGGGCTTTCACGATCAAAGTCTTGTGAGATAGTACCTAGCTTCTCTGTCTCTTAAAAACTTAGTCACTTCTTGATCTGTGTGTGCAACACCCCAACTTCTTTGGGGAGGCTCAGAAAACTGGCATCTTTTTGCCAGTCTTGGAGTTCTGATGGATCCGGTGCAATCTAGCTATCAGGGGGAGAACTAAGATGGAGATTTTATAGCCTTCCCATTGCTCAGCACAAAGTGCGCAGACAAAACTGGCAGCTGCCTGCTTCTCCCTGAGCAAACAACATACTGTTAAATAACTAATTGAGGGGCACCTGGGTGGCTCAGTTGGTTAAGTGCTTGCCTTCAGCTCAGATCATGATCTCAGGGTCCTGGGATTGAGTCCGGTGTCGGAGTCCTTGCTCAATGAGGAGTCTGCTTCTTCCTTTGTTTCTGCCCCTCCCCCTGCTTGTGCTCTTTCCCTCTCAAATAAATAAAATCTTAAAAAATAATTAAATAAAAAAACTCAACCAATTGGTCAAAAAGGAAATGAGAAAATACCTTTAGACAAATATATAGATTAAAAGACAATATAGATGAAATGAAAAGACAAAGCCTAGGGAATGCAGTAAAAAGTATTCAGAGGTAATTTCATAATGATAAATACCTACAGTAAAAAAAAAAAAATCTCAAAGAAACAATCTAAGTTTGCAGCTCGAGAAGCTAGAAAAAAGAAGAAAAACTCAGTCCAAAATTAGCAGAATGAAGGCAATAAAGATTAAAGCAGTGATAGAGACTAGAAAAAAATTCAATGACATTGAGTTCATTTTTTTAAAAAGATAAAAATGATAAATCTTTAGCGAGACTAATTAAGATAAAAAGAGAGGACTCAAATAAATCAGAAATGAAAGAAGAGACATTATAACTGACACCACAGAACCAAAAAGGATAAGAGACTACAAAGAACAATTATATGTTAATAAATTGGACAACCTAGAAAAAGTGGATAAATTCCTAGAAACATACAACCTACCAAGACTAAATCATGATGAAATAGAAAGTCTGAATAGACCTATAACTAGTAGAGATTTAATCAGCAGTCAAGAATCTCATAACAAAGGAAAACCCATGCCAGATGGTTTTACATTGGTGTTATGAAATACATAAAGGAGAATTAATACCAATGTTTCTCAAACTCTTCCAAAAAAATTGAAGAGGAAAGAACACATTCAATTCATTTTATGAGGCTAGCAAAACCCTGATACAAAAGGTAAAAACACCACAAGAAAAAAAAAACAATAAAAAACCAAATACAAATAACTATAGGCCAAGATTTCTGATACATACAGATGTAAAAATCCTCAATAAAACTAGCAAATTGAATTCAACAGCACATTAAAAGGATCACACACCATGATGAAGTAGGATTTATCTCTGGGATGCAAATATTTTTTTAACATACAAAAATCAGTTACTGTGATACACCACATTAATAGAATAAAAGATTAAAAAATCACAAGATCTTCTCAATAGATGCAGGAAATGCACTTGACAAAATTCAACATGCTTTCGTGGTCAATACCCTCAATATACTAGAAACAGAGGGAAAGTCCCTCAACATAATACAAGTCCATATATGAAAAGCCCACAGCTAGTATCTCACTGATGAAAAATTGAAAGCTTTTCCTCTAAGATTAGTAGCAAGGCAAGGATGGTTGCTCTCATCACTTCTCTTCACCATAGTACTGAAGTCCTAGTCAGAGCAATTAGGCGAGAAAATAAATAAAAAGACATACATATCAGAGGAAGTAAAATTGTCCCTGTTACAGACAACATGGACTTATATATAGAAAAACCTAAAGATTGCATAAAAACCATTTAGAACTAATAAACAAATACAGTAAAGTTGCAGGATACAAAATCAGCATACAGAAATCACTCATATTTCTATACACTAACAACCAACTATCTATAAAAGAAATTAGGAAAATAATCCCATTTAAAATAGCACTAAAATGAATAAAATACTTTGGACTAAACTCAGTGAAGGAGGTGAAAGTCTGTATATTGAAAACTATAAAACTTGGTGAAAAAAATTAAAGAAGACACAAACAAATGCAGACATCCATGGTCATGGATTGGAATACTTAGTATTATTAAAATGTCCATAATACTCAAGGTGATCTACAAATTCAATGCAATCCCTATAAAAATCCAATGGCATTTTTCATAGCAATAGAAAAAATTCTACAATTTATATGAAGTCACAAAAGACTGCAAATAGCCAAATCAATCCTGAGAAAGAAGAATAAATCTGGAGGCATCATTCTTCCTGATTTCAAAGTATATCACAGAGCTATAGTAATCAAAACAGTATGGGGCAGGCATAAAGAGACGGACATAGATTAGTGGGTCATAGCACAGAGAGAGGCAGAGACATAGGCAGAAGGAGAAGCATGCTCCCTGCGGGGAGCCTGATGTGTGACTTGATCCTGGGACTCCAAGATCACGCCCTGAGCCAAAGGCAGGTGCTCAACCACTGAGTCACTCAGGCATCCCATGAGCCCAGAAATAAATCCAAGCATATATGACAGACTGATCTTCAACAAGGGTGCCAAGAATACACAATCGGGAAGGAATAGTCTTTGACAAATGGTGCTGGAAAAACTGAAAATCCATGTGCAGAGGTATGAAATTGAACCCATGTATTATACCATACACAAGAATAAACTCAAAATGGATTAGACTTAAATATGAGACCTGAAACCATAAAACTCCTAGTAGGAAACATGTGAGAAAAGCTTCATGACATTGGTGTTAGCAATGATTTGACACCAAATGCACAGGCAACAAATACAAAAATAGACCAATAGGATTATGTCAAACTAAAAAGCTTCTGAACAGCAAAGGAAACAAAAGAGTAAAAAGATAACCTATGGAATAGGAGAAAATATTTTCAAACCATGTATCCAATAAGAGGTTGACATATAAAATATATAAGGAACTCCTACAACTCAATGCCAAGAAAACTAATAACCTGATTAAAAAATAGGCAGGGGAACCTGGGTGGCTCAATCAGTTAAGCATCTGACTCTTGATTTTGGCCAAGGTCATTATCTTGGGGTTGTGAGATATAGCCTCACCTAGCGTGGAGCCTGCTTAAGACTCACTTTCTCTCCTTCTCTTTTCTACTCCCCCCCCCACATTCTCTTTTTCAAAAATAAAATAAAATAAAATAAAATAAAATAAAATAAATTAAAAAAAATCGTCAAAGGACTTGAATAGACATTCTTCCAAAGAAGACATACAAATGGCCGACAGATATACGAAGAAATGCTTAATGTCACTAATTATCTGGGAAATGTAGATCAAAACCAAAATGGGATATCATATTTGTCAGGATGGCTATTATCAAAAAATAAAATACAAGTGTTGGCAAGGATGGGGTTAAATCGGAATCTTCATACACTGTTAGTGGAGGTTCAAAATGGTGTAGCCTTTATGGAAAACAGTATAGAGTTCTTCCAAAATTAAAAATAGAACTATAATATGATCTAGCAATCCCACTTCTGGATATTTATTCAAAGGAACTGAAATCAGGATATCAAAGAGATATTAGCACTATTATGTTCATGGCAGCACTATTCACAGTAACCAATATATGGAAACAGCCTAACTGTCCACTGACAGAAGAAGAGATAGATAAAGCAAATGTGGCATATGCATACAACAAAATACTATTTGTCTTTAAAAAGAAGGAAACTCTGCAATATGTGACAACATGGATGAAAATTGAGGATACTATGTTAAGTAAAATGAGTCAGTCACAGAAAGGCAAATACTTATTTGCATAATTCTACTTATATGAGTTACCTTAAATAATCAAATTCACAGAATTGAAGAGTGGAATGGTGGTTGACCAGGGCTTGGAGAATGGGGAAATGGGGAGTTCCTAATCAAGTTTCAGCTAGGCAAGGTGAATAAGCTTTAGAGATCTGCTTTACAGCATTGTACCTACAGTCAACAATAATGTATTGTGCACTTAAAAATTTGCTGAGGGTAGATCTCATGTTAAGTGTTTTTACCACAATAAAATAAAAATTTTTTTAAAATGAGGGAAAAATATGTCATTTAGTCTAAGTAAAATATTCAGGATGGATCACACCTTAGTTGTGTAAATGGATACTAATGTTGATGAAAAATCTATCTTGTTATTAAACAACTTCAACTTACTTCCATAATTTGTTCCAACTGTCATCAATCAGGAAACTTCCTGTGTTCCTAACCGACATTCCTCACGCATAAGCCTAAACTATTTTACTCCAATTTTTTGCTCAATTGCAAGGGCAATCAACTGTCACCATTCTTGATGTAATTCATCATGATTTAAAAACCGTTATTGAAATAACCTTTTCTTCCTCATGCTTCAAAACACAGTTCCTTTAAAGTATTTATTTATAAGTAGTAAGTATTATTTCCCCATCTACAGATGAGTTTTACTCTTTTCCTCTAAGTATTTTCCAATTTTTCTTATAAAATATGGTACTTTAAACTGGAGCTAAGTAGCCTGAAATGTTAATGTATATTACATGCATCGACCTTATTTTGTGATAGCAATACAAAATCCAATATTCATAGTTTTAAAAAATTATTTAATTCCCCTGCAAACATTTTAAGGCTGATGTTAACATCTCATTTCACAAATGAGAAAATGGAGACAGAGAAAAGGTATAACTTGCCAAAGAGACATGGCTAGCTAGTAAGTACCAGAATTTGGAATTAATACCAGGTCTCTTACTAGAACTTTAGCTGTTTCCATCACACTGTGATCTTGTGTGAGTACAGAGCTGCAGAGATGTGTTTACCAGTCCCTCTTTAAGAAGATCAATGAGCTTCCCTGACAGGACATATTATTTATATTATTTATAGGTTCTCCACAGCTTAACAAGAAACACTAATAAGTGATCCCAAAACATTGGTGGCCATGATGTTCCATAGCCTTTAAAAATTCAACAAAAGGTACCAAGTCATCATAAATGAGATCATATGACTCAAAATAGTTAACCATAAACATACTATATATTTGTAACTAATTTAACCATCTAATTCAAATATTATATCCACAGCTAAAGAGAGTATCAGGAATTTAGGCAATGGAACTTAAGAAGTTAATAGGCAGAGAGGCAAAATGTCTTGATCAAAAGAAGCATATGCCTCTCCTTTTACCTTCCCTGGCATGGGCTTTGATGCCTTGCTTAGTGACTGGCCAGCTGGCTGCTAGCTTGATAAATAGAGAACCTTTGCCCATCTCACAGGCCTTTGTGATTAGGGTCTGGCATCCTTAAGAAGACATTCCACATAGAGACATGCCAGAAGGAGGGGGTAAGGAAGATGGGGGAAGGAAGATTTGTTAGTGAGGACTAGGGGTGGTGAGGGAGACTGGCCAGGAAGCATGCTGCTCCCCACAAAGCAAGCAAGGTTGAACAGAGTGTAGCAATGGGTTTCTCACTTATGGGAGCTCAGCATGAATATTCACATTAAAGTCTAGTCACAGAATCTTCCTATCTTGTCAGCCCAAATTAAATTTCCTTTGCTCCCTGCAATTCATGTACCCTTTAATTTCTTCTGGTATTACACTGCATCTGAGATCCCTCTGACTAGTTTTGACCCAATTTGAAGTCAGTATACCCTGCCTTAGAGAGTCTTCAGTAAACAAGGAGAGGAATGTTCTCCATTCAGGATTGACCTGAGTTGATGCTAGATTGGATTTATTGTTGCTTGTCAAAAATTGCTAAAATAAGTTTGCCATTTGAAGAAACTAAAATTATTGTTCAGAAGTGACTAGAAGAGATTACTATAAATTGCTTTGGGTAAGACAAAGACAATATGGCGGTCCTACAAAGAGTCACATGATTTTCAGGGTATCACAAATTACTTCTTGACAGAACTCTTTTATTCTGCTTCCTCTTCCCCCACCAAGTGGGCTAATAAACTGTTTGATAGTGAGAATGTTATGAGTATAACAGAATGACTCAAAAATGATTGAACATTTTAATAAATCTATTACTCAGTTATTAGATTATATACAAATATGTGTTCAAAACCAATTTTAATGGGCTCCCTCATAGTTATTTCCATAATCTTACAAAGGGTCAGTCTGTGCTAACAGTACACACGTTTTTTTTTTTTTTAAAGATTTTATTTATCTCTTTGACAGAGAGAGAAAGAGAGAGAGCACAAGCAGGGGGAGAGGCAGAGGCAGAGGGAGAAGCATGTTCCCTGCTGAGCAGGGAGCCCCACACAGGGCTCAATCCCAGGACCCTGGGATCATGACCCAAGTCACAGGCAGTCACTTAACCAACTGAGCCATTCAGGTTCCCCAACAGCACACATTCTATACTTTAATTCATTTTTTTCCTTTTGTAGCACATCATCATCAATAGTTGTGATGCAGTCTTTTATTTCCTCAAGGCTGCCAAACAGGAGGTGATACAAACATAAAGTTTGTGATGTATTCTCACATGAAGAAACTGCAAACAACCCTTTTGGAAGTTTAATTTCCTTTTAAGTCATCCTGCACACTTTGATTTTAGAAAGTTACTTGAAAAAGTCTTCCATGTTATCCTGATTAATAAGACACTGAATTAGACACTGAAAGGAGGATGGATGAAAATACAGCTGGAGATCCTCATCTGTGAAAGATGTGTCCATAAGATAGCCTGAAGAAGGGCTGGATGGACTTGGGTGATGTGGAAGGCCCGCTCTTGGATCTGCTGATGACATAGGCAAGGAGGGGAAGCTAGAATGACGGATGAAGCCTGCCCTCAACATTAAAATTTATCATTCTAAGCTCCAGCACTGGACTGAACCCACAGGATTACATTTAGACAAAGTGAATACAAACCGCGCAAGTTCAAGATGAGGGAGACATGAATTGACTGCAGTTCATGTAATCTGGGGATTTTAATTTACCACAGAGTTTTATACGTACCAACACCTTGATGTAGAAGCAACACCCATTCTCTTTCCCCTCCACCCCAACAAATCCCCCCCCCCAAGAATTCAC
Source organism: Vulpes vulpes (assembly GCF_048418805.1). Lineage (NCBI taxonomy): Eukaryota > Metazoa > Chordata > Mammalia > Carnivora > Canidae > Vulpes > Vulpes vulpes. The sequence goes on from NC_132785.1 coordinate 76,434,418, forward strand.
CTCTGTACAATCTTTGGCTGCATTAGAAAGGCATGTACTCAGATCACAGGAAGGGTTGAGACTACTGTACTCTGAATTGATTGACAACTGTAGTGTTATGTCCAGTTTTGACACTGACACTGACAAATCTGATGTGTCTATAGTGGGAGAGACAGACCGTACAGAGGGCCAGAAACCATGTCATTTGAAGAGGAGTTGAGGAACTGGGGATATATTCTGAAGAAGGAAAGTCTCAAAGGCTCACCTATCCATACATTTGAAGAAGTATAGTACAACCGTTATAGGTATGGACTCTGGTGCCAGATGGCCTGGGTTCAGTCATCTTCAGGATCTAGTGGAGATGGGTATCGAATGCTGACGTTCTTTGGGAAGAGTCCTTCAAAGTCCCTCAAATGAGAGGACTGTGCCATGTCAGATTCATTTTGTATGTCTAACAGGCCTGACACATCCTTGGTGTTTAATAAATGTTTTAGTGCTCCTTTATAATACACAGAGAACTAAGGTCTCAGAAGCAATTTACAAAGACGGTACCTACACACACTGGTCAAGCACCTGGTAGCAGCTGGAAGGCAAATAACAGGCAGCTTCTCACTGCCTTCCCCACAGCTGGCCATGGTTGTCATGAAAATGATGTGGTGAGTTGAAATCATAGTTGCCTCCTGGCAACTGAACAAGGAGGCAGCTTGAGTGAGGGTAAGCTGCCTTTTATTTTTTTTTAAGGAGAAATTTGCATTTTCAATATTGTTAGCTTCAGTGGGCCTGAGTCAATTAGGAGCAGAGTCAGCTCAGTCTATATCTTTCATTTCCTCTAATGTTGGCTCTCTCTTGTTGTTTTGTTCACAAACTTTGACAAAAGCATTTTTTGCCCTGATGTCATGGTATCATGCTGTTTTGTCCTCCAATGAAAATACTTGCTATTGAAGCTTAATTAAAAAATACAGTTGTTTCCAATTCACAGCTATCAGAAGAATCTATTACAGTGTTTGTTTTCTCTTTATGTGAGATAATTTGGGGAAATGCTAGCTCTTCACTCCACAGAAGGTCACTAACTAAAATGAGATGGTTTAATTGATAAGCATTCTTTAAGGAATGTAGAGTATTCCCAAGATCCTATCCTTGCAGGGCTCTGGGCTTTGGAATGAAATCAAAGTCTTGTTAAAAGCTCAGCATCTAAATGTAGCCATTCAGAAAATAGCCATGAAAATTCCTTTTTTCCCCCTGAGCTAGCTGTTCTTTAAAGCTTTGTGAAATGTAAAATAATTTTAAACATCTTACCCACTTAGTTCAAATTATAAAACACATACAATGTCAAAATGGGGTAGGGTTTAAACATAACAGTTATCACTTGGTTATTTCATATATATATATATATAATACACACACATACACACACCCCCTCTCCTTAAATATCTCTCTCTAAATAGTTACATGGGCAGGTAATACCTTCTAAGAGTCAATTGTATCATTGAATATTATCATACAGAATGCAGGAAAATATTAATTCATTTCCTTGGGAACTCAGTCAGATTTTTCTGTCTTGGTGTGCTCTGTTTATTCCTCGCCTCAATAAAGGCACTGACCCCAAGGAAAACTAACAAACCAGGTTTCCAAAACAAAATTCTAAAGGTTGGGAAGTTAGGACAAGGACACACTGAGATGCTTTGATATGGAGGTAGGCATTTGATCGAAAGCCTTTGAACCAAGTTTATTTCATGAGATTCTACTTCTGGACTGCTTCTATAAATGAAACTTTCCCATGCCCATCTAGCTCTGCTTATGTAATGTTTGACATCCCCCCTCAGTTACATCATTTAAGAGGAGTTAAGTGCCTTATTACATGCCTAAGATGTTCTGGCCCAGTTATCCTAGGCAGCGTCCACATCTCCTCTCCCCTCTAGCTCACTACACATCAGCTATCCTCATTCTTTGTCATCTCCTTGGTTCTATCCTCATTCTTTGTCTCTCGTAAGTTCCCCAAGCCTCTTTTTTGCTTTAGGGAAGTCACACATCCTCTTCTCTCTAACTAAATATCTGTCTGGTCCTGGCTCATCCTCTTCATGTTGGCCTGTCTACTCCTCATCCTTCGGCCTCAGCCTCAACATCGTTTTTGAAGGAAGGCCTTTCCTATATCCTTGCCCTGCCCTGCCATCAGCCCAGAGTAGGATCCCTGTTTATAGATTCGCACAGCGTGGTAGTTGTCTTCTCATGGCATTCATCATGATCACCACATTCCGGTGCCCCCTGTAATGACTTGTTTATTGTGTGTCTCCTCTCATTGACTGTGTACCCCATTAAGGCAGGGGCAGTGTTGACACTTAGTGAGATAGTGACCTGGATGTCATAGATGTACCACGAATGCTTTCAGAATGAATGAACAGAAGGAAGCCACTGAGAGATGCCTGGGTAGCTCAGTGGTTGGGCATCTGCCTTTGGCTCAGGACATGATCCCGGGGTCCTGGGATCGAATCCCGCATCACGCTCCCCACAGGGAGTGTGATTCTCCCTCTGCCTATGTTTCTGCATCTCTCTCTCAATGTGTCTCTTGTGAAAAAATTAATAAAATCTTAAAAAAAAAGAAGGAAGCCACTGAGAAGCTGAAGCTGCCTGTACCACCTTTCCATCCACTTGGGTGGTGCCTGCCTGGAAACTTTTGGCTTAGAGTTTATTTAAGAAAGTGTCTGAATCCTTGCCCCCTCCCCCCTGCCTTCACCCCATGCCTTCCTTCTCCCCAACACACATACCCCAGAGAGTCTGTGAAAACTGCCAACGAAAGATACTGCTTTTGACCACAGAATCTTGTCACACATCCTGGGATTTTATAGATAATATATACTTGTAGTTTTACCCCAGTGGTTACCAGAAAGGAGAGTTGTTCTTAATGAAACTTTAATGCTTTTGCCCTTCCCATTACCGGATGATTGGTAAGACTAATGATCGAGTAAGAGAGAATCAGAAAAATAAATGGCCATAAATTAAATCCTACTATGATCTAATTCTACTGAGATTCTTCTTTCCCAAATACAAACAGCTCTGTCTAAGTTCTCTACTTGAACCCAAAGGTGCATTTTTCATTCAGCTTTAGTGCACACCTTAGGGAAGGATACAGTTTTAAATCATGAAACGAACACATTTCCACATTTCTTCTGAGAACCTGAAGTGCATCTGGCACCATCCTCAGATTTTCTACAGAATTTACAAAACAAAGAAAATATGAAAAATCAAAAGAAAAGGAAAAACATTTGCATTTCTAAAAGGCAAACTTTTATAAATATTACCTTAGGAGAAAATAAAATATATTTGACTTAATGCTGTCTGTAGTAAAATGACCATAGGGACAGGTCTAAATGGTTTATTAAGTAAGAAAAATTGAACATATGAAAAATTGTTCTCTCCTAGAATATTTCTAACCCACACATGTAATTTATATCATGGCAAAATTCAACACAAAAGGTCTATTGTTTTTGGCAAAATAACTTGCAAACATGCTTAATTAGGATACAAACTGAAAGCACAGTTTAATACTGTTGACAGCCATGAGCTTTAGGTAGTGATTCCTATTATTATTATTTTACTTATGGAAACATTTGAAAAGCAGTCAGTATGGAACTAGGGGGCAAAGTCATTAAAGAGATGTAACATTTTAATCTTATGATTCTCATTTCTGTGTCAACAATCACAAATAATATGCTTCGAACATCCCCACCTTGTAATGGGAATGAAAGAAATTGTTTTTGCAACAAAAACTTACTCCCATGGATATCTGAAAAAGATGTCAGCATTTAAGTTAATCAATACCTGCTTCCAGTGGGCTTTACTTTGAGAAGTGATGCCTCTTTCTGGGGAGAAGGGATAATTCTTTATACTGACATTCCATTCCATTTACTGCAAGATGTAAATGAATGCTTCCATTAAATGGATTCCATGGTCAGTTAATATCCAAAGCAGTCTTTGCTCTATTGTAGCCACTTATTCACCATAGGAATAGCCAGATCCTAAAAATAAATCTGAAAGAATATAACTCAGGGCACCATTTTCAAACTGCTAATATCCAGTTCCTCCAGGACCATGACTTATAATTCTTTGTTTCTGTAGATTATAGACCAGGGATCTGTAGAGGACCAGCTTACAGGGCTGAAGGAGACAGAAAAGGAATTTGGTTATATTATCTGGATATCCTAGCTATTTCACATATTTAAATTTCATTAATCCTTTAAGTGGTAATTTACGTGTGACAAAATACAAGGTAAAATGTAGAGTTAAAGCATTGCGTGGCATAGTGGAAAGAGTTCTGGCCTCTGGTTCTCTTCCTCCCCCTTGCCGTATAACCTCAGATAAATTATTTCAGTAACTTTCAGCGCTGGGCCGTAACTTCCCATTTGGTTTTCTTATCTGAAAATGACAGTTATTGTTACGAGGATCAGGTAAAATCAGGGAGTCTACAAAAATGGTTTCAACAGTATGAAATGGCACAGAAGGTCAGGATGTTTCTGTGATTACTTGCAAAATGTATCTAATAGAGATCACCAATCTGAAGAGTTAAAAACTTCAGGGGTGGATGTCTGACCTAAGTTCTCTAGGCTTAATGTTAAAGTTCTTATTTTACCTCTACAGACGGCCTCAGAGTTGTATAAAATGTGAAAAAGTTAACTAGGTATTCTATTTTATGAGACTCTATTAAACTTTTCACTGATTTATTTCCTATTATAAAATTTATACATACTTATTGCAGAACTTTCCAACAGCTCAGAATGGTATAAAAGAAAAGGACTTTCCCTTCACTGCTGCTTGCTTTGTTTCTCTCTCACCCTCTTTCTCTCTTACACACACTTACACACACACACACACACACACACACACACACACACACGAGACCTCATTTCCATTCCCCAGAGATAATCATTGTGAAGTTTCTTTTAAAATAAAATACTTTGAACATGGAAAACATTGCAAGGCCATTTATGGGTTTAAAAATACATTAAAGAAAAATCTAAAATTATTTCATGCCAGTCAGGATTGGGGAATTCTCAAATTCCCTCGGAACAACGGAATGACCAATTGGTGGGTAAGGGAACTGAAATAATAATCCTGTAAACAAATTGTCCAAAGTGTATGGCTGGAGAGCCCACAGCAAAGATGGAATAAAGCCTTCAAGGAACACCTCCTCCTCCTCATGGTTAACAACTTGATGACGTTCTTCAACATGTTTTAATGATTATCATACCTTCCCCTTCACAAAGGATTGATTTATTATGGTTTAAATTTAAAGAATACTGGTTTCCCAGTCTTGAATCAGGCTTAGATTACAGAACACATAAAATCAATGACTTTGTTCTAGGCAAGAAAAGCAGTGTTCATTTAAGTGCAAAAGGAACAGTCCTGGGGAAAAAATTCTTTGTGCTGTTCTATGTGCCTGCTGTTCCTACCACCCGCCTCACCACCTCTCGCCTTCCCCTATCGCTGTCATCAGCACCACCACACCTAACACTTCCATGGAACCTTAAAATTCACAAACAACTTCACATATTATTAATGCTAATCCTCAATGCTGTTGGGTAACTTCTCAATATACAAGAAAAAAAAAAGCTGAAGTTCAGAGCATTGAAGTGACTGGCTCAAGATCTTTCACCCAATAAACAGACATTCGCCCAGGTTAATGATGACTTTTTTTTTTTTAAAGATTTTATTTATTTATTTGAGAGACAGAGCTTGAGTGCATGAGCAGGGAGGAGGGAGGAATAAATAAGTGGAGAGAGAGGAGGAGGGAAGAGGAGGAGGGAGGAGCAGCAGAGGGAGAAGCAGATTCCTTGATAGGCAGGGAGCCCGATGCAGGGCTCTATCCCAGGATCCTGGGATCATGACCTGAGCCAAAGGCAGATGATTAATCAACTGAGCCACCCAGGCACGCCGGTTTGTGATGACTTCTAAGTGTGTATCTCCAGCTCAGATCTCTCCCCTAAAGCTCCAGAACCAATATCCAATCTTCAACCCAACATCTGCATTTTAGTTCTAAGTGCAGTTAAATTCAGTTTCCAGTTTCCAGGCTAAGCCCTGATATTCTCCCATAAACTTGTTTCTCTTTCAACCGTTTTCTTTCTCAGTAAATGTCACCATCATCCTTCCAGTTGTTCAAGCCAAAAACGTAGGCATCACCTCTACCCACCACCTCTTAGATCAACACCACACCCAATACATTTGCTTTCTGAAGATTTCTCAAATCTGTCCACTTTTCCTTGTGTCCACCATGAACGACATAGTCCGAGGCCCTAGCATTTCACTTTGAAATCATTTCCATGTTACACCCTGCCCTTCCCTCACCACCTCCAGTCCATGCATTCTCTGCTTGGCAGCCAGACTGATCAGGGAATTCCTCTGCTTAAAATCTTTTGTTGGCTTCCTTCAGATAAAGGTAAGGATCCTTAGTGTGGCTTAGAAGAGCCAATATGATCTGATCCCTGCACACTGGCAAGATAAATGAGTGTTTTCCATAGTTTCAGGATACCATGACGATTTAAAAAAATAAATGAATATTTAAGCTTCTGTGTTTACATAATGCCTAACATTTAATAACTTAAGTGCATTATTAATTACAGAATGAAGTTTACACATGGATTTCTTAAAGCATTATTAACATATGACTATATATAGATCTTTGTGAATTCTTTCGTAAATAGAACCAAATTCATTTTACAATACTATCAGAATTAAAAATACATGCCCAAATATGTGTAGCAAAATATATGATCATTTATGCAATTTATTTCATTGTGTGTGATTTCTATCTGTTTCAAGTCTAAATAGCTGGAGAGATGGAGGCATGGACACTTCTCCCATATTGTACAGAGTACTCATCTCAGAGTCTTAAAAGACAGGGTCATGCATTTGTGACTTGGGCAGTTACCCAGAGCCTGCACTTAGAAGAACTCACTTTATCGTCATACTATTTGGTCTTGAAATTCTTAAAAATTTTTGAACAAGTCTCCTATATTTTCATTTTGTCCCAGGTACCACAAATTGTTTAGCCCATTCCTGCTAAAAAGAATCTCATGCATTAAGAGTTGAATTCTCTCATGTCACTCAACCCAAAGTGTCTGTTGCATTCTATTTCTGTAATTTTGGGACAGAAGGAGGGCTCTGAGGACCACTGGAGTCAGAATTGTTAATCAGTGGGGGAAGGGTATCTCTATACTGTGATCAATCACAGATTTCAGGCCAACAAACATAAGCTTCTACTCAATAACTGAGATTTCCAAATACAGTAAAACTAGCTATTGAATGAGGCAAAACCAAGAGATGGTTAATGTGGAACATCCCTCATATTCAGCTGCTACTTAAGCCTTGGCCGGGAATACGGGGGGTCGCTGGGCAAACGTAGGTATAATCAACTTTGTTGAAGAGTCTGGTGATAGCCATATTAGACATTTTGTTATGGTTTATAAAAGTCCATCAGTAGTTTTGTTCTAAGGAAAATAAAAAACTGAACCTCTGTGGGAAATTGTCTGCATGTGGAAAATGTGGCCCCAATGGGTGCTTCTGGGACTGCAATTTTCAATGCAAGCAAGCAATATGATGGTGGAGAAATATTGTGCTGTTATAGATGAAAAGATGCTGGGTTTAAAGGACATCGTGTGCTACTTTTATCTTGTAGAAGTTGAAGGCTGCTAGCATTTGTAAATTACCATTAAAAGTATACTTATAATTATTATTACTTTGCATGAAAAGTGTATGATCCTCATAGAGTTGGTTTTACAGCTTACCCTAATTAACTTCTGTGAATTTAAAAATTACTATCTAGGTAAAATTTAAATTTTAGGCTGACAATTTCCCCCAGAGATCAAAATTTATTTAGAATATGAAAATTTCAACTTTCTTGAGAAAGTTATGCTTCTGAGATAAAAAGTAAGCAATAATACAGTTTCTAGAAGCCCCTGTTGGTGATACAAGGGAAGCATTCAGATATAATGGTGCACATTTCAAGAAGATGAATTTTGGTGTGAGAATTGGGTTCAAGTCTCTACTTTGCTATTAACTACTTAACAACCTCCTTGATTTTTCTGAGCCTCAGTTGCCAATTCCTAAATAGGCCTAACAATATCCCATGAATAACAGTGACATGAAGATCAAATTAGATGTTAAGTGTGCAGTACAGTGACTAGCACACGATGAACACTTTACAGATGGAGCTATAATCACTGATGAGATTTTTTTTCCTCCAGGATTTTAATCTATTAAATAGTTACCTTATTGACAGGAATAATGTTTTTGACATTGTAGTAGAAGCCAAAATAAACCATGTTGAAAACTCCGTGACGTCCCAAAGTTGCTGTAAATCCTTTGTTGAGGCCCTGGAGTCCCAAGCCTTCTGTCTTAATGATGTGTCTTGCATAACTCATCGTGGATGGTTGCTGCAGGAGAGAGGAACAAAGCCAGAGAGATCATCTTTGAGACCGTGAAATAGAGTAAATTACCGTCTTAGCTTCCCTTCAAGCCAGAATTATTAGGGACTTTTTCTCCCCCAACATGAATAATCATGCCTAGATCCATGCTTTTAAAATTAGGAAGCCCCAAAAGTAAACAAAATTGCATGCATACAGGCCTTCAAGGGAAGATTGTTGGCAAAAAAAAAAAAAAAACACATCTTTGGTGGAATTAGTGAAACTAATGTCATATAATACCTATCATCACTACCTACATGTAAATAGCTGTATCCAATTCTGGATTATCCAAAGTAATGGAGGGGATTAGCCATATAGGTAAACTGGTAATCTGTAACTGCATAGTCCAAAAGGAATTTATATTTTGTTCCCGAACCAGCATATTTACTTTTCTAAGTATGTTTTTCTAAAGTGAATGTTAGAATTATTGTCTGCCTCAATCTTTGAAACTGGCACTAGGTTAGAAATTGGGCATGGATAAATAGCTGTTGTTTGCAGATTTCCTTAAGAGGGTGTGCAAGCAGTGTGTGTATCACTTGTGATAAATGATAAATCAGTGGCACCAGGAGTAGTGGGTTACTTCTAATTTACTTCCTCCCAGCCCTCCCATTGATTACTCAACCTTGAAATACCCTGATTCCTGGACTCCTATTGCTACTTTTGGAACACGCTACATAGCTCACTGTAGTTTGCCTTGAAGTTTATAATTCGTTATAGTACACTAACAACAATTCACGTGGGTTTTTTTTTAATTCACGTGGGTTTTAATGAAAAGATGAATGATTGCTTTCTTTTGGAGCTACAGTACAAAGGATACCTCTCCTCATTAAATTTTTACTGAATAGTAAAGAGGGGAAAATGCTCAGTATTTAATTTTTTTTTTCATGAGGCAAGCACTGATGTGACATTTGTTTGATTTTTCACTGGAGCAGGTTGCTGGAGTGGTCATGTAGTCTGATGTGTTTTCTAACTAAAAGTGTTTTCTTATCACCTGCAATTAAGGTTGTATCAGCAGAACAGAGTAGAAGGAATCCAATCAAGGTTTTTCATCCAACTTGTATTTATAGCTATGTAATTAACATGATACATTTAAATGAGCTTGTTTATATAGTAAATCCTATAGTTTTTGCTAATAAATGTTTTAAAAACTCAACTACAATCCTACACTCAACTTCATCTTTACACTTAAGATTAATTACAATAAATTGTATTAAGCTTAAGGAAACTTTTTTTGTTACACATAAAAACATATGAGAATGTATCTTAAAATAATGAAAAAACATTTCATATAGGAAAAACAAAAATTCTCAGGAGGTTAAAGTTCACTCTTTGCTCTACAAAACGGGATTTTTTGTTTGTGTTCTGGCACATTGACTATCAACACAAATTATTTATTTTGGTTTTCAAAATAGACTTGAGGACAAGTTGAGCAGAAGTTCATTTCTGCTGGAACGACTCTGGAAGTACAGAGCATACGGCATAGGCTCTGCTCTCCTGCTCTAAGGAAGGCAGCCAGAGGGTAGATTTTGAACTCAAGTGCCTAGTTGAGTTTGAACTCTAGCTGTGAGTCATTAAGTAAATCAGAGAGTAGCACAATAGTTTGAAATAGCGAATTGGAGCCAGAGAGCCCCAGGTTTGAGTCTCAGTGATCCCACTTGCTAGCTTGGGCAAGGATTTTTTTTTTGTATATTTTTTTTATTGGAGTTCGATTTGCCAACATATAGTATAACACCCAGTGTTCATCCCTTGGGCGAGGATTGTATCCACTCTGATTTATCCTCACTTTACTCATCTGTTAAATAAGAATAATAAGAGAATTTTCCTCATAGGATTGCTGTGATGATAACAAAGTCAATGGGTTTTTGTCCTATGTAAGGATTCACTACATATTAGCTACTAATAATAATGACAATTGTGTTGATAATAATAAAATAGTTCAAATAATAAAATGACAGGTCATTTCCTTGTTAGCTGAAAGCAATGACATTTAAAAAGGTGGAGGCTGATTTGAGGGAGACAAAGGGCATGAATAACTAGCCTCTTTCTTTTCATTCCTCCTGGCTGTCCTTTCCTTTTCCCAGGGCCCTGGACCCTTGTGACAAAGTCTACCAGAAGTGCATCATGCAAGACAAAAAGGTCAACTTCCTCTGAGGCATAATGAAACCCAGCCTCTGGGATAGAGAGCTCCTCCAGGGATCTTCCTCACCCCAGGGGCTTTCCTCTCCAGAGCAGGAGATCCTGTAAAATGGCCTCTTCCCTATCCCTCAGAGTTAACATCTTTGGTAAGAATTCTCTACTCCTTAAGTCTGTGGCTATAGAAGCAAGGCCATATGAGAGCAAAGGTTGGGAATGAAAAGGTCACCAATTTTGCCTCTACCTCCACCTCACACACTCACAGCCTGGAGAGCACATTCATGTGGGTTACCAGGTACCTGGAACACAGTAAATGCCCATCAACATTAGCCATTACAATAGATGCCTGCCACTTTTATCAAGTCATTTAATCCTCTTAACAAGTGTGAGAGACAGGTATTATCATTATTCCCATTTGACAGATGGGGAAACTAAGGTTGTGTTACTTGCTGAAAATCACAGAGGTGGTGCCAAGAGCTCAAACTAAGGCCTCTCACATGCCAAGTCCATACTTTTACATTGCATGATTTTGCCATCCTAACACACCTGATCATTTTTCTCAGTCTTATAATGTGGGCGGCAGGTATAGTTTCCTAATTTTGCAGGTTAGAAAACCAAGAATCGTTAAGTAGCAGTCCTAATGTAAAAATGCTGGTAAATAGCTTAACCAGAATTCTGCATCTAAGCCAGTGTTGTTCTCATTCTGTGGACTCATTTCTTTTCTACATATGTGGCAAGATTTTCAGAGTTTGATAATCCAACTAATACAGGTAACAGATACATCATGAGCCAAATATATTTTTCTTGGGGTCTCACAATAGAGAAAAAACCTTGAGTTCTTTTCTAATTCCCATAAAAAGTAGAAGTGTGCTTTTTGCTTCATTCAACAACATTGTGTCACACACATGTAAGCAAATATTTAATTAGAAAGTCAAAACATGACTTCCACTGGGATGCTTAAATAGGAAAATGTAGAATCATTTTGACTAGAGATCTGTAAACACAAAGAATTTTACTAAACTTATTTGATTACTGGGCTTCCATTTCAAAACAAAAATGGTGACTGATTAGCATCATCAGCCAAATGATTCCAATACTATCCAGCCCAGCAGGTCACCCACCAGTTCAGTTTTCTTCCAACATTTATATTCAATGCAATTTTCATATTTAGTTACCAGTTGTAGGCCAAATTGCATTATAACCTTCCTGGATGTACTTCTCATTGACTGCACCAGAATGCAAGCAGGGGAGAATAAGTGGATTGGAATGTAGCTAATATTGTGATATCACACTGCTCTCCACACTGGTTTATTAAAATCCTCAGTACACTGGTACCTGCCAGAGTATTTCCATTTGACGTAACTCAAAGTCTTAAAGTTTCATTTCAGCTATTTCCAACTGCTAATTCTGAGAACCCTCTGTTCTTTCATGCATTCATTTATTCAACAAATGTTGAATGTGTGTCTACTAGGTGCCATGTGCTGTGCTAAATGTCTAGTATGGTACTTTGTGTATAGTCTAGAAATCTAAATACTTTTGCTTTGATTTTTATTTGGAGAGATAATGCTGATAATTTTTATATCCACACAGTGGTTATGAAATATGGAATCAAATTTCTGTTTTAGAAGTCCTTAAGAGGCTTAATTAAAGAGGAGATTCTTTGCACCACTCCAGGGCACTGATTCCTTACTCACTGAGAGTCCAGTATTACCAACAAATCACTGAGATGACTTATGGCAGCCTGAGCTATTTTTTCTGGAGTTCATCCATCTGACTACTGACCATAGCTGGCTCTGATTAGCTTGTGAGATCACGGACTGAGGTGTGGGAAGCAGGCATTGTTCTTTGGGTAAATAGCTATCAGAGTATGGCCAGTAAGTGTAGACATGGGGTGTGTCAATGAATTTCCTCCATTCCTAAAGCCAGAGAAGAGCTCTAGGCACACCATGTCAAAAGACAGCACGCTCCACATGCATTCCTTTACTTGCTTCCCAGGGAAAGGTGAATCTTGTTGTATTTTAGAGCCAAAGGAATAGAGTGTTGCATTGAATTTCATCACATGGCTGTAAAGCAAACCGGATGAGACCTTTGCACAATGGAGTGAGTGTCCATATCTGGGCCTTCAGAAAAATACTGCTTTGTTAAAAAAGAGGAGATCCAATTGCTGCATTTCAGTAGGAAAATACCCTGGTTCCTCAGGAGATAGAAGATCACTTATGTTTTTCATTACTCAAATAAGGTCTTGAAGTATTTTCACAAATTTGAAAAAAAAGGGAAAAAATTCCTTCCTTTTGTTTGAGAATAAAATATAAGTGAAAGAAGTGGAATTAGGCTCAAAATCCCAAACTACTAATTTTCTTTAGCTGAGATACTTCACTAATTCATCATTATAGTTTATTTTAATAGGGCAAGCTTATGGATGAAAAGACAACCCAAATATAATTATACTCTATCTAGAGTTTACATTTGAAGAATGGGTCTATTTTTTAAACAATCTGTGAGCAGATGGTAATTTGCCATAAACAAACTTTCCCAAATGCTGCACCACAAAGCTCCAAAAACACAATGTTGCCGCCCAGTAACCATCCCTGGAGGAGCACAGGGCCTTCCAGGTGGTAAGATGCTGATGCTGTGCCTTGCCCCTGCCACTGCTGCCTGAGCAGGAGGGAAGGGAACTATGCTGTGGGAACTGCTCAGAAAAAACTAGCATCAAGGAAGGAGACCTTTTCCTGGTTCCAGAAACACTTCTGACTTCCCCTTAAGTTTCCTGATCACCCATGTTTCTTTATCCCAATAAAAGCAGTGTGGTTGCCTAGAAAAAGAACTCTGTGTTAACATTTGGTTCCTAAGAGCTACTGATTTCATTAGGCTTTACTTTCCCTCTCTAAAACCAAGAGGAAGTCACCTATCTTACAGGAGTAGTAAGAGAATTTGAAATACCAAGTATGTGTGGGCATTGGAAAAAGTAGAAGGATGCACAAGCAGTTACCAAAGCATTGGAATGAGAGGGAAGTATTGATAGAAATCATCAACTATTTTTTCTTTATACAGGTTTATATTATGTGATTTGTGGGGGGAAAAACCCAATGTATTACTTTTACATTTTGCAAAATTATGTAAATTTAAAAAATCATATAAAGGAAAAAAACATGTAAGGCATCTTACACAGTCTCTGGCATATAGTAGATGTTCTGTAAATGGTAGCTATTATCATTACTTCAAAGTCTCAATTCTGAAAGCAAAAATCTAGAGTTCCTGGCAGAGCGGAATGGAAGGCTGAAGTCTATTTTCTGCAAATGATAATAGAGAGACAACTTGGCTGCTGCCTTAGGTATTGTTGAAAGATAACTATAGGAATGGATTCATATACATAATTCACTTTCCTGCCCACAAGAATCATAGACTGGAAAGAAATAATTTATGTACTGAACAGTTTCCAGGCAGTGTTTCACATAGTAATGCAGGAAAAATTTGAACTTAACTCAGTACATCATCATGAATGTTGACATGCCCTTGAAGCTGGCTTCTCACACTATCTGTAAATAGAGCCACACGCTCACTCTCTAACTCAACTTCCCTCTTTCTTGAAAGAGATAATCACAAAATGCAGTCCTTCTACTTACTTTTTGTTGACTCTACATAATATAGTTAAGTTTAAACATTTGTTAATTGCTTATGGAGAAAATAATCACTAAGCTTTGTGATCTCACATATGATCTCATTGATCTCTATTAGATTATTGAGCTCCCAGAAGCAAGTGGATAGAACTATATCTAGCAGTGTTATCCAGAACCAGAATCCAACCCTGAACTAGTTAAAAAATAATCCCCATCTTTAAAGATTCTACCACCAATGACACAATTGCTGTCTATTCATTGGACCTTAAAATTACAATCCGATCTTAAAGGTAGAAGACTAATTATTCCTTTCTTGGGTTGAACATCTAAATAGAGGGGAGACAGGCTTTTGCAATTCACTTAAGCCTTAGTTTCGTATTTGGGGGTGAGAATGATTATGTTCATATGCAATGTAGATAAAAATGAGTAGAAGGAAACCTGTGCCCCATCCACACATCAGAAGCAAATCCTATAGACCTCAAGGGAAGGAAAATACAACCCGTTAGCCAAATCATAACTTTGAAGTAGATTTCAAAGTGGAGAGAAAAACTGGGAAACAATTCATACAAGATTTTGCTCCTGGGGAGAAATTCACATTTTCCAGGCTTGCAGAGAGCATGCCAGCCAAACACCACTTGGCTTAGCACAATTGGTAGGGGACGTCTAGGTCTTATAAATATATAGATTAAAGAATGATGCACCCAGTTAGAGGGGAGAAAGGTCCCATAAGGACAACAAGCTATAAAGTCACACTTTTGGCAAGACTGGATATGCAAACCATCTCCAATAGAAAAATCCTCAGGCAAGCCTAGTCCTAAGCCAAAGAAGCTACAAACCAGAACAACACTTTGCTTGGGTTTAGTTTGAAGGACGGGGAGAAATTTGGGTCTATCCTGATTTTATTTGAACATGTTTTTACACCCACTGAACCAAACCAGAGCATGACAAAGCTGTGATTACTTTGCTCCCCACAGAAGGTCAAGCATATTTAAATTAGAGACCGGTTTTCTTTATTCACTGTGAATTTTAAGATGCTGGCCAAGATTCTGGTATTGGAACTGGAGGAAGTGTGGCAGGGATTATAGTCTTTGACTGATATGGTGGTAATTTAAAAAGTGGAGGCCAGACAAGCACACCTATTGAAATACTTTATCCAGAAGCTGGAAGGATATGAGGGAAGTATCAGGAACCAAATGAACCACAGTGTCTTTGTATTTTTAGAATGGTTTATGGCTAAACTGAGTGGGAAGGCATATTTTATGGGTAACATACTTCTGACTGGCTAGAGAATCAAGCCTAGACCACAGAAGGGAGAACCCAGGCATTTGGAGCCAGCAAGTCACCTGCCATTCCTGGAAATCCTCATGGGAATTGCACTTGGGGCTCCAAGAATATAACAGACACAGCCTCTTTTCTCACTGAGTACTTCCCTTGGACCCCAGCCAGAGGGACCCCCATTCAGGAACCCATTCTTCAGAGGACACCACCCTGGCCTTTACCAGCAATGCCCTCCCCACAGGACCCAGGGGGATATCTCCCTATGCTTCACCTTTACCACCCAATCATTGCCTACAAGATGTTAAGTGTAATTATATATATATATATATATATATATATATATATATATATATATATATAAGATTTTATTTATTTATTCGTGAGAGACACACAGAGAAAGAGAGGCAGAGACACAGGCAGGGGGAGAAGCAGGCTCCATGCAGGGAGCCCGACGTGGGACTTGATCTGGGATCTCTAGGATCACACCCTGGGCTGCAGGCGACACCAAACCGCTGAGCCACCCGGGCTGCCCCAAGTGTAACATATTTTTTAAAGATTTATTTATTTTAGTGAAGGAGAGAGAGAGAGAGAGAGAGAGAAGGGACAGAGGGGGGCAGAGGGAAAGAGAGAATCCTGAAGCAGACTCCCTGCTGAGCACAGAACCTTACTTGGGGCTCAATTCCAGGACCCGAGATCATGACCTGAGCCAAAATCAAGAATCAGACACTTAATTGACTGAGCCTCCTAGGCACCCCTCGTTAAGTGTAATATTAAGATTATTAAGATTAATATTGACCATGGTTGCCCTAGGCTGTCTTCCACTGCAGAGCTTCTCTCAGCTGCAGCAACTCCTTGAGAAATGTTCATCGTTAAAGGATCATGTTGACTCACCACCTCTGGCTGGTGAAATAGGAAAATCCACAATTACTGTGTAGGAATCTGTAGTGGTTCATACCTAAGACTCGAGAGTAGAATGGCTGAAGGGTAGACAGGCTGCCCGAGAAACTTTCACTACTGGTGGAATAGTAAGAGTTACTTATCTATAAAATAAGCCTCTGAAGAAACTGCTACTTTTCTTCAAGGTACTGTCAGGCCATGTGGCCATTCTGCCTACAGCCCAATCACTTAGTGTTCCGCCACAATTGGTAGCCATAATTAACAGAGAAGGCTGAAAATGAGCTTAAGTCACAGCCTTCACGTGAAGTGATTAGGAAGGGTTGATCAAGAATACACGTTTGGGGTATGTGGGTGGCTCACCCAGTTGGGCGTCCAACTCTTGATTTTTGTTTCAGTTCATAATCTCAGAGTCTTGAGATCAAGCCCTGTGTTGCCCAGCATGGAGCCTGCTTACGATTCTCTCTCTCTCTCTCTGCCCCTCCACTTAAAAAAAAAAAAACATGTTGATTTTGTACAACTATTCCAGAGGAAGAATATCTTTTTTTTTTTAAGATTTTATTTATTTATTTATTTATTTATTTATTTTTTTAATTAATTTTTATTGGTGTTCAATTTACCAACATACAGAAAAACACCCAGTGCTCATCCCGTCAAGTGTCCACCTCAGTGCCCGTCACCCATTCCCCTCCAACACCCGCCCTCCTCCCCCCTTCCACCACCCCTAGTTCGTTTCCCCGAGTTAGGAGAGACACAGGCAGAGGGAGAAGCAGGCACCACGCAGGGAGCCTGACGTGGGACTCGATCCTGGGTCTCCAGAATCACACCCTGGACTGAAGGCAGTGCTAAACCGCTGAGCCACTGGGGCTGCCCGGAGGAAGAATATCTTGATTGTGGGAGAATTCTTTCCAAACTGGCTTCAGATGTTTTTAGTGTCCGTCTCTAATGCTGCTATATGCTGGTTATTTACAGCAAATGGATATCCAGCTACTACTGTTTATGACAGGAGACCTGCATCTGAGTTTAAGGACCTTGTCAATAGGCACTGTAACTTAAAGGCCAGCCCTTAAGCCTTGATCAACAATTCAGTCTGAATGGATCGTATCGGCAGCTGAGAATGGCCTAATGTGGACTGAGGGAGGAAACTAACCACGCTCCGTAAGCTGTCTACATGCCCACAGCTGGGGTCAGCTGTGCTGCCCAATATTAATTGGAGTAGTCTCTCAAGATAAATATCTTTATGTAAACTTAAGCATTTACAAGATCAACTTGCATCTTGAAATAGGTATCATTGGTTGACTGCCTACCATGTACCACGTTCTATGTTAAGATATTTGCATATATTATCATATTTAAATTCTTATAAAAACATGGAATAACAATGACTGATACATTAAACCATCACTACATCACAGGCTGTGTTGCCAGCTTTGCATACACTTCTCAACCCTCATTACACCATTTAATGTGGCTATTACTAGAATTCTTTCCTAATGAAACGGGAAACTGGACTATAGTCAGAGTGGGAAACATGAGCTTGTCATCTAGTCAATGACAGAGAATGGCCTCCAGAGCTGGTGCTCCTAGCCACTCCACAGAAATGCCTTGCTGTAAGACAGTTGGACTGATCACCATCATTTTATCATTGAGGGAACTACATGTGATTTGTTCGAGGTCATGATGTTAGGAAATGGCAAAGAGCATCATGGGTGTATCTCTTTCCAACCCTACTCTGCCAGTATACCAGTTGCCTTCCTGTTCTAGACAGCTCTGTTTACATATGTTCTTTGATGGTCTGCATGGAAGGTTTAAACTTTTTTAGAAATTATAGAACAGGAAAAAAACAGGGGTTTCTGCTACTCTAAATGAAGTAATAGAAACTGAATTATGCAACATTGAGCCTTAAGATGAGCCGGCAAGCTGTTCCTACCCAAATCAGTTGACAACCTTCTTCCTAAAGGGAGGCTTGATCCTGGCAGAGCCATAGAACATTTCTTCTGGATTACATACTTTTCTTTGTACTGTTCTGTATTTTTAAAATTTTCTGCAATGAAAGTGTTACTTTTTAATGTAAATGTTCACAGGTAATGTTGAATACATTCTCATGTCAAACATGAATGTCAACTACACAGGCCTTTTCCTTAAACTCTTCTGCTCCCCTACATTAGTCTCCTTTCCAGAGATGATCACAATTTAGAGGTTTGTATGAATTCCTTTGCATGACAGGCCTGCACAGTCCTGTGAGGAAATCACTACCCATATGTGGCTACTGAACACTTGAAATGTCCTGGTTCAAGCTGAAGTGTGCTTGTAAGCATAAAATACACATGAGATTTAAAGGCCAAATATGAAAAGAGTGTAAAATATCTCATATAATTTTTATACTGATTACATGCTTTAATGACAATATTTTGAATGTATTGGGCTAAAGATTTAAAAATAAGTAAACAAAATACAGTATTAGATTAATTACATGTTTCTTTTTGCCTCTTTAAATATAGGTACCAGAAAATGTGGTTTACTATTTATGTTGCTATTGGCCAGCACTGTCCTAGAGTCTAAATCATTTCTAGTATGTTTACACACACACATATATATATATATAATATTATTTTTTGTGCTTTCTAACATAAATATGCATTACTTTTGTACCTGAACTAAAACTTTTTTTCCTAAAAAATAGAATCTTCAAATGCATTGATCATTACATTAATTCCTTTCTTCCTTTCTCTTCCCTTTCCCACCCCACCCACCACCTCCAACACACATACTTCTTGATAGCCAACAAAGCCACAAAGTGAAGAAAGCAATAATTTTTCTTGGCCATACAAATGCTGAAGCAAGCACACCTAACAATTGGATTAATCCAACCCAGGCACAGATTAACAAAAAGAATCAATGGAGGAAGGCTTTGAAGTTAGTGGGTCCTAGACAAAAGACATAGGAAATAGCTACAGTTTCCAAACGTGACTACTAGTTATTTTTAAAGAACTAGATCCAAATTTGCTATTCTTATCTTGTCATCTTCCACTGTCTTTCTCTTTTTTTTTCCTTGCAGAAAACATAGTTCCATTACTTTCTGTACCGCTAACTACTTTTCCAGTTGGATCAATATTGCCTATTGATTCAACATTGCCTATTGAGTTCAGCTACTGAATTTTGATAGTTGCCGGGAATAAATGCTGACATGTGTGTCCATGTTTGACTAGTTAAAGGTTATAATGTACTGAAAATTTTTGTTTTGTCTAAGTAAATGCCTAAAAATGAATCCAGTTCAGTGGATTCTGCAGAGGAAATGACCCCAAACAAGCTCCTGTTCTCCCCCACTGAAAAAATGCCTGCCTGTATATACATAAACAGTTTACACACTGCACTCATGTAAGTGAGCTGGGAACATGTACACATGCAGCATTCTTGTGTTAGGCTGGAAGGGTGTTTACTGTGTTCTAGCAAGGCCTTAGCACATGCAACACATTTGCAGCTCTTACTTGGCCTCATTGTAGAACCTCCTTGAGGGCAGAGAAGAGAAAAAGAACATTAGGCATGAGCAGGGGTATTGCGATAACTCATTATTCTCATTTCCCTGAGTGCTCTTTGTTTCTCTGTCCCATTTGCGTTCCTCTGGTTAGGTGCTGTCTTGATAAAGGACCGCAGTTGAATACCTGGTTTCCTTTGCTCCCTCCTTGCTGCCCTGACAAGCTTCCTAATGGTGAAATGAAAGCCACGGTGAAAATGAAGCCACGGTGAAAATGAAGCCACAGAGGAGAAGGAGCTCAAAAATTTTCTTCTCGTTGGTAAATCTTCCAGTCTAATAAATCAAAATTTCCTTGAACAGATTTCATGGAGGCTGCTCCATTTCAACAGGACATTTGAAAAGTGTTCCTTCTATTTCTATTCCTCACTACCTTTTCTCTTCATTCAAGGAAATAGAAAACAAAACAAAGACTAGAGAAATGCAAGGTCATCAATCTCTACTAAAGTGCCAAATATCACTGCAAATATTAGGGCAACCTTTTGAAACTTAAAAAAAAAATTCTCCCTTAATTAGGATTGACTTCATCTGAGCAGATACCATCTGCTGAAGCAGCCCAACCCTGTCCTCCTTGGGTCTTGGCAGCCACAGGTGAGTTGGGCCCCCTCCTCCTTTCCCACACCCCTGCTCAAGAAGCTGCCAGGGAGCTCTCAAGCAGTATCAGCAGGCAGGAAGTGGGGTGGGAGCGAGGGGGGTCTCCACCCATTAGCAGCTGCTTAAGTAGTAGGCAGGGGAACTGCTCTACAGAGAACTTCAGGTCAGCAGATCCTCCAAAGCAATTTATACCACATGCTACCCAGTTGTGGAATTAAATTAAAATACTGGGAAAGAAGGACCTGGAATGCCAATCTCCGTATTTTCCCCCTACCTTGTGCTTGGCACCCAAAAGAATAAAACAAGAACAGTTGGACTTAGTGGTTTAAAGGGAATTATTAGGGCAACTGGGAGGAAGTGAAGGCAGCACACACCAAGGGAAGCTGTCTCCACAGAACATCATGTACCAGTGATTAAATGTCAGGACCCATCATTGTCCAAGTGGTGACGTTTATGTAGGTTTAGTAACTTGCTTCATTCAGATTAAACCAAAAGACAAGCTTGACAGATTATCAGAATCTTTGGGAGAGGGCAGTGGGTGGAGTAGAGAAAGGAGTAAAGCAATTTTAAAAAATGATTTCATAATTTTTTTTAAAAGCACAATATTATCACCTCTGTGGCTTTGCTTCAGTTTATCCTAGCATAATGTGAAATAGAAGTTTTGCCAAAAGTAGGGAAAATGTTTCCAAATAAGTCATTATAGATTACATTACAAATCAAAAATTAAAAAACCTGTAAACATGTGTTTGTCCATCAAACTTTAGTACATTTTTGTTAACACCTTCCTGGTGGAAGAAATTTGACTTTTTCTTATGCTACTTCCTTAATGATGATTTGCTACGTTTTTTCTTTCTTTTCTTTTCTTTCTTTTTTTTTTTTTACTACGGTTTTAACAAGTGAATATGAGCTGGGTTCATCATTATCTATATAGTATTTACATATATTAAAAATAATTGTTTTACACTCCCTCACCAATAGGAAAACATTAAACGATTACCTCTGTAAATTTGTTCCGATTTGCTTGCAAGCCAACTTTTACTACCTCAAAAGGGTTAACCACGATCGCTTCTGTTAGTCCGGATCCTAATCCAGCAATGGCAAATGTCTAGAAAAGTTAAATCAATCAATACTTTAAAACAAGTTACGGGTACTGTGTTAAATATCCTACTCATTACACTCTGCAGCTGAATGTTATGTTGAGAATGGAGAAACGCACATAAATGTACCATGTACCATTACTAAACAGCTTTAGTTCTTGATTAGATGCTGACAATTCATGAAAAAAAAATTACAGAAGCCACAAACCACATCCTAACAATTCAAAATAAAATGCCAAAGCCCCATCAACAACGACTTTTTCCTTTAATGAAGAGAAATATTGTTCTAGTGATTTAAGGTGGATGCTAAAACATCTGCACATGTAACAATTAGAAGAGTTTGACTTATAAAGGTAGAGCTTAATTTTTAAAACACCTACTTAAATCATTATGGAGCATCTAAAAAAATTCAAGGAGTAGAACCCACAATATGTTTATAAAGAGCTAAATTTCAGGTAACCAAACAGTGCAGCTGAAAACATTTAAATGTATAGCCCTGTTGTAAGAATCACTATTCTAGACAATTAGAAGCAAAACAATATTTTTTATTCATTCTTTCCCTTAAAAAAAAACTCTGATAACTGCCCTATTCTTCTGGACATAGAAGCTGAGGGATAAAAGCAGAGATCAGAAATGGTGAGGTTGTTCTGAAGGGCTCAGCGAAAATCTAGAACATCTCTCAAAAGATGATACCAGGTCTTTCCTTGCTTTCAGTTAAGAATTTCTTTAATAAGAAAAAGCAGTTTCTAGATTTTTCCTCAAAGTAGAAGTTTTAAGAGTTTTCCAGAAAATCTGTATCAAAAATAACCATAACCACAATTAAAACACACACACATATACACATACGCACACACCCCAGAAAAACAAAATGAAACACAGCCTCAAATCTCCAAAACAGATGCTGAAAAAAAGTAATTTTTTAAATTTTTCAAAAAGATTTTATTTATTTATTTGAGAGAGAGAGAGAGAGAGTGAGTACAAGATAGGGTAAGGGGCAGAGGGAGAAGAAGACTCCCCGCCCAGCAGGAAGCCCAATGTGGGGCCTGATTCCAGGACTCGTTTTAATTGACTGAGCCACCCGGTGCCCCCTACCCCCAAAGTAATCCTTTAGTGCTGAAGCTCTAATTCCAGGAGAAGAGGTAATACTATATACAATCAAAAGAAGAAAAAAGCCAATGAAGAGCAAAGAACAGGTAACTCTTACTAGGGGTCTCTAATTTCTTCAAAGTAGAAGCCAAAAAGAGAAAGGACTATTCCATAACCTTGAGAGAAAAGGTAAAGTAGAACAAGGGAGGATCTAGCGCCAGCAGATCTGGGTTTAGGTCCTGGTTCTGCCATTTATTGGCTGTGTGGCCCGGGCTGCCACGCGCAGTAGTTAGTGCGTAGAAAAAGGTGTGTGTAGGCTGAGATCCAGCCTGTACTCCACTTGCTGAGCTGGAGTCTGGAGAGGCATCAGGGGAAAGAGTGCCTTTTCATAATGCACACAAAGGTACTACGTGTAGTAGCTGCAGCTCTGTGTCTAAATCACTGAACCTTTTATATGCCACAGTTTTCTCACCTGTAAAATTAAGACAATGATATCTAATCTCCCTCATATGAGGATCAAAACAACGTGTGAAGCCTTTTGTAAAATGTTATACAAAACTATTGTTCCTGTTGCACACAAAAATCCAGAGGAAAATGGGATAGTATACAGATTTAAGGAGAGGGAATAATTAATTATGTTTTCCTTTCATGCCCCTTCATTATGATTTCAAATACATCTGCATAGGGTAACAGACCATGTATTTTATTCATTTATCTCAGACTTCTTCCATCATGGAAGCCAAAACATGTGTGTGAGCACGTGCATGTGCATGTGCCCACGTGAACGTGTGCGCGTGCACTCACACACACACACACACACACACACACAAATACTAGTCTCAAAATCTTCTGACTGGGAAAACTAAAATCCAGATGTTCAGGTTTTTATTACTAACTATATGCAATCTTCCAAGCAATTCACTTTTTTGGTTTTCTATAAAACTCAGCTACATTTGCTGTCAGAACTAGTGTTCAGCAGTCCCTTGTCAAAAGAATTGATCAGCTATCAGCAGATCATGTTACTTAGATTATTCCAGAGACCAGTGGTAACAGTTGGGTTCCCAGCCTCCCAGGCTTTTCATGTGAGAGCACCAGGGGACATTTAAGGGCTGTTTAAGTGTCTAGCTGTATCAAAAAGAAACTGGAATAAATGAGTTCAAGGAAAGAGAAAAGCTGTCTACAGTTTGCATGCATTCAGTTATGGTAGCTGGAGTGGCCAAATGCTTTTCTGTTTTAATTCTCGAGAGTCGAAAGGACTGTAGCTTCATCTCTCACATGGTACCAATGCTTGACACAGGAACAGCCAGCTGGCCCTCTGGAGACCATATTTTATTGTCTTATGCTAGGAAGTTTTTAATCCTCTCTCTATCCTTTCTTTTCAAAGTTAAGAGTAACATTAGGAGAAGACAGCGAGGCATCAAAAACAATTCTTAGCTAATATTAGGACTCGTGATGCCACTTCTATCATACAAGGCTATTTCGCAGCTACTTTGCTTAGGCAGGGGACTGGACAAGAAGTTTCTTTACAGGAAACTTCTAGAAAAGGGGCATGTATGGTTTTAAAAATAACAGATACTTCTTCTTGGACAGTCTTTTGGACAGAGTAAATATTCTGAAGTGGACCTTTAGCAGTTAAGTAATTGAAGAGCTGAAGCTCAGAACACTGCCTCTCTGGTTGAGTTGTGAGGCACGTTTCAGCCTGTAAACTGGACGACTTTTCCAGGGCATGGGAGGTACACTGTCAGTTGGAGGGCTAATGCATAGTTTGTTTTATTTTGTTTTGTTTTTCAGATCTGGAGGGAGAAATTAGTGCATTTTATGTCTCTTGGGCTTGTGTTGCACACATACTTGTAGAGCCCATTTGGTCACTATAATTGGTCTTGTGAAAAGCGGCAAAGTGACCAAGAAGGGGAGGAGAACATTTCTCAGCGGCACCGAGAAATGTTCAAACCACCAAGTGATTTTCATGTAATAGCTGAGATGTGTCATTGTAGCACCACTATTCTTTTCAACTACAAAAGGCCCTTCAGTCCATCTGACTGCAGGATGACTTGAAGTCCTATATTTACTACAGCTTGAGCGAAAGCTGGAAAAGGGACCTGTTAGGAAATATTTTAGGCATACTGACTTTCACATAAATAGATACGTGCAGTATGTAGTATGTAAACATACGCACATTTTGGCTTCAACAGAATCTTTGACAAATGTACTCTTTATTTTATATTCTTGACCATATCTCATATGGGTCTTTCTACACATATCACTGTTATCATAAATTCATCACTGGGAGCTATAAAATAGCCAAATTGTGAGTTATTAGGAAGATGGCTTTCAACAAGTAGCTGAACATTGAATAACTCGAATTCATATTTTAGTAGTTGGGCTTGGGGAATCAAAAGGGTTTTTGTTTCCAGATTTTGCTTTATGAAATAACTCACACACTTAAGTATAATAAATACTCTCACTTACCAATGCTGGTGACAGTGACACATATCCTAGCAATTTCTTGTACTGCTCAAAGGTGAAAAACTGTGAAACAAAACCAAACCTGGAGATTTATAACAATTTCCTGCAACAAACCCTTTAACTGACACACATTTCTCTAGTAAACTATTACGTTAACCAGCATTTAAAAAAAATGATAAACCATCGAACATAGTTTTTAATTTGGTCTCGGGTAGTTGCTATTGTATCTTATTAACCATTCACATTTTCAAATGCAACGATAATAACCTACAGAAGAGCTGATGGAATCCTTTATAGCAGTAAATGAACCGTACAGCTTCCATTTACCATGACCATTTTCAGTTTCCCCAGACATCAATAGACTTCTTTTTTATGGCAGTGATTCAAAATTATAGGCAGGGAGACCTGAAATCTCTGGTCTCCTATGTTTTCTCTGTGAACTGCTTTCCCAGCGAGCGCCCAGTTTTCTAACATCTACTTCTCATCTTTAACTTACACTTAGATTGCTGCGTATCTCTATTGGTTCACGGGATTTCTGGACACTCAACAATGATGAAGACACCATGGTAAAACAGAGAAAGACCCAACGAGGTCATCTAGTCCATCCTGACTTAAAGCAAGACCATCTTCAACCTTTTTCCTTTCAAGAAGAAAGCTGTAAATTCCTTTAAAATCTGATGATGAAGATTTTGTATGTTCCTTCATTAGGTCACATTTAATATAATTTTCTCCGCAAATAAATTTCTATGGAGGCAAATCTAATCAGACTTCATATAAAGTGCCCCCAATACATTTTTCTCCACTCTTTCTGTACTCCGTTTTTTTGGGGGGAAGCAACTCTGCTTGATCATGATGTGTTGCTTCTGGGTGCTCTGTTAGTAGCAGCTGCCAATATCACGGATGAGGCACAATCTTAGGTCCTGCTTGGATCTGGTGTTTAGGATCCCAGCAAAGGCCTTTGTATTTTATGGTCTTGAATGTCTTCTACTCTATTACTTTATAACCCAGTAAGATGGAGGAAGAAATAAAAGCAGATTTGGGGATCAAATAATACTCTGTTGTTAGAAAGAGGTGGTTCCTTGTAGACATGGCTCTATGAGTCCTTGGGCAGCTCCAAAGTCACCAGATAGATTTTGATTCTTTAAAGACCCAGGAATGACTTTTGTGCCATGCTTCTTTAGCTCAACTACATAGGTAGACTTTTCTAGATCAAGGATTCATTCATTTACTCATTCAAGAAATATTTATTGGATTCCTCTTGTAGCAGTAAAGAAAGAGAAACCCCTGACTCCTTGGTCTAACATTCTAGGGGATGGTGACAACCCTGAAACTATCCTGGTGTTAAATAGCACCCATGGCCACACTGTTTTGGTGAAACCCTTAACCATGGAAGGAAAAGTGTTATTGTCTTAGGCTTTAAGGACTTAGGCTTTAAAACGCTTACCTTCCTGGGGTTTTGATGCGAGCAGTCCTGGGACTGAATCCTGGCTATACTACATAGCTGTTAAAGCATAGGTAAGTTACCTGATCTTATTAGTCCTCAAGAACACAAAACTTACCTTCCAGGGTACTCCTTAAGTAATACAATTTGAGTAAGATTTTATTTTTTTCTTTTTTCAAAATATTTTATTTATTTATTCATGAGAGATACACAGAGAGAGAGAGAGAGAGAGGCAGAGACACAGGCAGAGGGAGAAGCAGGCTCCATGCAGGGAGCCTGACGTGGGACTTGATCCAGGGCCTCCAGGATCATGCCCTGGGCTGAAGGCAGTGCTAAACCACTGAGCCACCCAGGCTGCCCTGAGTAAGATTTTCTGACATGGCTGACACAGGTAGGACTTTCAGAAAATCTTAATTTTCATTCTCTTTCTTCACTTTGGCTAATAAGGGAACCACAGATCCTTAGTTACTTGTATCGCTCATAATAGCTCATAATAGTGGTCCGGAAAACACTCTAAGACCTTTCCATGTGCTATTGCATTGAATCCATGCAACCCTGCGAGGCAACAGTTTATTGTACAATCATGATTCTTATTTTGTACATACCCATCCTGCAGCTTGTGAGTGGACAGACTGACTGCAAAGCCTGTGCATACTCTTACCCATGACATATGCTTACTCACTGCTGAACCATGATTGTTAAGAATTTGGGATTCTCTGCCCTAGAATTTTCCTGGTGCTGAGGTCTTCTTGTCTTCCTGACCTTGGAAGCCGAGAGTCCCTCAAGACAGAAGATTTCAAACATTTTTGAGCGCAATCTATGTAAAAAGTATTCATACAACATGCACGCACGCATGCATGCATACATGAATGTAGAGTACTCTTGTATGTATAACTGAAACAAAACATTTCTGTAAAGCAATGTTTACCTCCTCACTATGTGTAATGTACTATATTTCTATTCTGGTCATGACCCATTACATCTAGTGACCCACTAAATTGGTTTTATGACTCATAGCTCATGACCTACATTTGGAAACAATGAACACTGGGTTCAGGGAAGTTCTGGGATTGGATGGACCTTACAAAGGGCCTTACTACCTTTTTCTCTTCCAGTGTGAAGATGTGGCTTTGATTTTTGTTTTTCTTTATTTCTGACCTTCTGTAGTCACAAGGGATTAAGGACCAAACTGAGATCTCAAGGGAGAAGTCTGGGGACAGGCACTTGGCCTGTCATTGTAGCAATTTTCACAGGGAATTCCAAGTCTATGTGTTGGGGCAATTTTAGGCTTTTCCTATCCCACCTCTAAAATTGTTAGAAAAACCAAACTACTATTAGCTAACTCATCAGCAGTGTTGCTGGAAGCTTTTGGTGAATGGCTAGGATGAAATGACTCAGGTTCCTGGGAATAAAGAAGCCTCAAAAGTCACAGTGATGAATTGTTAATGTACTGAATTCAGAAGTAATGAACAATATATTATACACTGAAATGAGGAAATAGTACTTCAAATAAATAAGGCAATATCTCAAGGAAGAAAAAGCTAAAATCTTTTAAAATGGAGTTTCAGTAATAGCAAATAACTGTCATCATTAGAGTTCAAAACCAATATTTACTAAAAAAATTCCTTCATTCATTCAACAGATATTTACTGAATGTCTCCCATGTTCAAAGCTTAGAAGACATTATACCAAAACTATATTCTTAAGAACTAGTAGATTAGCTGCTATTTAAATTCCTCTCTATACAGCACTACTCCTTTACGGCTTTCATGATAATTCTCAGTAGCTTCTCATCCACAACATCGATCAATATGTAGATGTGATAGAAGTACCCTATCACATAAGATATGAGGTTAAACTCTAAGGATGAAATTAGGAGGGTCAACATGTAATAAAGTTGCCTCCCTAAAGTTATACCGATGTGTGACTAAAGAGTTTTGAAAACATTCATATTCAATCAAGGTTTTGGGAGTCCTGAACATAAAATCTGGAATCCAAATGGATTGTGTCATACATAGCCTATATACCAGAATCTAGAAATTGGTAGTCTCACTTAGGGAGAGGGGCTGCCCCAGAAGGACCAGCCATGTGGTCTCTGAAGAAGAGTGTCAGGTTGTGGTTGGGCAGGGGAGGTGAATACAGCTCTCCAGCACTTTCCCCTTTCCTTTCATTCATGCTCACTAAGCAATCTGATGCCTAACCTTACCTCCCAGGTATTCTGGTCCAGGATGCAATTAAATTACCTGGAAACAATTTGGTCCATTTGGATCTTACTTTTAACTACCTAAGCAGTGCTCAGACTAGGGCTAATTATTCCCCACTACCAAGGCAAACTGCTTCTGAGTACTCCTCTTGAAGCCTGTGCATTTTAAGGCCCTCCAGTTTGGCTGGTGGGAACAGGTACTATTCCTGGCCCTGCGTGCTTGCCAAGCACTGTTCTCCCTATTGCTCTGGACGGCTCCTCCCCAGGCCTTGCTGGTTTCCTCATGTGCATGCACTCCTCGGTTCTCAGCTAAATATTTAAGGGGTCCCTCTGAAGAGCTTAGGAACTGTGTGTGCAGCTTTCTCTTCTCTGGTACCTCTGTCCTGTGAACTCTAGCTGCCTTGCCCCCTCCAGCCTGTCAGCTTCTTGTCAACCCAGGCAGTACACTGGGCTCTGCTTAAAATTCCCCTATGTGCCCTGGGTCTGGAAAAACTTCTCAAGGCAGTAAGTTGGGGCAAACCATAGCGCTCATCTCATTTGTTTCCCGTCTCTGTCTTTCCTTGTCTGATGTCCACTGTCTTGAAAATTGTGGTTTCATATATTTTGTTCATTTTTGTTGTTGCTGTTTCAGGCAGGAGAGTAAATCTGGTCTCTGTTACTCTGTCTTGGCTGGAAATGAAAGCCTTGGTCTTCCAGAAACTGAATAGTAGATGCAGGAATTTTGGGGGAATAGGATAGGAATGTCTCCTGTTATAAATCAATACACTTTCTTTTGGTTTCTCTCTGTATGTTTCACTTGTGCATCTAACATTGATTGGGCATCTAGTATGTGTAGACACCATGACAGGTGTAGGGAGAGTGGTGAACAAATAGCCTCCACAATTCATTCTCTCTCATGAGTTTGGTTAGCATTAGGCAGTCCTTGAGAGTCCATCCATGGAAAAATGGGATTTCTGGACCTGTGAACCTCAAGACCAGACCTTGGAACCTGGAACATGGTGCCTCCCATGTCTGAAGGACCAGTTGGTCTCTTTCTGAGGTATTTATTTCCTTTTGCTCACGCAATATTCATTGTGTCTTAATTTGTGAAAGGGGAAGTTTAATTTATTTGGCATCGATGAGTCTTATTTTAATGATGAATCTCATTTCAAAGAATAAAGTGCAGAAAAACTTGACATTGTTTCTAATACTGATTGTAATTGAAGTGTCAGTACCAGGGAATACACACACATATGTATATTCACAGAACATACATATATATATATGTATATATGAATATACATATGTTTGTGGGTATATTTATATATATATGTACACATATATGGTCTCTGAATATTTTTTCTGAAGTAAACTTTGATGACATACAATGATGCAGTTCATAATGTATGAAATTGTTACAATCAGATGATTGCTTTCCTCATAAATTCTAAGATAAATATCTAGAAAATGAATGTTTTCATATATTGTATTGAAAAACTAGTGCTATCCATCTGGCAAAGATAGACTTAACTCCAAGTTATACTTAAAAAGCCAATGCACTTACCATATGTCTCAATAATTTTAAGGTAAAATCGACTTGAAACAAGATGTCTGGGACACATACACCATATCCAGTTGCCCAAAAGTTCATCTGTTAACCATTGTTCTGGCAGGGAGCATTGCTTTTTTTTTTTTTTTTTTTTTTAAGTAGAGACTAACTCAGTTTTGTAAAGCTCAACTTTTTTTCTTACATAAAAGACTGTTCAACACTGATAAACTTTAATCCTCTTCAAATTTAAATTAAATTGTCTCCAATGTATAGTATTAAGGAAAAATATTCCAGGAAAAAAATTTAGTTATAATCTACTCTATTTATACATGTAAAAACACTGAACAAATGAATATATTATTCCATGGAGACAAAGTGACTTTCCTTTTGAAAAGGAACTCTGCTCTGTTTGTTTACTTGGGCAATCTTTTATCAAGTGAAGCCATTTCATAATTCAATTCAGCCCTTTTGTGTACTTTGGTGAACTTTTTCCAGATTCTCTACTGCAATTCAGATTCTTATAATGAAATTTGTATTGAAGTAATAATATAAAAATCACAAAAACTATGGCAACAAAGAGGGGCTGAATTTATAAAGAAAGTATGTTTTAAAGCTTTGTTTTCTGAATTCTAGACCTGTGTTAAATCCTATTAAATTACTATCTTGACATAATGTAAAAGTTCGGTGTCTGTACATATATGTTGGCTATTTTATCAAAAATTTTAACTTAGACATCCTCTTAACTTACTAAATAAGAGTATAGAAATTGTCCTATCTTACCTTTTAGGAATATTGGGAGTACAGATTGGGTAATGTATCTGAAAAAAATGCTTTATGGTCATTAGTTGGAAAGGAATATTTCGGTCTAAATGTTTGTTACCTTCTTATGGAAAGACAAAGCCATATTTGGTGAAGTCGGTGTGGGAGTGGGGGCCCTGCCTGCCAGAGTCACTGTGATCAAGACTTCTGTCTGAAGAACATAGAAAAGAATGATCAGACTTAGTTCTTTCTTCCCCGGAGGTCTTGCCAGATCTCCGTTTTCCTATCCAGATACTGAACCAGCAAAGTAGTACATAAACTTTCATAGTTATGTGGTTAAAGAATGGAAATCAGCATGGTGGAAGTAATAATTTTGTAAAAACCAGAATAGAGAATTTTAACAGAGGAGACCGGGTGGAGGGGGGTGGGGGAAGGAAATGAAGTTAGCATGCCAAATAAATGTGTTATACGAGAATCATATACAAAAAAATACAGTGTATTCGTTTGCTCTGTTCATAAAATGGAACTAATTTAGGAAAAAAAGGTTTTTCTACCACTCTTCCCTCCTCTCCTCTCCCTCTCTCTTTAATAATTATTACTCCCAAGGAAAATTTATGAATTGCTTTTAGAAAATATCCAAGCTGTTTTGTGGCTGCTGTGGTTCAAATACATGAATTTCATTCACCACTGTACTTTTTGTATAATTCCTCATCAGAAGGGAGTGCCTTTACCTGAAAAAAAAATCCATAAACCAATATTTGAGAGTGACTCCAGCCTAATTATAATAGAAGTTATGCTATAGCTTCCATATTAAAATCTTTACTGTCTTATGTTTAATTCACGTTAATGTTCCATAGTTTGTTGTGGGGCATGTTAGGGCTGAAGTTGTCACTGCAGTCTATTTTCGCTTGGTGGAAAGTTATCTAATTGCTTACCTTCACTGCTCTCTTTGGTGTTTCAGCCAAGATTGGCGGCAGAACCCCCTTGTAAAAACCAAACAATCTATTGGAGAAAGAAAAGATTTTGTATAAATGAATCAGGAAACAGGTAATTCTGCCTTTGTTTATGGAAAAAGCAACTATTCTTTTAAAAAAACTATTTATTTATTATGAGAAGCAGAGACACAGGCAGAGGGAGAAGCAGGCTCCCTGCAGGGAGCCCGATGTGGGACTCGATCACAGGACCCCAGGATCACGCTCTGAGCCAAAGGCAAACACTTAACCACGGAGCCATTGAGACGTCGCCTAAAGCAACTAATCTGAAAGTGTTCACAATTATTCCATGTACCACACCAACCATGAAGTCTTCTTTTCTCTTAATTCTAAAATGCAGAGATTATGAATTCTACACTTATTAGCACTATGAAATTCTGAAGAATAAATGACACTGTGACTGGAATCCCCTAGGTCCATTGCTAACGACCATAATGAGTTGTACCTTAAGGATGAACTTGACGTTCCTCACTCTAAGGGATCTTCAATTTATTTTCTCAGTTGTATGGTAGGTAGCTTCAAGCTGTCCACAGTTTTGCATTTCTTCCCTTGTAACCAAATGAGGTTAGGGTTATACCTGAGTCCACTAGACTGGAACTTTCTGTGCTAACAAGGGGCATAAATCTTTAATCTTAGCTTTACTAACACTAAGAAACTAACAAGCTCCAATGGCTACGGAAACTGGGCTCCTGGCCCTGTCCTGAGTTAGTCACAATTTTTTTTTAACTTCCTTGATGGAGATAGACAGTCAGGGACATATGTTGCTGACAGAAGAAATGTCAAAATCTTCTTTGCTGATATGTAGTCTCACAGGGCCTGGGATGACTGTCGTTGCCAATGTTGGGGAACTTGTCACATATTCAAACGTTTTTAGAAACAAAAACTAAGACAAAAAACAAAACCGAGAATGAGTGCCATATGCATATGATAAGGTTCATAAAATGTCATCACTTACTTCATATTAGATTTTAAGATTCAAAATTTTAAATTTGCTTGCCCTGGGAACAAATATATATATGCCATATACTCATTTTAAACCTGATATGTATAAATGGAATATTCTTCAGAATATTTTCTGAGATAATCAGTTTTCCTGATGAACCCATATGTGACTACAGAAAAAGGCAGGGCTCAATGTGTCTGTATTTTAGGATGTCCATTTAACAAGGGGCCGGTGCTTCTCTGATTGACCTCTTAAGCTTCACTCCAACTTCCTTAAATTGGGTTCTGCTTCTAGCTGTGCTTCTGGAACAAGAAAGTTAAGAATTTATACATACTAATCCACTGTGCCACCCAATCCAACGTGGTGATCTCTTGCTCTTCCTTGATTCACTGGCTTACACAACACACTTAGGGAAGCAAAAGACCTGTCTTATAGCTTCTAAATTGTTAGCTCCTTGAGAACTGAGTATGCATTAGTGTGCTTGCCCCAGAGTCTTCTCTGTGTGTATGTTTATGTAACTAGGACACAAACGTTTGTTAGGCATATGGATTTCACGAAGGAGAAGAAAGGAATCAAATGATCCCCTGGAAAAAAAAATGATCCCCTGAATTAGGCTTACTCTATCCACTATTCTTGACTTAATTTTTGATAGCATTGTGAATAAAAAGTAAAACAAGACATATGATTTGAAGAACTACGGGACTTCATGTTTCCCTCCCTCCTTCCCATTCCAATGTCAACTACTAATGCTTGAAATTCACTTACAAATTAAAATACCACTTCTCTTTATCATTTACATATCATTATAAATTAATCATTACATAATTTTCAGCATAAGAGGGACTAAGCATAGGGTTAGGTCTTCCCAGAAGATAAGTGTGATTTTCCTGAATAGAAGTTCTATATTTATAATGAAAGATATTATTAGTTCTGTTCTTTCTGTGCTGATTTTTCCATATCTGGAAGATTATGTCTGGTTTTGGGGGAAAAATTAAGAACATCTAAGTAAGTAAGGCTTCTACAACAGAGTGTCCCTGCTAAAAATAGATGTACTTAAA
The DNA here is from genome assembly GCF_048418805.1 of Vulpes vulpes. Lineage (NCBI taxonomy): Eukaryota > Metazoa > Chordata > Mammalia > Carnivora > Canidae > Vulpes > Vulpes vulpes. Next base: position 76,468,471 of record NC_132785.1, read on the forward strand.
ATCCAATACAACAGAGAACAGTTATAGGAAGTTGCTCAACCTGGGAAAGAATAATCACAGGGGGAAACATGATGAACATGATGGATCTCTTGAAAGGTGAGCATGTAGGAAAGAGATTTGATTTTTCTGTTTGTTACCAGGTGGTAGAACTAAGACCAACAAGTGAAGCAACAAGAAAAGACACATTATTGGCCCAGTAATAGTTTAATACAAGGAGGTACTCCTAATGGTCAGAACTATCTACAGATAGAATGGGCTCTCCCAAAAAGTGATGAATTCTCCTTCATGGTATGTGGTCAAGCAGTGTGGATGGCCACTTGACATGGATGCCAGAGATGGGATATGTATAGCAATGGATGAACTTATTCGTTCTCAAAATTGTTCTACACCAATCCTTGGATTTTGTTGTTCTAAGAAAAATAACAGGAAGATATGGGGAAGTGCTTTCCTGAAGAGACAAAAATCTGCCTTACTTCAAACTTTTGCCTGAAGTAGAGCACTGCTTCTCTGGGGGAGGAGAGAAATCTTCTAAGTAACACAGAAGGTCTTCATTTTAAAAATGATGGGAGAAAATATTAGAAAGAGGTGTAAGGCAGGAGGGAAGGGAGGCAGCTGGGAGAACCATAAGGATTTAATCTGAAAAGAGCTGGGAGGTCCAGAGCCCTCTGCTTCAAGTTGGCGATGCTTCCTTGATGCGCCCTCCTTCCCTTCTCTCTGCTTGGTTCCTTTCATGTGTAATCATCTCCCACCCTCCCCCAACTCCCTGCCACTGCCTCCAGCCATCCAACCATCCTGAACTTTCTAACAGTGAATGAATAGCTTTAATGGGAAATTCTCCGGGACGTAGGCAGCTTTAACTGGAAAATGGAAAGCTAGATCTACTTCCTTGAATTGTTTTCACGGTATATCCTTGCAACAGTGGACATCTACAGAATAATCAGGCTAGCACCTCTTCTTTTGGGAACTGCCCCACCCAATTTTTTAAAACACTGGAACCAACACATTAGTACAATACGATACTGCTTGTAGGCAGTTGGTTGATTGGGCACCTTACCAAATGGATCCAAATGGTATTCTGTCTCTTTGCCCCAGTTAATCTGATTGAAGCTAGATCTAGCAGAGTTTTTCTCCAGGACTTGGGAATTAGAACTGTAAAGGTCAAGTCTCCCTCTGTGTGGTTGAAGCTCTAAGATAAAAGCTAACATATCAATGGCAGTCATGTTTTCTGTCATTTAGAGAAAGTCAATCTGCAGTGATTAAAAAAGACGGAAGTTACCATTTAGGGAAACATAGAAGCAAGATGGAGAAGAGAAGTTCTGGTACTGTGAGTATGACCCTGCTGCCAACAATTTTTTACTCTTAGTTACATCTTAACCCTTCTTGAATATTGGCATTTCCCTTTGCTTTTCATTCTTTGAGATACCGATTATCATTTAGAATAAATCTCTCCCTTTTTTTTAACCTAAATAATATTGAATTGGGTTTATTACTTAACAACCCAAAATCCTGGATCCAAAAAGTAAGCCTCATGGTCCCTATAGCCAAAGTGGCTGCCACAGTACCTCCATGTCATGCTGTTTCCCATGAAGAGCCTTTTTGCCAGTGAAGATTGGCACTTGGGCCAATCAGAAGAGTCACACCCAAAATTGATGAAAGAGAATGTAGTGGGCTAGGTTCCAAGCTGATGATCTACTTTTCTGACTTGACTAGATAATTACTGGAAGCTTTCCTAATGTAAAGTATGATATACGGATTCTTAAAAGCAAAAGGGAATTGTAACATTCTATGAAGGAGATACCTTTTTTTTTTTTTTTCCTGCTAAAGAACTAATGTTTATACCCAAATGCACTGTTCACTCTGCCAAATTTCTCTGCCTTCATGTAGTTTTGGTTTGAGATGCAGAGCATGTGGCTTATGAGGACTACAACAAGGGAAGTTAAGAGATTTGTGACACCCATTATCAACATGCTTTATCTTGCTTACTTCTCAAGGGGCAGACTGACACATCCAGTCTACACTGTAGATGAATGGAAACTAATTCTAATGTGTATGTAGCATTAATAGCAGTTCTTTTCCCTGAAAAGACAGTAATGCCACCATTCTGGCTTTAAGTTCTGACCAACATCAAGCCAACTGGAGAACTCTTTGGAAGAGGCACAGGAACCAATGCAAGACCTCCCATAATGAGGTAGTTTGAACTAAATGGTAGCCCTCACACTTTGTTTCTCAAAGTTGTTACTTCTAAAAGTTGCAAATTTGATTTTAATTACCCTGTGTAGGAAAATTTATGGATGTTTATGGACTTTTGTTGGTATCGATATAAGTAAAAACAGTCAAAATTTGTTGAAAGCTTTGTATGTACTAGCTAGTACCATGAACTAGCCACTCTGTTAAGAATAGATATATGTAGGGATATATTTTAATCTCATTCAGCTTTCACAAAAATCCTTTGAAGAAGGTATGATTATTTTCTTCATTTTGCAGGTGAGGTCTACTGCCACATGCCTGCTAAATAGGGGACAGGGACTGTAATCAAGTTCCATTGTCCTCCCAGTCCATGTCCTCGACCACTGGGCTACACTCTATTGCAATTATTCTTGAAATAAACTTATTTCTATAAAGACTTTTGAAAAGTTATTTTATGTTGCAAATATGTCTTTTTTACTTTCGGAAAAGTCAGAAATGGGGATCAAAAATCAGTTTTCTAGTCCCATTTCCATTCAGTTCTGTTTTAAAGTAATGTGAAAAATTACCTGCGTAACCGACTGATTGGGGCTGAGATGAACAAGATTATTTTTTGGTGAAAGCTTTTGGGTTGTTGATTAAGTATTTTCTAGTTGGATTAGAACGAGAAAAGTAAAAGCAGGCCCAAGGATAAATGTTTCTCCTCCCAGGATAACTTTTGTACTTAGGAGGAATACCAGGATAATTCTGTCTGTAGGATAAAGACAGTACTTCAGTAATATAATAAAACACTGAAATATTAATACTATATATTAAGGTGAAAACTCTTATTATCCAAAAGGTCAGTGGAGTGTACTGCTTGTTGTTCACCCAGCAGATATTTCTCTTTGCTTCTTGGAGTGCAGGTATTCACCATCCCTCGTGCTCAGAGAAGAAACCCCTTCTCTAGTTCAGAGGTGGAGCAGAATTCTTCGAGCCAATCATGGTGGTCCCATTCCCTTGCTAGTGAATCCTGTTACATGCATGGACATATGATCCAAACCTAGCCCATTAGGCCAGTGGTGGGAAGAGGGGGAATGTATGTTAGAAGTTCTGGATTTCTAGCCTAAAGGAAAGAGGCACATGGAAAGAAAAGTCCTTCTTCTTTGCTAGTTGCGCTATCTGCACAAAGTGCCTGTGTACCGCAGTCAAATGAGACATCATTGCCCACAAACCCAAGAAGGCCAGTACACAGATGGAAAGGACCTGGATCTCAATGACAAAATTGGGCTGTTGAATTAATCAACCCTAGAAATCTATCTCCAGATCTCTGGTTAGGTGAAATTAAAAATACATCTTTACTATCTGATACATCTTCTGTTAATCTATGGCCAAAAGAATTTGAGAAGAACATGTACAATGTAGTTTGGATCTTCACTGGCAAATAGCCTTTAACACCTCCATTTCTGAAAAAGCCTTAAATTAGAATTCTTAAATCGTAATTATAGTAAAGGTAGCTGTTGAATGTTAGGCAAAGCATTTAGGAGTCTGTGAGAACCATTTTGAGAAATGACTTTAGATTATTTCTTTCGGAAGCCCATCACACATTAAAACCCTATCCTATTAGGATGATTACCTATGAGAGAACCCATACCACACATGGAATAGCTCATAAGCAAATATCAGGATGGGATTCCAGGTCTCCAAAGCCATTAATGGTGGTTCATATACTAATGAGAGTTGTTGTTCAGAAACATAAGTAGATACAGAGTACTACAATATTGGATCACATTTGTTTTTCATTGTATAATCAAAACAGGCCTTGTATTACTTATGTACATCTATAAAATGAAGATCAAAACTGCATTGCACGTGTTCTTTTCTCAAAGACACAGCTCATACGTAGCTTATTTTAAACACAGATTCGTGCCAAACCCCACAAAAAAATTTTACCCCTCATTTCCCCCCACCCCCATTTTTAAAGTGTGAAGCTATTTAACATATCAGGTGGCTCCAAGGTAATAGACCAATCAATGAAAAGATGCTGATGGTATGAAGCGAGGAGATGTGGAATTCCTTTGAGTTCCAGTTTGTGTCCCGTCTTGGTGGTTCATTCATGGCAAGCCGAACCCTTGAAGAAGCCTTCCTGCTGTCTCTCATTAGTAGGGTCTAATTTTAGGTTACCTTGTTTAAAGTCCAAACTTTAGACGCCCAAAGAGACTAGACAGATCCTTAATTAAACATCTTGTACCTGACAACATCTTTAGTCCATTTGGGTGACTGAAAAAAAGTTACTGGCTTTCAGTCAGCTACTGAAATCCAAAGACTTTGTGGTAAATAGTGGGTAGACAGGACTGGGCTTAGCATTCTCAAATTTGACTCAGGTAAAGAAACCAAAAAGGAGTGGAAAAAAAATCACATGTCCTGTCTGACCCTCTTTTTTTCCTTCTGAGTCACCTCCTTGTTGGTTTTGCTGTTTTTTGGTTTTTTTTGTTTTTTTTTGTTTTTTTTCTAATTTAGTATGTAGAAGATGTTTGTTTGCAAGTCATTTGTACCATGCAATTGGACTGCTCGTACAGGCAGGCTGGGAAATTTCCGCAGTTGCTGGGCTAGTAAGCGGGATTCTGGTGTGAGGAACAACATGGAATCTTTTCTTCTTTGCGGTCCCCAAGGAGAAAGGGCAATATGTACCTGCTTCAAAACCGATCTTTTGAGGGAGTTAAACATTGTGGTCCATCAGAAAGGTTGTCAGAAGACTCAGCTGATAGGTTACTGAGAAAATGAGTGCAAGAAAACCGTGAATAAGATGTCTTGCTCCCTAAGAGAGGAAAAGATCGATGCACAGATCTGCTGCCAATGGAAACTGAGGCTTTTCCTGGTTGTCAGAGATGAAGTGCTCTGGGGCCCAAATTGCTGAGACTCATAGCCAAGGTCCAGCAACATAACTGAATGCCAGGACTGAGGTACACATCATCCAAGCCTGAAAAGGCCAATTAAAGAAATGATTTCCAAGTTTTAAAGCCATTTTCAAAGCCACCTGCGGCAAACTCACATGCAGCATGAGAGGGATGCTTTCACCTGGATCCCAGTTCTTTGCCAAAAACCTGGCATTCAGTAAGTGTCCAGAGCAGCAATAATACTCACCGGTGAAGCATGAAATAGGAACGACAGGGAAAGTGACACCAGATCCCCAGTTGGGGAAATTGGAAAGCATTAACACGTCTGTGTACCTAACAGAGCACAATTACTACATTTTATTTTGTTTCAACAGTCAGAACCTAAATGAACATCACCATTCAGTTCTGTTCTGGGCACTGATCCAAGCTCATCTTTGGTACAGTTGATTCTGAAGCCTTACAGTCAATCATATCTTCACAATTTGTTCTTCTTTCAGGCTTCAGGCATCCTCCTGATTTCCATTTCTTGTTTGGAAGCCTTGAGTCATCTGTGCTGGCAACATGACCAACCCAAATCAGTCATTTTCTCCAAATTACATTGAAATAGGGATCCTGCTAGTTTGTTTTCTTCCTCCTTCTTTCTTTCACATAATTTTCCCTTTAAGGATCTCCTAATACAAAGCTGATTGAAGGCATACAATATCCTCTTTCTTCTGCTGTTGTCAAATCCAAGTTTCTTACCCACATACTGTAGCTCTGTAATTAAAACAATGAGGGCGGCACTCAGCCCTGGGTTATGAGCGCAAGGCTTCTTCTACTGCTTGATGGGTCGTGTACATCCCAGGGCAGGATTCTGGCCCCGATGCTATACCTTTAGGGCATTATTCTGACATCATTTATTCTCCACAAGTCTCAGTGGTTCACAGAATCCAAATGAAAGAGTGGAGTTTCATGGCTCTGTTATTTGAATTATGTGGAATCTGCAATCTGAAGTTCACAAAATTGCATGCATCTTGGGGCCATTTTCATTTAAGCAAAGGAGAGAGGAAAAACTATGTATCCTTCAAAGGAGAGGAAAAACAGCTTAAAAAGACTAAGTGACACAGATTCGTCTTTTAAAACCAGCAATTGAACTTCAAGGCAATGCAACACAACAAAAGTTTTAGCTAACATTGTAACATAAAACAAACAAAAGTTTTCCCTGCTTCAACTCATATCAGATCTTTGAGCACAAACAATATAGTTATTATTTTTCATTACAGAGAATTAATTGAATTAAGTTTCTGCATATGGTCCTTGGATATATTTGTTACCCCAAACCATGCCACTTTCATTATATGCTGTATGGAGGGATTCTTTAAAGTTTTCCTGAACACTCATTTTTAACTGAACTTTGAGTATGATTTTTACCACGACAATTAAACTTTGTTGATATGTCTAAAATAAACTACAACTTTGATTTTTCTAAGATACAGAAAAATTAGTTTAGCTGTCAGTATCATTTAGGAGGTAGGTTTATGGCTTGATTCCCTGGAAAGTTGGCTGGGTGCTGGATGCTCTAAACATGTTGCACAGCTCAGCCCAAAGAAGGCATTAGCGTGATATAAGAACCAGAACCCTGATGGAAAACCCTAAGGAAAGAAAGAGCAAAAAAGATATTTGAGAAGTGACTGAAGTAAATCATGTGGGTAGAGTGTGGTGTTAATTGCTCCTTAATCTATAAGTGAACAGACTTACTTTTTTTTTTTTTTTTTTTTTGTGAAGAGACTTAATTAGAACTGACTATAGGGCACCTAGGTGGCTCAGTGGTTGAGCATCTGCCTTCAACTCAGGTTGTGATCCTGGGTCCTGGGATCAAATCCCACATCAGGCTCCCTGCAGGGAGCCTGCTTCTCCCTCTGCTTGTCTCTGCCTCTCTCTGTGTCTCTCATGAATAAATAAATAAAATATTAAAAAAAAAAGAACTGACTGTAGAAAAAGTGTATTAATATTCAGTGACAGCACATTGCCTTGCCTATTAAGATAAACACATTTCCATTAGGAACTAAAAACCATTTAAGGGCAGTCGTTCACTCCTGTGGACGGCAACTATGAGGAAAAAGACTTAACAAACAAACGAACGAACAGACAAAACCCCAAAACCAACCAAGGCAACACTATTTCTTGGAGGGGAACTGAAAGCCAGAAAAGAAGTACTGAGGGTGGAGTCAAAAGATCTCTTCACCCACCAGCTCTCTGCTAAACATGGCCCGCTGAGGGAATTCCTTGCTTCATCCATTCTACTTAGTCCATTCTCTCACTAACTCCCTCCTTTTTTTTTTTTTAACCTTCTGTGTTTCTAATTTCTGTCCTTCCCATTCATGAAGTAACTATCATTCATTTATTCACTCATTCATTCATTCAGTATTCTCTGTTCCAAGCACTAGGCTAAACACATTTCTCTAGGGTCAAATGTTGATGCAGTAGTCCTAGTAGTCCCCAAATCCATAAGACCCTAATTTTCTCCAAGAAGTCTGCTCGGAGATGGTAGACAAAAATCTTGAGATTGCAATTGCCTACAATACTTGGCCAAGATGTTGTCTTTCATATTACATTATGTGCTTAGCACGCGGTAACACTCAGATAATATCTATTGAACATAATTATATTCAAATGAGAAATTAACTATATACTTATTCATACACACCTACACATATAGGCAAGCATGTATAGAGATCTATGTACACAGATAGGACCTAGACATGATCCATATTCACGGTTTAAATGATTTGTATATTTTTAACTGATTAGAGTATGCATTATTCACATAATTACCATATTTAACCCAGGTTATAGATTGCTTGACAATAGCCACTCCTGTTCTTTATCACCACCCTCTGGCATGTAGCATTAATTCGATGCTATCTGTCATTAAGGCAATATGATATAGTGGGTAGAAATGTGAGCTCTGGAGCCACACTCCTTGGGTTTGAATTCTGGCTCAACCATATGTTAGCTGTTTACCCAGCATGAAAAACCATTGGCACAAAAGGTGAGCAAATTAATTCCAAAGCACTACTGCCAGAATAGAGATTTTTTTTTTTTAATGTCAGCTCTCTCTACAAGTGCTTATGAAAATGAGTTGGTACATGGTTGTAATAAGTAGACTGATTTAGTAGCTTGATATAGCAGGGCTTGACATAACTAAGGTAGAAAGCCTCAGAATTTAGAGATGTCCTTCAGAAATAGAATCTTACCTAAGTGTATGATCCAGTACCTTAGGAATTCACACCCTGTTGTGGAATTCTGCTACAATCAATTTATACATGGTTGAGGCCAAAGATGTTGTGAACTAAGTGCACTGAACAGGCCACTCCCAAAGTGTAAGTCACATTTAGAAATTCATTAACTCATTATGGCTGCCAGTTATTACAGTAAGCTTCAAAATTAATTTCTTGAGGTGCCCCCTAGTGGCATTGTAGTTAAATGCAACTCAACAATTGTCCCCACCCTAAAGAACAAAGCCTTGGACCGGAGTATTTTGCAGGCTACAAACTCCAGTCTGATCTAACAGACCTTCATTTCACTACATTAGGCCCCCGAGGAATAGCATTATGATGACAGCTTGGGATTCCAACAGAATTGAGACTACCGAGAGAAACTTTAGAAAAAAAATAGCAGTCCTTGTGCTAAATGCTTTACGATTATTATCTCATTCAATTTTTACATGAAATAGATTTCCACTCTTTTCATTTCATAGGAAGAACCAGTGAGACCTAGAGACTTTAGCAATTTTCTCACTAGTCAAACAGCTGGTAAGTGGAGGAACTGGGATAGGAACATAAGTCTACTTGACTCCCAAATCTCTGCTCTTGAGCACTGTGCTTGATTCTTTGTTCTTGGGTTGAGTTGGTGTCTGACCCACTGGGAAATGTCAATCCGCCTCTGCTCCTGTGCTCCTTCTGTGACTGTGTCTCTAGTGCTCAGGCGTCAGTCTCTGCTGAGTTGGTTAAAATGCTGGGTTTTGGGGCACCTGGGTGGGTCAGTGGTTGAGCTTCTGCCTTCGGCTCAGGTTGTGATTCTGGGGTCCTGGGATCGAGTCCCACATCGGGCTCTCCGCTGGGAGCCTGCTTCTCCCTCTGCCTATGTCTCTGCCTCTCTGTGTGTCTCTCATGAATAAATTAATAACATCTTAAAAAAAATTCTGTACCAAATTACCTTCTCAGAGAGGCTGGACCTTACTTCTCTTCTATTTAAAATCGCAACACCTCGACTTGAGTCCTACCCTTTCTGCCTGCTTTCTTTTCCTTTATGGGAATTATCCCCCTCAAATGTGCTTTATTGTTTACCTGCTTGTTTTATTTATTCTCTGTTGCTCTGGCTAGGATGTAAGCTTCATGAAGAAAGTGCAGGGGCTTTTGTTTATCTTACTTGTTGACATATCCCCAGCGCTAAATATAGGACCTGACATATAATAGGTGCTCAGCAAATATTTGTGGAACAAAAGAACAAATGCATTGTATTCCCACTGACTCAATCTGGCAGTGTTGTGAATAGAAACTTGTATCTGGTATTTTAAACTATTCCAAGATCAATCTTTTTCACTTTCCCACCAAATGTCAATTCTTTTTGGTTTCTTTGGAATCACATAGGCTTCACCAAAATGGCTATCAATGAGGAAAGTTGTGGGTACTTCCTCCAGCTAACATGAGTAGACTTCATGAAATGGCAACAGAAGAAACATAGGCTTCATCTCTTCCCCATGCTGTCAGAACCTGACTCTAGTGTTCACACTCTCGAGGCCATGTGCTCAGGGAAGTAGTAGAACTCTCTCCAACCCTGGCATGATTGATTTAATCACCTGGTCTTCTTCTCCTCACCTGTAATAGTATGAGATGTGAGCATGTAACTGAATTCTAGCCAACAAAGTTTGAGGGGCATTTTGAGGGAGTTTTTTACCCCTTCCTGAAAAAAGGATCCCTGTGCCTTACCACCAGAGATTTGGATTTGGTAGATCTGAGTGCATGTTCAATAATTTGTATTTTTAATACTACCCCTAATTCTGATGCAGAAGGTCCAAGAACTACAAACAAAAATTAAAAAAAAACAAAAACAAAAACTTGCCTATCAGGTTAATGACGTAGGGCTGCTCTTACCTGGATGTCTATCTGTTAGGAATCAGGCCAGAGTACTCAGTACCATTTGATCAGGTAATTCCTCTAGAAACTTTATGAAATTGTCCTCGCTTTCTTCCATTTTCTATTCTAGAGTGTACTTGCTTTTTTCAGTGAAAAAATGCTAATTGCAAGTGTGCTCCATGCCTCTGACATGGCCATCTCTGGCCTTTGAGACCAGGAAGCTATAGATAGTTTTACCATCAGTCCCTGCTGAATAGAATCCCAGGTTGCATCACCCCAAAACCTGCTGGCTGCCTTGCTCCTCTGAGGGCTACTTTTTGGTTTCCTCTTTGGGAAATAACACTGAGACACACTAAAACCAGATTATTAGCTTGCCCACATCTTTTCAAAAGAAATTAATATTTCATTCCACCACTGTCTATCAAGTCTAGCAGAAATTATGGTTGGCAGAAAGCATGTTTTCACTGTTTAAACACTAGAACAAAATTTAAATGAGGGTACTTTTCTCTCATTCTGCCAATAGTTGTGCCCTCTGCAGAACAGGTACAACAGGAAGCAGCCCCTGCTATAAAGCAAGCAGGACCACACCTACGGCTGTTTGAGCTGAGGAACGTACGAAAACACCTTCCTTATGCTTTATGGAATGAACCAACAAAGAACTCAGGCATCTCTGAAGTTCTGCAGGTGATTGATTTTTAGAGAAGCGACACTGCATGGGGAGTGCGGCTACAGATTTAGTTTCTAAATTGATGACTTGTTTTGAAGACAAAAGACCTCTGAATGACCCACTCATTACCACTCATCATTTATTCTTCCCACCAAAGCCACCATCTGGGGCTCTGTCCTAAGGAGTTTCAAGTCCCTCCCATATAGTCTCTATTTTTAATTATCAATGGCTTAATATTTTCAGGATCATTCACTTTACTTATCAGCAAGTATTTGTTGAGCATCTACTATATGCCAGGTACTAATTACTAATAGTCATATAATTTGGTCATTGAAATAGCAAATGTGCTATGATTTTGTCAATTATCCAGTCTATAAGCTAGAATGATCTAGGTACAATATTTTATTAATCTGCATATTTGTCCATGAGGCAGGAAAGGCACGAATATATTTTTCTCTCATTTTCCAAGAAATGCTAAGTAATGGAAAGGTTACAATACTTATTATCTCAGGCATAAAAAATAAGTACCTGAAAATTAATTTGGATTCCATATTTGGACTTTGAATTTTTCTCTCCAGTAAATTCATTCATTCATTCAACAAATAATTGAGTATCTGCTATGTGCTAGTTATGGCCCTCTGGGTTAGAGATAAATGGTGAACAAGTTGGACATATTTCCCATAATCACAGAGCCTACATCCTGTTTGGGGAGCAAGACAATTAACATAATAAATAAGTAAATAAAATGATGTCAGATCAATATCACCAATGTTTCGGGAAATACAAATAAAAAATGATAAGCTATCACTTTACCCCTATTAGGGCAGTTTTATTTATTTATTTATTTATTTATATATTTATTTACTTATTATTTATTTATTTGAGAGAGAGGGAGCGTGAACAAGGGGATGAGCAGAGGGAGAGGGAGAAACAGATTCTGTGCTGAGCATGGAGCCTGATGTGGGGGTGGATCTCATGATGCTGACATCATGACCTGAGCCAAAACCAAGAGTTGAATGCTTAACTGACCTCACCACCCAGACACCCTGACATGGATAAATCTTGAAGACATTATTGTGCTACATGAATTAAGCCAGAAACAAAAGGACAAATATTCCATGGTTCTACTTATGTGAGATACTGCATCAAATTCAGAGACAGAAAGTAGAGGGGTCATTGTCAGGGACCATAGGATGAGGGAACGGGGAGTTAGTATTTAATGGTTGTGGAGTTTCAATTTTGCAACATGAAGAGTTCTGGAGATGGATGGTGGTGATGGTTGCACAACAATGTGAATAGACTTAATGCCACTGAACTATACACTTAAACATTGTTAAAGTAGTGAATTTTATGTTACATCCATTTTGCCACAATAAAAAAATTATGCCAAAGTGTGAGAAGTTATAAGGATAAGGAAAATTAAGCAGGAGGGTAACTGGTTGCTCTGAGGGATGGGAGAAGGCTAGTAATATGATAGGATCTTTAGGGGAAACCTCATTGGAAAGATACTTGCTCAGCTGAGGACTTGTATTTAGAAGAGGAAATCTATGGGAAGAGAGAAAAAATTTAGAAATGGAAAGCTTTAGGAAAAAATTACAACAAGGAAGAATCCAAGGCAGCAGTTTGTAACTAAACTTTTGCTTCTTTCTTCACATAAGGAGGATGGAGAAAACATGATTTCCAAGGTAGTCTCTTAAGATGTTCTAAAATCTAATTATAAAATTAGGTCATGCTCTTCAGACATGTTCTTCTTCCTATAGGAACTCAATGCATAGTAGTTGCTCACTGTATTGAAGACTTAATATCAAGTCATTTGGTAGGACCAACCAGAAGAAAAGTCAATATTAAATATAGAATTATAGCATCACTACTATCTTTGGACTAGGAAGGGCCCTTTAGGGTCCTTAGTCCTTTCTTCTGAAGCTTGATTTCTCTTTGTAATGTCCCTGCTATGACATCTGGCTCCTGATCAGACACTAGATGCCAGGACCCCACATCCTTTTTTGAGTACCCCTCTGACCTGAGTAATTTTGCTCCTGAGGCGACAGACCCTCTTGCCTCAAACCTAGTTCTGTTTTCAGGTGACTTTCTTTCTTTCTTTCTTTCTTTCTTTCTTTCTTTCTTTCTTTCTTTCTTCTTTCTTTCTTTCTTTCTTTCATTTTTTTCAGGTGACTTTCAATTGATTCTGATCACTAGATTTGATGGCTAATTTTATGTGTCAGTCTGACTGCCACAAATTTGGTCAAATATTATGCGGGATGTTTCTGTGAGGATGTTTTTGGATGATATTAACATTTAAATCAGAATACCATGTAAAGCAGATTATCCTCCATAACATTGGTGGGTATTATTCAATCTGTTGCGGGCCTGAATTGAATAAAAGGCTGGCCCTCCCCAAATAGAAGAGAATTCTTCTGTCTGATGGCCTTTAAACGGGAGCATCAGCTCTTCCTTCTTCCAGACTTTGGACTTGAAGTGGGACAGTAGCTCCGCAGATTTGGGATTTACCAGCCTCCATTATCTCATGAGCCAATTCTTTGTAATCTTTGTATGTTATAGGTATGTGTATATTCTATTGTATCTGTTTCTCTGGAGAACCCAGACTAATACACCAGGAAATATAGAATAAGTCCCGTTCCAGTCCTCTTAAGGAATTGCAAAATATTTGAAGATGGTCACTGAGCACCCTGATGCCTCCCTTCTCTAAGTTAACTCCTCAGCTTTTTGTATGACAGGGCCTCAGACCTCTCATTATTTGACCAAAATGGACCAAAATCTACACTCAGTACGGGCTGATCTGGACACAGTAGGGTCAGACCATTGCCTCAATGTTCTAAATGTTATACTTCCATTCATATGGCTAAAGACCAATTTAGCTTTGTTTCATTCACGCCATTCTGTTATGTATATGTGTAACACACACACACACACACACACACACACACACACAATATGTAACCTGCTTCTGTAAACCTACCCCTCTTCTTTAAGACTATGATAGAATGAAAGGGGATGGGTAGGAGTAAATATGTTCCAAGTACATTAAAGGGGAGGGAAATAAGATTTAATAAGGGTTGCTTAACATATGTAATCTTATTTCATCTTTATTTACAGATGTGGAAACAAAAACTCTTGGAGCCTATGTAATTTATCCATATCAACATAGTTAAGAAGTAATTGAGATGGGACTGAAGCCCAGTTGTCTCTGATCTTGAAGCCTGGGGTCTGTCTACTACACCAAACCACACAGCATATACACGGTGAGCATTTAAAATATTTCCAGAGTAATATAAAGTCAGAGAAAGATGGTGTCCAAGAGGAAAACAAGGGAGGAAACTATTAATATAAGGGAGAATCAAATTTAATATCAAAGATGCTATTAATTTACCTCCTTGTTCTTTCTTTTTTTTTTTAAGAATTTTATTTTATTTTAATTTATTTATGATAGTCAGAGAGAGAGAGAGAGAGAGAGAGGCAGAGACACAGGCAGAGGGAGGAGAAGCAGGCTCCATGCACCGGGAGCCCGACGTGGGATTCGATCCCAGGTCTCCAGGATCGCGCCCTGGGCCAAAGGAAGGCACCAAACTGCTGCATCACCCAGGGATCCCTCCTTGTTCTTTTTATACCTTCCCACAGAATTCAAGAATTCTCACATAAAAAATTTCACCAGCAGTAACAATATGTGGCAAAGAAGGAATAAATACATGTTTTTTGGGTGTGCTAAGAAGGGAGGAAATGAGATGAAAAAAACCTAACAACAAATACACACTCAATAATCATGACTGTTAACTTGAATTTAGTCTCAACCCTTGAAAACCGTGGTCCAAACCATACTCCCACTTATATTAAATAATAATGAAAGGGGGGAAATCTGCTATCTGACCCTATTTTAGAAAAATTGGACACCAAACAGTTTTCATCCAGCCATAGGTAAAGTTCCCTATTCATTGAAGAAATAGTGTGATACCTAAGAAAGATCTGCAGTTACCATCCACCATGAAGAACTAACACTGTATTCAGAAAGTGGGCATTTTGCACATAGAACAATCCCATGAATCTCATGTGTGCACACACACAAGCACACTCACAAACGTGGTTTTTTTTCCCCCTCCATCTCTGTCAGTGCCCTGTGGTGGTAGTCCTTGATCCCTATGAGACCCCCCACTCTCATGGGGCTTGGCAACTTATCTGTCCTATAGAGCCATCAGTTGATGTTTCTGGTGATGAGCTCAGAGCTGTCTCTCTCCTCCTCGAGGCTGAGTGGATTCTGTGTAGAGGCCTGGCATTTCTACTAAGACTGCAAATGAGAGCCTGGGATTCAGAGCTGAAAGTGGATTTCCTGCACAGCTGAGCCAAGTGCTTCCAACCATCCAGCCAGATGTTTGTCTATATGGTCCTGGCAGTCATAGCTTGGGATGGAGCCAGGATTTGGCCGATTTCTATACTGAAAAGCTTGATGGAATGCTGGGGTGGTGCCATCCCATAATAAAAGAGGTGGTCTCTCAGATTGGCACACCACTCCCATTTGCCTTGGGAGTCTCTCCAAAAGGAAGAGGTGCTTGAGTAAAAGTAGGTGTGTCCATCTAGTCCTTGCCAGGGCTTGAGTGGAGGAGGGGAGGGTACAGGCTGAGGCAAGGTGGATGGAGAAGAAAGATTCTGAGTGATTGGAAGCTTGTGCCAGATGGAGCTGGAAGACGGTGCTCTGTTGCTTCCCTCTGCACATGTGTGGCCACCAGGGGATTGCCTGGCTATGCACACTGCTTCACATCTGTCAGCTAAATCAAAGTTGCATAATTGAAGATGCAAAGCGAGAAACATTACGTGGTGCACAAGGCTCCCCAGAGGATTTTGGATCTGTAATCCAGTGAGGAGATTTTAATGAGACATGAGCCTAGCACTCTCATCTGTGAGAGACAATCTTCCTCCAGCTGTGTTTAAGGATGTGGAAAACTTTTTTTTCCAGAATATGAGGAGTCTTTCTCAACTGGTCACTGCCTTCCCATTTCTCGTGGTACCCTTTGGCCTTCCTCCCAAAGAAATGTTTCTTTGTGAAGTTTGGACTATTTTCAGCATGAAGAAGGCACAAAAGACCCTGAGATTGAGGCTTTGGGACATATGAATCAAGAAAGGTGTGCTATATAAAACCATTAACCTGGTATCATTTCTCACAAATAAATTTAAACATTTTAAAATATTTAATCACAAAAGTAACACATATTCAAAGTGAAAATTCAAACAACACATAAAGATGGAAAGTGTGAAGTAAAAGTGTAAATAGGATTCTTTGCTTGTGTTCCTAGAACAGTGCTTCTCAAATGTTCTGTGATAAAGGAATAATTTTTCCTTATTTTCAATCCTCACAAACCAATACTTTTGTAAAGTACCATAAAAATGAATTATCAGAACAATTACAGAAAAAGGACCCAAAAGCATGCAGAATACCAACCCATTAAAAAAAAATAAGTTCAACAGATCACTGACTTGGATGTAGTGGTAATATCAAATTGCTATAACCTTTCTATACACACTCAATTTTTGTACTTACTGTGGCCCACACTTTGATCATTCATTTTCTTCTGGAGATTTTCAAAACCTTCTATACATATCAAACATACAGATAATTTTTTAAAAAAAGGTTTTATTTATTTATTTATAAGAGACACAGAGAGAGAGAGAGAGAGAGGCAGAGACACTGGCAGAGGGAGAAGCAGGCTCCATGCAGGAAGCCCGATGTGGGACTCGATCCCGGATCTCCGGGATCACGCCCTGGGCTGAAGGCGGCGCTAAACTGCTGAGCCACCCAGGCTGTCCTATACAGATAATTTTTAAACATAAGAGTAATAGTACTCAATAGTATATGTATTGGTATATAACTTGCCTTTTGACTTAATATATTTTGACATCTTTCATATTAGCCCTTAAAGATGTATATCATGTTTTTTTGTGACTGCATGGCTTTCCACAGTATGAATGTACTACATTTTAAAAAAAACTGGTCTCAACACATATGGGTATACAGATGATTTCTAGATCTTACTTATAGTCGAAATTTAATGGCATGACCTCCATAAATGGACTGTTAACTCTATATGCTTTTTTAAGAAATTAAAATTTTAATTAATTAATTTTTTAGAGAGAGCAAGTGTGCACATGTGTGCCTACACACAGGGGGAAGATGAGTTGGGAGGAGGGAGAGAGAGAATCTTCAGCAGGTTCCATGCCCAGTGCAAAGCCCAAGGTGGGGCTTGATCTCACAACCCTGAGATCATGACCTGAGATGAAATCAAGAGTTGGAAGTTTAACCGACTGAGCCACCCAAGTGCCCCAATTCTATATGCCTTTTGATGTCAAAGTCACCACTAGCACTCGTTAGAAGTTCTGCTTTATGAAAGCAAAAGCAAAATATTTTGCAGTCCAAAGGTTCTTTACCTTCAAACTAGCTTGTTGATCATTCTGAGAGTGGTTGGTTGCAAAATGACTGGGCTAAGCTTTTGTCACCATGCACAGCATAAGACACACTCTCCTCCAGAGGAGAGGGCTGGATTTCACTGCAAGGTGATTGGGATGAATATTTTAACGACAGGCTTTGCCTTTTTCACTTAGTAGCAGAAAGGTGAATGTGTAACAATGGATGCAGCCTGCCTTGGGGGTCCCACACACCACAGCCATTCTGTGGTGAGCTCTTATCTTGCTGACTCAGACTTTCCCAAAGGGCTTGCAGGAAGGAAGGTCAGCCTGGTGGCCAACCTCAACTCTGTGCCCTGTTCTTCTCTTATAGTACTTTTGCTAAAGAAGTAAATTTGGGGCTCTACATGATTACCTGCGTGATTTTTCACATTTCTGTTAGGGCCTCAAGTAGCCCTTTGTGGAAGCAGTTAGCTTTGTATGTGTAAACTACACTCCCAGTCAGGCAGGTCTAGTCAGGATGAACCTGAGCAATCAGCCCCAGCAGACTTGCTGCAGGCACAGGGCATGACCCGGGAGAGGGGCGGAGTGTTTCTGATGTTTATATTTCAGATGTCTCCAAAGCAGCCAATTATGTCAGGTCCCTGGGCATGTGTGGAGATACTAGAAAGGATTTTGCATGGAAGGCAAAATGCTTAAGCAGAAAGACAAGTTTTCCTTTCCACTGGGTTAGCCAGGCCAAGCGAAAAAGGAGATTTTAGATTTGTACTGTGAGGTTCATGGACTTGGGTCTGGTTAGCCCAGATGGAGGAAAACCAGCAGTCACTCCCCTCTTCATTTTTAGTTGAGAAATAATCTCAGACACCCCAAAGGCTTCTAAGGACCTGAAGTTCTCCTGCACAAGGATTAGGCATATACCGACAGGCAGTGAAGGCACCAATTCTTTGGTCTTGCTAGAACTTCAAGTGGTCCTGAGTAGAAGCATCTAGGCTAACAGCCAAATTGGAGTTAAATGGAGAACGAATGAGCTTCATCGAAGGCTGATTCAGCTTCACTTCTGGAGTGTGCATTATCTGTGTGAAGGAGTCTCAAGAGACAACCTGGAGATGAGTGGGCATTCTGGATATTAATCTCGTGCTCGGCCTGGGCTCTGAGATGGCATCCTGAGTGGCAGGCCTGGTCTGCATGGGGAGAGAACTCCAGGCTCAGTATGTCACCAGTGACCGGCCAGCTCCTGATGTGTAGCTCCTGGAGGATTTTTAAAAATACCTGCAAAGAGCCCTTTGAGAAGACACCTGCTCCAGCAGGCCTGCCTTACACATCCCTTCAGAAATGTTTTCTTTTTCTTCTGAATATGCTTTTCTGAGTGGGCACCCTTCCTACTGTTGGCCTCCTCTGTGCAAAAGCAAAGCTGCCATCTAACTCTGGGGGAAGCATTTTTATATGTGTATCTAGTTTTCTTCTCGGAAAACTAGGAGACCCTTTCCCTGTAAACATCTCCATTTCAAAGTTCTTAGAGGGACACTTTGTTGTGCTGATATGGAAATGCTTATCTTGTCTTCAAACTCCCTGACTTTACAAACTCTTTGCAGACAGCCTTGAAATGTTTAGTGTCGCTGAGACAAGGCCTTTGTGACAAGTGAGCCCTCACAGTCCTCATGCTCTGTCCCTGCTGCGTGGCCGGAAATGAATCTCCTTTATGTCCTACAGAGGAGACAATCACACCCCCAGAAG
Organism: Vulpes vulpes; assembly: GCF_048418805.1. Lineage (NCBI taxonomy): Eukaryota > Metazoa > Chordata > Mammalia > Carnivora > Canidae > Vulpes > Vulpes vulpes. The sequence goes on from NC_132785.1 coordinate 76,487,454, forward strand.
GAAAGACCAGGATCACAGAATAATGCAGTTAATACACGCAGAAAAAGATTGTGCGCTTCCCCCTCACTGCACAGGGCTCTCATCTCCGGATGACGACTAAAGCAGCTACAAAAGTAAACTGCTAAGTCCCTGGGCAGTGTTTTTCTTCACATCATCTGAGTGGATGATTCAGTGTGCTTCTTCGAGTGCATGTGTTCTCTCTGGGTGAGTGAGGAGAGCCCCCGGGTGTCCTCTGGCAGCTAGCTCATCAATGACTTGTGGACACTGTACCTCCAGGAGCAGCAAGGGCTGCCTCCTCTGTGACGGAGCATTCGCACTGTTTTGTTCTGCATCATCACAGGCCATGGAAAAGCCAACCTAAATCACATTTCACCAGGTGAGACTCAACATTTAGTGACGTTATTGCCATGCTGATTGCATTGTCTTAGGTAGGCAAGGAAAAGCTTGGTCCCTACCAACCGAGGCTTCTCAAACGTAGTGGGAGTGAAAAATGAAACACAAAACGAAGTGCCATTCTCTGCCTGTCTCAGGGAAAGACCTGTCAGCGGCACACCCAGAGTTTGTCTAATCACCCAAGAATTGTCCGTGCTAAAGGGACTGGCTGAGTCAGAGTGATCTGAGAGCAAAAAAGCTCTCTCGCACTTAATTTTTGCAAATTGTGTTCACCTCCCTCACTCCTTTGCATCTCTGCTGATGACGTGGGATGCCAGCCAGTGATCATGTTGATCACACGAGAAGAGTAAAGGAGGAAGGGAAGATGAGAGATGAGGAAAGAAAGGAAAAGGAAAAGAAAAAGGCTGTCAAGTGGTTTCTGCCTCATTATTATTTTTCTTTCTTGCCCAAGTTGTTTGGCAGATTCTTAGAGACTGCAGAGCCTGTTCCTTGAAAACCAACTGGTTGTCTAGACCCGGCTAATTACGGCCACAGAGATGTTCTTCTTCCCTTTCATCTCAGGCCCTGTGGGGCTCAGCTCTGGCCTTCACCATTATCTCCTGAAAGGTTAGATGTGCCACATCACCATTCAGTTTGTGCATCCAAACAGAAGCCTTGAAGCATTTTTCCCTTGCTTAGGTTGGCATAGCCAGCCTGTGGGGGTGTGACTTTGCTACTCTCTCACTCGTTGTTTTTTTTTTTTTTTTTTCCTATTGAGTGCATATCACATTAGTGTCCTGCTCTGTGCCAGATATGTCCTTCACCTTAGCCTTCTTTTCAGACAACTTCCTTGAAGGGGCAGTAACTAAAAGATCCAAACCAGGAAAATAGTTGCTACTCTCTTTATAGAGTTGACTCATTTTAAAGGTGAGGCAATCAAGGTACAGAGCCTGCTAAAAAGCATTTTTAAATGATTTGTAACAATTACTGAAAGTCAGTTAACCTGCATAAATTTTCATGGAGGATCATAGACCGTGTTTTGTATATAAAGTAACAAACCCGACAGTCTTAACTGATTTGTCAGAGGCCACACAGCAAGTTGGAGAAGAACTCAGTTTGTGAATCACTACTCTGTTCTCCTGACATTAACATATATTTTCATAGAAACAAACATTAACATGGGATTGGTTTGGATAATAAAAAATGATACATAAAAATGCAGACGATTATGACATTTAGAAAAGTTTGATCAAACGATCAAATCAATTGCAAAGATATGTAAATTGATGCGTAATAAATTGACTTCAAAAATATAGCTAACTCTGGTAATTAGGTCTAATTATTCAGCTTGTATGGGTGGTATTTGAGGTCAGTTTTATTTTTGTTCTTTTTTGCTTCCTGCTGCCAGATTTCTGTTTATATTATTGCTTAAGAGTGGGCTACAGACAAGAGAAGAGAAAATGTAAGCTCGAATCTGCTCATTTTTATCAAGTCCAGTCTTTCAAATACAGGGAGTCCTGAGGGATTATAGGTAGATTTCAACTAGCTTATCTGCATATGTAAAAAGGTACCATGCAGCAGTAAATGTAGTGAAGACAATATCACCAATTCTAGCTAGGCTTCTTACAAAATTGAGGTGCTTTCTCCTCTAGTGGTCATACGGAATAGATCTGTCACGTATTCACAAGACTTTAATCTCAACAGCAAAAATGATCACATCAATACCAATTCATATTGGGTGCTCATTACTTAGTAGGCATTGAGTTTTATTTAATACACATTATTTCATTTAATTCTTATGATAATCCCAAGGTAGATTTTCTTAATTCCATCTTTTTTCACACAAGAAAACTGAGCTCAATACAGAGCCAGCAGAGGGGAAAAGCAGCTCTGGGTCATAGGACTGCTTTTCACTGAGACGCTCATCTGGCCTAGCTCTCAATGAAAACTGTGTCTGGTTCTTGGGAAAGACCCCGGTGAGATTTATTCGAAGTCACAGGGATAGCAAGAATTTGAATCCAAGTATGTAACTAGATTCATAAGGGATATTTATAAAGTTGAGACTTCCGTGAATATTGCAAAGTCATCTGAATTTGAAAATATGAACTGTAATCAATTCTGTATCATGTGATGTGGTTATCAAGTATTTAAATCTACATTCTAATCTTAGTTCAAATCCAGGTTCTGCTACTTCGTAGTTCTCTAATGTTGAGCATGGATCTTTCTAAGTGTCAGTTTCTTCATCTGTAAAAAAGGATGTGATGCTGCTCTCTCTTTGAGCTGGTGTGGAAATTGAGATAATGTCTGTAAAGAGCTTACATATGGGTCTGGTGCATAGGAAGCCCTCAGTAAATGTTAGTATTATTGCATCTCTGTAGCACAAAGTAGAAGTGAAGAATATGTCATTGAATTAATCCAACATACTTATTCAGACAATTTAGCAAAAATAGGCCCATTACCTAAATTATATAGACCCTGGTAGTTATGTGAATGCACAAGCTTATGACTTCTGTAAGAAGGTAAACATATGTCATAATTATCTTCCTTTAGTTTAAAGAGCCTGCATTAAATCATGCAAAGCGATTAGGTCTCAGAATTTCAAAAAGTTACACTGTAATTTTATAAAACAAGTGAAACATGTTAATTAAGTTATATTCCATGCAGACTTCCCAACATCCAGTAAAAAAAATTGATACATTGATTCTGGGATGGGATTGAATAGTACCACAGAGGCCCAGATTTAGGTTTTTCTCTGGAAAGATGTAGAACAGAGAGACCACTCACTTGTTTATTTGCTCATTTGTTCAATCATTCTCTTTTGTTCATGTGACAAATATTTATGGAGTGTTGCTAAGCGGTACTTGGGTGGTGCTGGAGATACTGGGCTGAATCACATGCGCTCTTCCCTGTCCTTGTGGAGTTTACAGTCCACTGGGGAGAGAGAGGATATTACACTAGTAGAAAATGAATACAATGAATACAAAGGTGATGAATGCTTTCAACGAGAATTATGTGTCTCTTAGTCACTCTGCCACTAGAGATGAGACCAGGAAGAACCTTGAGCTGCTTGGGCTGGAGAAGAAATGCTTGCTGGATTGCCTCAGGTATTTGGGTGGGGACGTTGGGCTTGAAACAGATCTTCACTGTTGGGGTGGGGTCCCTGCTTGATTTGAAGTAGTGCTCACATAAGAAACACACATTAGGGCACAATGAGAAGACCAGAAAAAGCAGTCCTATCAAAGCCATTATCATAGACCCTGTGTAGCCTCCTGGGACAAAATGCATCCCAAAGGAAGAGCCATCTGGGCACTTTCACTTGTTTTAATAACAATGCCTCAGCCCTGGGTCAGAGTGCTGTCTGTCATTGAGATTGCTCCTTTGGCCCATAGAAACTGAGTCTAAGTTCTGGGGACTCCTGTTAAAAGCAGAATCAATGGAGAAAAAAATAATAAGTCCACAAAGAGTGGTTTTCATATAGCATTTCCATGAGACGTTAAAGCACAAGCTGCTTTTGACTGGAGAACAAGATAATGTAACAAAAGGGATTCTAAACTTACACTGTAACACATATATACCTACACACTCTGGCACAAGACCCAGCATGGCTGTGTTGTACCTGGAGCTCCAGAAGTTCAGGCATTGACCCAAATGAAGCAGTTAGCAGCAGGGGTGGCTGTGAACATAAACAGCTTTCACAGTAATGGGAGATAGTGCTCCTGAGGTGTTGTTTTGATGGCAGGCCCTCTAGCAGGGTCTCTGATAAGACCTCCCACATGGCTTCACATGTTGCAGGAGCCCTTCTGCAACAGGGTACCCAAACCTGGAGGAAGAACATGTTGGGCCACAAATTAACTAGCCCTCTTGCTCTTGAGCCCACATGAGACCCTTTGTATAGACTTCTGGAATTGGATGAACAGGAAAGTCTGTGGCCTTTTAAATCTGAATGAGCTCTGTGACTATTTTGACCAACAGAATATGGTATAAGTGACACTGGGCCAGTTTTGGGACTCAGGGCTTAGGCAACTGAAAACTTCCTCTTCCTGTATTTGGAAATGCTTGTTCTTGGTGCCCTGGGCTGCCATATAAGAAGTTTGATGACCTGGAGGCCACCATTTAATGAGAAGCCTAGGCCTAATGAAGAGTCCCTGGAGGATGAGAGCTAAATGCCAAGGAGCCCTGAGGCACCAAATGTGTGTCAAGAGACCACCTTGGAAATGGTCATCTAGCTCTGGCTGCCTTAGCTGACCATACAGAGAAGAAAGGAAGCAACAAGCCAAACCCTTCCCAAATCCCTGGTCCACAAGACGGCGAATGAAATATCATGGTTGTTTCAAGCCCCAGTGTTTGGGGGGTAGTTTGTTACACAACAGGAGATGACTAGGACCAGAGGTCTTAAGGAAAAGCACAAGTACCAGTGATCTAACAGATGGAGTGGAAGCTAACACTATATCACTGGTTACTGTTTTGCTCTCAGTCTGCTGTGGCCTGGGAAAGCCATGATTATACTAGAAAAGTGAAAAAGTAAAAAAAAGAAGAGAGAGACAGACAGACAGACAGACAGAAAGGTCATATACTGCACTGTTCTGTTTTTCCTGCTGTGGTTTTGTTTTTCTGGCTCCTTCTGTGTATCCTTTTCCTCTACTACTCCCCAAACATGTGTTCAAAAGCATCTGTCCTTGGACTCTCCCTTCTCTCATTTGGACATTATTTACCATCTTCAACTTCAACTACTCCTGTACAGATGGCAATACATGATACTCCAGCTCCAAAGTCTACCTTGGGCTACAGGTTCTCACTCTCAAATGCCTGCTCGATACCTCTTGGAACCTCTCTTCGCTTAGGAACCCAGTTTCTCCACCCAACTGCTCAACTCCTGTTAATGGTTGTCAGCTTAGTGTCTTAAATTACTAACTCATTCCCTTCTAGAATATCTTTTCTATGTGTTCCTCCCATTTCTCTGGTTCTAGTTTTGATTTTCACAATAGCCTATACTTGGTTTTCCCACCTTCCATCTTTTCCAACTATGATCTAAACCAGTGTTTTTCCTACTGTGGATGGCAACCAATTAAAATTATGAAAATCCATTATAATTAGTACTATTTTTAAAAAGCAAGAATAGAAAGTATGGGCATGTATGTATAGTAAAGGTATTATCTTATACAAATTTTGTTTCAATTAGAAATGTATGTTCTACATATGTATGTACCAAGCTACAATGAAAAATGTATTTCTTACTGTTGGCTGTGATCAAAGGAAGTTGGCAAAATAGTGGTCTGAATTGTACATTCCTGTCAGACTAGGGTCCCAAAATATAGTGTCATATTGTTCTCCTGCTTAAATGTCTTTGATGGCTAACTGTTGCAACCAAAGAAGTACCCATTCTCATTCCAGGTTCCATGACTTTCTTGACTTGTCCTAATTTCCATTCTAGTTTATCTCCCACTATTTTTGTCCACAAGTTCCAAACCAGAGTGGGTTGCTGTCTGTTCTCTGAACATTTCCTATGTTTTCTGTCCTCTAGGACTTTGCTTACACTGTTCCCTTTGCCTGCCCTCTTCTCCCAACACCTCCACATATTGACTCCATTTCAGTGCTTAAGAGGCCCTGAGGTATGGTGGGAAGGGTAAGGCCTTAGAGTCCCATCAGCCATAAATTGATTCTAGGCTCTGTCATTTATTTCCTCCACAAGTTATTTGTGTATCTTGACAGAATTTCTGTATCTCTAAGAAGGGACCTATTGGCATGAGGATGATCTGAGACAATGCACATAATGCATTCAGCACAATGTGTGCCACCCGTTAAGTATCTATTAGTGGGAGCCAATGTCTCCAACATGCCCATACTGTGTGATGACATTTATGTTCATAATGATGTAGCTACCACTTATACCGTTATAAACAGTTATGACGTAGTATCAGGCATGTTGGAGATGCTCAAATGTTAGATTTTTTTTTCTTACTCTAAGCATCCTAATTTTGTCATGTTTTATATCCAGTGATTCCTATGGTTGTTAACTTTTTAGTGGACTTCATACTCCTAGGTTAGGGATTTTAAAATGAATCTGTCTGACCTCTCTCATGGTGCATACTAATATGGCTTTTATATAGGAAATGGTTTTAAAAAATGGAATGGAGTTGGAGGCAGAAATGCCACACTGTATCGCAACCAGAGAAAAGTTCCACATCTGTGGGCCTTCAGTATATCAACTGAAAGAAAATCCTGCCTCTTTCTTTTGATTTTGCTCTGCATTCACAGAAGGCTGTATGTCTATCATTTATGGTCTGTGTCCATTAAGTACCTCCTCTTAGAGTGGAAAATAGATTGTGGTATGAAGATTCACCTTTGAGAGAGGCTATGAAGATCAAGTCTATAGATTCTGTGTGGTACCGTGGCAAAATCAGCATAAAAACAAAAAGGCGAGAATTTGAAACGAGTTATTTTAGGAGAGAAAGGAGGTGTCAAATCTTGAAAAGCTGGAATGAGTCAAATACACCAAAGATCAAATGTATAAATCCCAGGACTACACTTACTCACTTCTTGTAGTGAATGCTCTTTTCCTCCTAATCCATTATGCTAATACATATGCCACATTTTATGAGACCAAGGTGAAAACTAATCAGGCTCTATTGTAACTAAGCCTGTTTAGCTGACACATGACACCCAAAAGGATTTCTAGCCCAGCAAATCAAGCCCCCTGGTATCTGCTGGGAGGTGATGAAATGAGGTAATCACAGAGGATTGTCTCGCCAGGGCACTTTGTGAGGAGGTGGCAAAACAGGCTTCAGATCAGAGGTTTTAACCTCTTTTTACTGGACATCTGGCACTGCAAATACTGCTGAGACAAGGGTGTTGTAATCCTGACACACATCTGGGCCAACTCCAGTGGCACTGTGGCACTGAGTTTTGTAGCAGGGCAAAGCATGTAGTTTCCTGCAGATCCCTACTCTAAGAATCTTTAGGATTCTAATTGGCTTTTGACATTTCTGTGGCCCTGGAATCGCCTACTGGCAATAGCCTTTGTTAATGGCTTTGTGCACATGTGATGGGCTTTGGAGAACCAGCAAGGCAGAGAGATGTACCTAATATCAGTGTTAATGTCAAAATGAGCATGGAAAGAAGCAACTGTGTCACTTTCTATGAGTACTGACAGCCTTAAAGTACAAACAGAAAACCCAGAGCAGTAAACTGACAATGACTTGGGCTTAAACACCAGTCAATTTATTTTTGATGCTACATCTGTAATCCATTCAGCTAGGACAGAAGTGCACAAATTGCTTGAAGCTACCCCAAAGTTGCTTTCAGGCAGATCTCGGTCCCAATCTCTACAGATTCTGTGACAGTGGGAAAGTTATGCAATGGCTCTAAATCTTAGCTTCTATGTTTGTAAAATGAGAATTTGTATTTTAGGGTTGTTTAGAAGATGAATAATGCATGCACAAGGCGAGCACAAATGCCTGGCTAAGTACGCAGACACGACAGTTATCATGAAAGGTGATAAAAGTCCACATGCTAGACTGTATTGCATACTTCCTTTACAAATATTATGTCACATCACCTGGTATTGCTGCAGCTGAAGGAATGGGGAACACAGATGATAGGGTGTTACTAAAAGGCCTGCAATTACACAGATTTATTTGGAAATACAATAGTGGGGCTCTTCTCCAAATAACACAATTCAAGTTTCTTTGTCTTGGTTTTCTGTCTTGGTTCTTTTTAGCATTTTCTGTCATATTTCCAACAATTACAAATTCTTCCTCCCTCCAGGAATTGTCAAAGTGGGCACATTCTCTCCCTCTCCTTTCAATATTCTAGCAAATGGAAGAGATTGTTTTGAAGGAGTCTTTTCTTTCTTCTTTCTTTCTTTCTTTCTTCCTTTTTCTTTCTTTCTTTCTTTCTTTCTTTCTTTCTTTCTTTCTTTCTTTCTTTCTTTCTTCTTCTTTCTTCTTTCTTGATTTTATTCATTTATTTGACAGAGAGAGAGAGAGAGAGAGAGCACACAACCAGGGGCATCAGCAGGCAGAGAAGCAGGCTCCCTGCTGAGCAGGAAGCCCTGCATGGGGCTTGATCCCAGGACTCTGGGATCGTGACTTGAGCTGAAGGCAGATGCTCAACCAGCTGAGCCACCCAGGTACCCCAGAGCCTTCTTTCTTTTTCCTTTTTTTCAAATCATTTTATTGAGGTATGACTAACATGCAAACAGCTGTATATATTTGCTGTATGTGCCTTGATAAGTTTGAAATAAGTACATACCTGTGAAACCATCACCACAATCTGACCCTTAAATATATCCATCACTCCAAAAGTTTCCTCTTGCTCTCTTTATTTATTTATATTTTGGCTGCTATTATTAGCATTATTATTATTTTGAAGGAGTTTTCAATAGCCCTTCTAGTATTATTGCTTTTAAAATGGTATCAGTTTTGAAGGTCATTCACAATTTAGGAATTTTTCATATATCAACATTGGAAAAGGATTTTAAGATAAAATACTAGTGATCACAAAACAGCTAGATTTCTAAAAATCCCAGGGAGAGGCCACTCTCATCATATTATTTCCATATTATCCAAATGCTTAACAAAGATGGCAATTTATCTTTGGATGGCTTATGTTTACATATTTCTTCTCCCGAGGGTATATTACGGTTTTAACTTTCTTAGTTGCTTAAAATTCTTTTTAAAATATGTAGACCCATGTTTTTGCTACAAAGATAGAATCCATGACAAGGAAACTGAAGATATCTCTCAGAATACGAAACCTCAAGTGGCACTGAAATACTTAAATCGTTGTGTCATTTCTATTTTTACATTTCTGTAACTAAGATTTCTTACTTTTATGCTTCTGGGGTGACCACTTAATTCTACCTTATTTAGATGTCACATCATCACAGGGCCTGGCATGGAGTCCTGTTTGAAGAAGGACAATCTACATTTCCTGTCACGTCAGAGACTTTGGCATCTTCGAAGGCGGCAGCCACACACCTTCCGAGAGCTGTCTCGAATCCATCCCCATCTAAGTCAGGAGGTTCCAGTCTAGACAGAGCTTGTCTCAAGAGTGAGACCTGAAAGACTGCCCTCTTGGTTTATATCCATTTCAAAAAGCATTACACTATGTATACACAGCATTTGCTGTTGATTATTTATGATTTCTGGTGATTTCTAGAAAATGTTAGGCAGCATGCTCTTGGTGAGGCATATAATCCCCTATTATAACTGTTTCTATGAGGAAATCAGATTTGACTTACGTCTTTCTTACTTATGTAACCTTTACTGGGAATGTAGGTAGATTTGGAGGCTGCCTGTATTTCATTTTGCCATATGTAATTATGTTATATGTATAATCAGTCTTAAAAATGTTTTGGCTATATTCTGTTACTCTTGTAACCCTCTTGACTTTCTGCATATCTGTTTTATTTAGATATTGTTTAACTTATATCCTCATGTCCACCTTACACTCTCATGTAAGTCCAGTCTACGTCTCTTCTTTATCAAGGAAGCCTAAATTTAAAGGCCCTTCCTGGGGATCAGGTCTAAGGTACTGCATTCTGACTCCACAACACAGTAACTGATATGTTGACATTCCACTGTGATAAACAACAATAGGTGAAGATGTAGGTTTTCAAGAATAATCTCTTGTGAGCTCAAGTTTTGTTATCCAACAGCCCATCTGGTTTTCAGACTAACTGCTATATTTAAATTCCTAATATGCTTTAAAAAATTATTGCCTAATATTTCCCTTAATTTGTAAATCTCAGCATTCTTTAAGTACTGTGTGAGTCTTATAAGAACAGAAATACTGTGACTGAAAAAAAAAGATATAAAATAAATCACTGATTCAATCTTATTTTTGCAATTGTCATTTTTGGATGATAGCCAAGAATGGATTTTTTTGATGCGGCTTATGAATGCAAAGTACAACTCCCTCCATTGTTATCAGAACAAAGATCACTTACTTTGAATGGCTCAATATATGTAAACACAGCTGGTCCAATAGCTTGAGTGGCAATGAAACACACTGCCACAGAAGAGCTGGTTTCAGGTGTGACCCAAGGCCTCAGATGCACTTGTGCAAAAAGCCCAGAGGCCATATTATGTCTCTTCCTGATAAGAGCAGTAACTTGTACTCTCTAGAGAAGTTTCTCCCTTGCTAAAGTTAGGACCTTGAAACTAGATATATAGCCTTTTAGAGTTCTCAGATATGCAAAATTTCAAAAAATTTGGGGAGACTTACATAAAGTTGCCAACTTTGAGTCTTACAAAGAAACATCAAATGAAAAATTCCTATCAGCTACTATATCCATCATTTTTTAAAAAGACTTCATTTGTTGAGAGAGAGAGAGAGAGAAGCAGGCTCCCCATGGAGCAGGGGAGCCTTATGCAGGGTTCAATCCCAGGACCCTGGATCACAACCTGAGCTGAAGGCAGTTGCTTATCCAACTGAGCCACTCAGGTGCTCCTATCTCCATCACGTTATTCAAAAGGGCATTTTAACATAAAAAATTAAAAAGGACTATCCCTTTAGATTGAATACATGTAAGCTTTATAAAAACTGCTGTCTTCTTATTTTACAGTGTATCAGTGAACATTTTGTTACACACAGCATGGTGTTAGGGCCCACAGGCTTCACCCCAGTCTGATAAGTGCTCATTATTTATGCACAGAGATCTGAGCGCCGGAACAGTATCAGATGGAGCACCATTTTCCTCAGAGCCAAAGGATGGAAGAGCTTGCCAAACCCTAAGATTTCACATTCCCAGGATGTGTCACTTCAAGGTCACAGGTTGGCCACAAGGGACTGCTTCTAGAATTTATGGGCTCCTTGAGGAGCAAGCCAAGCCACGGGGAGCCTTCGTAAGAAGTGAAAAGAGCCTGGGCAGCTCAGTTAAGCTTCTGCCTGTGGCTCTGGTCACAATCCGGAGGGTTTGGGACTGAGCTCCGCCTTGGGCTCCCTGCTCAGTGGGGAGCCTGCTTCTCCTTCTCCCTCTGCCATTGCCTCCACTTGTGCTCTCTGGCTCTCTCTATATATATCTGTCAAATAAATAAATAAAATCTTAAAAAAAAAAGAGAAGTGAAAAGAGCAAATTCTTGCAGCCTGGTACTTAGCAGCCATATTTCATCCAACAGCATTAGAATCAAAGCAAGAGAAATCTGTTAGTATTTTAAAATTCCATCTAGACCCTCTAAACTACATGCTTGGAAATCCTTGATATTTATAAGGGATAAAACCTGAGATATGAAAGATCTCCAAATATGTGAATACGGAGATACTTGCACAGGCTTCTTGCTTTTTAAATCATTAGGTTTTTTTTTTCTTGACATGTGTATTTTCAAAATATATTATTTTCCCAAAACAAGCAAATGTTTTTGAAAGAATTATTCATTTTATTTTTCATATGAAGGCTATTTTTCTTTTTGACAGAAACCAAGTTTTCTATCACTCTAAGAATTACTTCCTAGGTCAGGAGTAGGAAACAAAACCATTTGATTGGAGAGGGATGCTGAGTGGCTGACTATGTTAACCCACTAGCTCCTCAATCACTCCCCAACGCTAGCTTCAAAGTACATGTGATTCAAATTTGAACCTCAGCAAAACTGCCAATTAACACATCACAAACCTTCATGGTCGATTGCAAATATTCAAAACCTAGAGTGTTAAATCTGTGAATACCAAGGGTCTCCTGCATAGTTCTCTGGCAGTTCAGTGTTATATAATTTAGGGTGAGAAACCCATGCTGCTGTTGGGAATGGTAACAATCACTGAATACATCTTCTTTTGTTGCAATTCAAAGCACAATAAAATAAAAGCAAAATATATTTTTAAAAATGAACATAGCAATCGCCTATATCAATTTCTCTTGTTTTCACTATGCCTTGGCATGGAGTCAATGGATATTGTGAATTAAGAAACTAGGAGATGGCTAAACATCGTTCAGGAGAAAAAGTTGGTTAAAGGACTCTTTTTTGTTGAACTACTATGCTAAAAAAAATACCTCACATTTACCAGCATTCTTAAGGATTTGATGTTCTTTCAAAATAAACTTAAAATACTTTGCCTGGTTGGATGGATGATGACAGATTTTGAGAGGAAAAAAAAATCCCCTACCAGCCACTGGGTGGCTAAACAACAATGTGGAATGTTTGTGCCTTCTCAGCTATGAGTGATGAGTTAGTCTCCCAGACATTGCTGTGATACAAGGCTCACCAGCTCAGGTGCCCATGTCACCAAGAGCCAAATCAATTAATATTTATTTGGAAAGACACCCTAACTAGCATATATGTGATAAATCAGAAATAGAATACGTGATGGAAAAACACTTTGCACTTGGCTTATCCTCAGATTTCACCGCTGTCAGAGGCAATCTGTTCAAAAGTTTAAGAGCCAAAGCAACATACATCTATTAAGTATTTATTAAAAATCTAGAATTGTTTTCAATACATTTTTAAAGAAGTAAAATAAATGGTCCCTGTCCTAAAGGAGCTCAAAATCTCCTAGCAAAAAGCAGCAGCACAATAATAGCAAATATAGTAGTAACATTTACTGGATGCTTACCAGGTGCCTGCCACTCTGCAGTTTCATTTAATCTTTACAGTAATCTTATGCATAGAATTCTAAGGTTGTCAGTAGGTTATTATAGATGAGAACACTGAAGCTTACAGAAGTTAAAGAACTCACCCAACTAAGTCTCTCTGACTTCAAAGCACAGGTGTGTTTTTTTAAAGATTTTATTTATTTATTCATGAGAGACACACACACACACAGAGGCAGAGACACAGGCAGAGGAGAAGGAGGATCCATGCAGGGAGGCTGATGTGGGACTCGATCCCAGGACTCCAGGATCACACCCGGGGCCAAAGGCAGGTGCTAAACTGCTGAGCCACCCAGGGATCCCCAAAGTACAGGTTTTTAACTATTACATCACATATACATACATATGTACATATGTATATAAATACATACATACACATATGACAGTGGGGGAAAACAGTTCAACAAGGTGAAATTTCAATGGTATTTATTGATGCTTTACATAACAAATAAACACGAATTATATTAAATGTCTATTTGAGGAATATTTGTGGGTGTTTTAATATGCCTACCTCTACCTAGAAGGTGAGGGGAATGCCCAGCTATGAGCTCAGATTCCTTTTTTCCTCTGGAAGGAACTTCTAGGAGTGCTTTCTTTGTACTCTTTCAAGAGCGCATGTCACCTGTTGTCATTTACTCTAATGATTTATGTAGGCATTGTAATTCTCTACAAGGCTGTAAGCTCTTGAACAAAAAGGATTTGGTTGCTTTCTCAATATTTAGCAATTGTTTTATATATAGTAGGAACTTGACAGTTGCAAATTCTAATAGTCTAATGAGTTACTCAGCAGAGACAGGGAGTAGTCACCTCATATGTGTTCTTGATTTCTTTGATTGTATTGTCAGTTTCTACAACTGATTTGGCTTGCATGTCAGAAGATATTATTCCACGTGATATTGGAGAAAATATTTAAAAGGCAGACAAAATTGGGATCCCTGGATGGCTCAGTGGTTTAGCGCCTGCCTTTGGCCCAGGATGTGGTCCTAGAGACCCAGGATCGAGTCCCACGTCGGCCTCCCTGCATGGAGCCTGCTTCTCCTCTGCCTGTGTCTCTGCTTCTCTCCCTCTCTCTCTCTGTGTCTCTCATGAATAAATAAATAAAATCTTAAAAAAATAAAATAAATAAAAGGCAGACAAAAAATAAGCTGTTTTTCTCAGTATTTTTCCTGAGTCTACTTCAGTAATTCCAGGAAGAGGAAGAGAACTGATAGTTTGCTAGATAGATTATTTTTAATAATAAATTTATTTTTTATTGGTGTTCAATTTGCCAACATACAGAATAACACCTAGTGCTCATCCCATCAAGTGCCCACCTCAGTGCCCGCCACTCAGTCACCCCCACCCCCTGCCCTCCTCCTCCCCTTCCACCACCCCTAGTTCGTTTCCCAGAGTTAGGAGTCTTCCATGTTCTGTCTCCCTTTCTGATATTTCCCACTTATTTTTTCTCCTTTCCCCTTTATTCCCTTTCACTATCATTTATATTCCCCAAATGAATGAGACCATATAATTTTTGTCCTTCTCCGATTGACTTATTTCACTCAGCATAATACCCTCCAGTTCCATCCACGTTGAAGCAAATGGTGGGTATTTGTCGTATCTAATGGCTGAGTAATATTCCATTGTATATTGTATATATGTATTGTATACATAAACCACATCTTCTTCATCCATTCATCTTTCGATGGACACCGAGGCTCCTTCCATAGTTTGGCTATTGTGGACATTGCTGCTATAAACATCGGGCTGCAGGTGTCTCAGCGTTTCATTGCATCTGCGTCTTTGGGGTAAATCTCCAACAGTGCAATTGCTGGGTCGTAGGGCAGGTCTATTTTTAAATTTTTCAGGAACCTCCACACAGTTTTCCAGAGTGGCTGCACCAGTTCACATTCCCACCAACAGTGTAAGAGGGTTCCCTTTTCTCCGCATCCTCTCCAACATTTGTGGTTTTCTGCCTTGTTAATTTTCCCCATTCTCACTGGTGTGAGGTGGTATCTCATTGTGGTTTTGATTTGTATACCCTGATGGCAAGTGATGCGGAGCATCTTCTCATGTGCTTGTTGGCCATGTCTATGTCTTCCTCTGTGAGATTTCTCTTCATGTCTTTTGCCCATTTCATGATTGGATTGTTTGTTTCTTTGGTGTTGAGTTTAATAAGTTCTTTATAGATCTTGGAAACTAGCCCTTTATCTGATACGTCATTTGCAAATATCTTCTCCCATTCTGTGGGTTGTCTTTTAGTTTTGTTGACTGTATCCTTTGCTGTGCAAAAGCTTCTTATCTTGATGAAGTCCCAATAGTTCATTTTTGCTTTTGTTTCTTTTGCCTTCGTGGATGTATCTTGCAAGAAGTTACTGTGGCCGAGTTCAAAAAGGGTGTTGCCTGTGTTCTCCTCTAGGATTTTGATGGAATCTTGTATCACATTTAGATCTTTCATCCATTTTGAGTTTATCTTTTTGTATGGTGAAAGAGAGTGGTCCAGTTTCATTCTTCTGCATGTGGATGTCCAATTTTTCCAGCACCATTTATTGAAGAGACTGTCTTCCAGTGGATAGTCTTTCCTCCTTTGTCAAATATTAGTTGACTATAAAGTTGAGGGTCCACTTCTGGACTCTCTATTCTGTTCCATTGATCTATGTGTCTGTTTTTGTGCCAGTACCACACTGTCTTGATGACTTTGTAGTACAACCTGAAATCTGGCATTGTGATGCCTTCAGCTATGGTTTTCTTTTTTAAAATTCCCCTGGCTATTCAGGGTCTTTTCTGATTCCACACAAATCTTAAAATAATTTGTTCTAACTCTCTGAATAAAGACCATGGTATTTTGATAGGGATTGCATTAAACGTGTAAATTGCCCTGGGTAACAGTGACATTTTCACAATATTAATTCTGCCAATCCATGAGTATGGAATATTTTTCCATCTCTTTGTGTCTTCCTCAATTTCTTTCAGAAGTGTTCTATAGTTTTTAGGGTATAGATCCTTTACCTCTTTGGTTAGGTTTATTCCTAGGTATCTTATGCTTTTGGGTGCAATTGTAAATGGGATTGACTCCTTAATTTCTCTTTCTTCAGTCTCATTGTTAGTGTATAGAAATGCCACTGACTTTTGGGCATTGATTTTGTATCCTGCCACACTGCCAAATTGCTGTATGAGTTCTAGCAATCTTGGGGTGGAGTCTTTTGGGTTTTCTATGTAGAGTATCATGTCATTGGCGAAGAGGGAGAGTTTGACTCCTTCTTTGCCAATTTGAATGCCTTTTATGTCTTTTTGTTGTCTGATTGCTGAGGCTAGGACTTCCAGAACTATGTTGAATAGCAGTGGTGAGAGTGGACATCCCTGTCTTGTTCCTGATCTTAGGGGAAAGGCTCCCAGTTCTTCCCCATTGAGAATGATATTTGCTGTGGGCTTTTCGTAGATGGCTTTTAAGATTTGAGGAATGTTCCCTCTATCCCTACGCTCTGAAGAGTTTTGATCAGGAATGGATGCTGTATTTTGTCAAATGCTTTCTCTGCATCTATTGAGAGGATCATATGGTTCTTGGTTTTTCTCTTGCTGATATGATGAATCACATTGATTGTTTTACGAGTGTTGAACCAGCCTTTCATCCCGGGAATAAATCCTACTTGGTTATGGTGAATAATCTTCTTAATGTACTGTTGGATCCTATTGGCTAGTATCTTGTTGAGAATTTTTGCATCTATGTTCGCTAGATAGATTTTGATAACAATATATTCTGTACTTCAACTTTTAAAATGAATAGAAGGCTCTATCTCCATCTTATTAACAAAAGTTCAGTCATTTTAGAGACTAGTTTTAAATCAAAAACAAAAAGTTACAGGAAGAACTCAGATTATTTGTTGGCCTGTGAGGACACCAATTTTAGAAACTTTTTTCTCCTTAGTAATGTAAATTGTGTCAATTATCCTGTCATTTTATTTAAACTCATTGTTGCAAATTAAAGGAAAAGGCTGATGTTTCTATTTTAAAAATAACCAGTATTGAAAATCTTTGAATGAAAACATAAAATAATTTAAAAGCAATCCCAATGGTACTGACCTTCAAAATTATTTTAATCACTTTTGCAGCATCATAATATTGATAAATATAACAACATTAATCACATACTTCATACTTGTCCATGAGATTTTACCTCCCTCATTCTAGCTGCATATGGAGCATACTGTCTTTGCTCTTTGACAGAGAACTGTTTGAGTAGACATTTTGTTCCCATTGGATGTTTAAGAAGAAGTATGTCAGCTTTAGTGAAGAGTAAATGATTGCTACTCAGGAACCTAACAGCAGAAAAGGGGAAGAGTAGAAATTCAGTCCTACATTTAAGTTTAGTTCTCAGCATACTTAGATTTATCCCTAGTAGCTACATATAAGAACCATTTAAAGTAACCAGGGATATGAAGTTTGTGTAGCTCTCTAGAACAGATCTTTATCCTGCTAATTTATATAATTTTACAAGAGCTTCACAAGTCAAAACCAGTCAACTCACACTGTGGAAAATGTGATACTGGTTCAGCATTGAGCTGCTGGGAGGCTCAAAGGGCTCTCTAATGCAGAAGTCACCAGCATAGACATTGAAAGCAAAGCTTGGAAGACTGAATGTGTATGAGACTCACAGAAAGAGAAAAACCCTTTCATATTCCATATCTAAGTAACCCATAAATAAGTTTTTCTTGACTGTCATGCAGCAGAGGGGTGCTCACTCTGCTTTCTCCCACTGTTCAGAGCTATGAGTGACCTTTGTGCCACTTGCCCGCATTTAGTGAGGATTTAAATTCTTTTTCTTTGCACTCATCAATACCAGCCATCATATTCGACAATCTCCCTAGCCCCACCCAAACACCCTAGCCCAATATTTCCTCGACTTCTTATTTTCAAAATTCTCTACCACTCCTTCAATGTAGCATCCTGTTCCTAAGGTAGGGCATTTTGTAACCTGGAATTGTGACACTGAGACACTAAATGCCACAAATCCATCTATCTGTCCTCACCTCACCCCTCTTACTGCCCTGGTTCAATAATATCTGCCTTTCAACCTCATCTGGACCTGCTTCTTTCATCTCTCCCCCTTGTCTCAGCCTATTGGGACTTCTCTTGGATTCTCCTCTCTTCTTATTCTTAATATATTCTTTTATTTTTTTTTTGCAATCACACTCAACCCATCAATTCTTAAAAATTTCCAACTGCTTCCTTTCCATCAACTGTTACTATCCTTGGTTTTAGTATCACTCTATGACATGACCTAAAGATTGTTGCCACGCCATATGTACAGTGGCCAATGCCAAATGGGAGCTCAATATGACTCTTGAGAATCCTGCTGTAAGCTCCTGGCCCTTTCTCTCTTCTATTATCACAGGTGCTATTTCTAACCTTCACATCACTTTTCTCAAGTTCTCTCCACTCTCAGCAGATAATCTGGCCTTCGATTTCACAGAGTAAATAGTGGTTATCACAGAGGGTATCTGTCAACATCCAGCTCCCCACCTTCCAATCTATTTACCTTCACACATCTTGTCTCAGAGAATTAGAGATACCTCCTCCTGTTAGAATGTATTTCTCTACTGACACCTTTGGCTCATGCCTCTTTAAAGGTTTTGATCTGTCAATTACCCTTTTTCTCATATAAAACCTAGCTTAAATCCCTCTCATCTTTAAAAAAAAATCCCCCAAATCTGACCTCTGTAAGTGGCCTTAATAGGGGTCCGCAAGAGGTATGTCCAAGTCCTAAGCCCTGGTACCTATGAATCTGAACTTATTTGGAAATAGGGTCTTTGCAGGTATAATTAACTTGATGATCTTGAGATGGGATCATCCTGGGTTAGTGTGGGTCCTAAATCCAATGACAGGTGTTCTTATGAAAGACAGAAAAGGAGGAGACACACAGAGGAGAAGGTCATGTGAAGATGGAGGCAGAGACCAGGGTTATACTGAACAAGCCAAGTAATGTTAAGGATTGCCAGCAGCTACCAGGAGCTAGGAGAGAGGCATGGAGTAGATTCTCCCTCAGCCTCCTGAAGAAACCACTTCTGCAGACATTTTGATTTTGGACTTCTGGCTCTCAGATTATGAGACAATGTATTTCTGTTGTTTTAAGCCATGCAGTGTGTTGTAATTTATTACAGGAGGGCTGAGAAACAAATATATCCTCTGTCCCATAAGCCCTTTTACTTATCAACGATTTCAGTCTTTTTATTCCCTGAGAGAAGAGTCTGCCCTCATTATGCTCTCTCTCTCTCTTTTTAAAAATTTTAATTTATTTATTCATGAGAGACACAGAGAGAGGCAGAGACACAGGCAGGGGGAGAAGTAGACTTCCCACAGGGAGCCTGATGTGGGTCTCGATCCCAGGACCCCGGGATCATGACCTGAGCCAAAGGCAGACAGACACTCAATCACTGAGCCACCCAGGTGCCCCTATGCTCTGTCTCTTACCTTGACTATGTCACTCAAAAGTGTGATCTCCACAGTCATTACCTTCCAACACTCATCCTTATGATCTCATTTAACCTTAGTTAACCTTAACTTAGGTTAAATGAGATAGGGTCCCTAAAGAACCTATCTCTAAATATAATCACATTGAGAGTTAACAAAAGGCTTCAACATATGAATTTAGGGTTGGAGGGACATAAGCATTCAGTCCATAACAGTATGGAAAATTTTAACTCCATTCCTGACATGAAGTAAGGACTCAAAGTATGGCGGGTTCCTCACTGCCATTCACTCATTCATTCAACAGTGTTTCAGTGAGAGTCTGGAATAAAAATGTAAATCTGAGGGTGTTCGCCTTGAAGTCATTCCCAGTCTAGTCATGGCCCAGATTCATTGATTGATGATGAGTGCAGTGATCTATCTGTCCACAGGGTGGAAAGGTGGGTGAAGAAGTCTTAAGGGACAGATGACACCTCAGCTGAGTCTTGACCAAATGGTAGAAACAGCCAGGAAGGAGAGAAGAGTATTCTAGGCAGAGGGAACACCACTTGCAAAGGCATCTGTGAGAGAGCATGGCACATTCTGGGACAGTGAGTGATCTGCTGTATCCAGAGTGCAGGGCGTGTGTGTGGGAAATCAAATCTCCCTGGAGAGGGAGACAGGGACGGATGATGAAACAGCCCACACTCTAATCCTGAGAATCCCAGGGAGGCACTGAGGAATGGAAGGCAGAAGAGTGACACATTCAGATTTATATCCAAACACTACTTCTTGGATTAAAAAATGGTTCCATCAACTTACTGTCTTTGGGACTCACAAAAATCTCTTTGTGTCTTATTTTCCCATCTGGTAAGTGGAGAAAATAGATAATAATCCTACTTCAGAGGGTTGCTGTGGTGTAATTAAACTGTTTGTTATATGTAAAGCACTCAGTGTCTGACACATTTGATATGTTCCATGAATGTTCGCTATTATCATTATTTTAATTAGAGAGCTCTGACAGCATAGGAGGCATTCAAAATGTAAAGAGACTCCCAGGGCAGCTCCCTCAGGACGCAAATGCAATCATCCAGGTTCAAGACTGGAACCTGCACACCATGTTCCAGATGCAGTGGCCTCTTTTCTATTCTCCACTCCACCACCGAACTCATTCCTACTTTTTCCCTTTGCGCTTACAGTTCCTACAACCCAGAATATTCTTTCTCCCAACTCTTTGCAGGGCTGGTTTCTCATCCAGTATTCTGTTCAAATGTAGTCTTTTCAGAGAGGTCTCCCCTGACTTTCATAGCTAAGGTATTCACCCTCCTTCCTGGTTATTCTTTCATCCATCGGTCTATTTTTGTTTGTTTGCTTGTTTGTTTTTTTCTGATAGAAGTCATCACTGTCTGACATGGTCTTTTGCATTTACGTATTCTTTTTCTTTCACAAGAATGTAAGTCTGGTGTACCCAGAACAGGCTTGTTCATGGAGAGAAGGAATGAGTGAATGACCACTTGAACTAAGGAGGAGAAAAGCGAAGGAACTGATGTATGTCAGGTAGTCACTGCACCGCTGTCCCTCACATGACCCCTATCCTGGGTTATTGCAAATACCTCCAAACCTGTAGCTCTGCCTTTAGCTCCACCCAATCAGGTACTTAATTCATACTTCCTTCAGTTGTTCCATGTGGGGTCAGGTTGGGCTCTCATTAAAACTCCAACAGCACCGAGGGCAGTGTCCACACCCTAACGCTTCTTCCATCCCTTTTAACAGTGGTAGTGGCTCTAACCTTAAGTTTTCCCCTTCTGACAAGGACTCTTGAAAATGTAATGAAGTCTGTGGACTTTCCTTAGAAAAATACATGTAGACACAAAACACATCTGCTGGCCTCTCGAGGTCTATGAACATGGATCATGAAGCATAATACGTGCACTGACTTCCTGCAACTGAAAGGCTACTTCGTCTGTGAAGGTTAGTTGAGGGCAGAAGTCATTTAGCAAGGCTCAGTTTAGGTGGGGCTTGATCTAGATTTTCAGGTATGGTAGGATTGAATAAATACATGAGGGAAAAGGGTATTCAAGTCAGGAGAAAAAGCATGAATAAAGGCACGAGGTGGAGGACAACAAGGTGACCCACTTGGAGATCATGCTTGAGGGAATCGAGAAGTATGCAGGAACATAAGATAGTATCAAACCTGACTTGGCACAGAAGGCAATGAGGAAGCTATACACCTTTCTGAGCAGAAGAAAGATGTGATGACTGTGGTGTTCAGACAAATGGACCCAGAGAAGAGAAGGGGGGGGGGGATGGGAAGCAGAAAGCTTGGCTAAAGTGGCTATGATGGTGGCAGTTAAGAATGGAGAGGCAGAAAAGAACCAGAGAAATGTTCCAAAGGAAGAACCGGCATTTGGTGAGGATGTTAAGATTAAGGGATCTAGTGTTGGAAAGAGCTTGGGAGGTGGGATGACCAGTGGAGCGGGAGGCAAAACCATTGGTGGTATCTTCCTCATAGGAATGGTTTGCTGGGTATCAGACAAAACCAGCACAGCTGTTTGTTCCCCTTACCAATTTAGAGTCTAGACCAGATACCAATGTATCTATTCAACATGCTTCCCGGGAAACCTGCTGTGAATTCTACTAAATTCTAATAAGTGAAAGAAATGCATGAGTAATGTTTCCAGAGTGTATATCAAAATTGCCCACATTGAAAATATTTCAGAGAAATTCTCTTTTAGCAGCCTGTGCCCTGCCTGGAACCTGCTTTTAATGCAATTGCATCTAGTCATTAGTCATGTTTCCACTCTGCTCCCTAAAGCCCTTCTCAACAACAGTCACACTGATAACACCTACCAGCATTGCTAAGGCTTTGCATAGCTCTAATTCACTTTCTAATGAAGGCATACCCAGGGGTTCCCATTGATCTCAGTCTCATGGAAAGGAGCACACTTTCATCTAAGGATGTGGAGTCACTGGTTACAAGCCTTTCTGATGGCTCATCCAGGTTCCTCCACGCCAAAATTGTCCTTCAGCATCAAGCCATTCACAAGTTGTGCCTGGTAACAGTTACAGGTAGAAACTAAGTGATTAGGTAACTTTACTGACTCTCGGATGATGCAAAGTATTTCAGTGTCTGAAACATTCTGCACTGTGCTCAATCATTTTAGGTGAAATTAGGCATGAACTTGAATTTGGGGTAGGCGGTGGGTGGGGAGATCAAATCACCCACTCAGATCACCTCTCTAATTGGGAGCAATTAGAAAAATGAGTTCTAATTATTCAGAGGAAGGCCAGTTGCAATAATGACACCTCAAACTAGGGTTGGAGCTGGAACCGGGACAGCCTTGGCATTAGAATGGAGCTTGCACCAGTCAGTGAGACACACTGCCCAATTTGATAGTTATTTCTGGGACAGACGCATTTTTAAAAATTAAAAAAAAATCAAAATATGAAAGAAAATTTAAAGACTTAGATATTCTTTTCACTCTTTGTTGTTATTGTTAAAAGTCTCCTTGCATTATCAAAAATGATTATTCCGGAAAAATTTATTCAGGTTGTCAGGTATTTTGTCGATGAAAGTTACTAGTCTGTAGCAGAGAAGCCCAGGCACCATAGATGAGTTCTTAATGGCAGATCTGAGGAATGTTTAAATCGAGCCGTGTTTAGGGGGCATTTTCCAAGACAGTATTCAGTAGATACATTTGATCTCCTTGATTATTAGCACAAGAGACAATAAAACAAGAGTTTTATTATTTTTTTCTTTCTTTTTTGCACAAGAGATAGTGTTTCTTTTCTTTCTTCTTTCTTTCTTTCTTTCTTTCTTTCTTTCTTTCTTTCTTTCTTTCTTTCTTTTTCTTTCTCTCTCTTTCTTTCTTTCTTTCTTTCTTTCTTTCTTTGTTTCTTTTCTTTCTTTCTTTCTTTTTAAAAAACACACCCTTGTGCTGAGGGCTGACTTTCAATAGATCACAGCAAAGGAGGGGGTCTGCTACCTATGAAACCCCAAGAGATAGTATTTTAAATCAGGCCTGTTATGCAAGAAGTTTAATAGTTCCTCATAGAAACTTACACACTCATGCAGTCTGGATGACCCTGTGCTATCAGAATGTTGGATCTGGTTGATTTATATTCTCTGCGGTGGAGAGATCTTGAAAGTTAGCTCATGGATGGTGATGGTTCTATGTGAGAATGACTTGAAATTGCCCTAAGCAGCACCCTGTCATTTCTGGAGCTAACCTTGCCTCTCCTGATAGCTTTAAGGCCAACCATAATATCTCTTGGGGTTTGAGATCACTAGATTGACATCTTAGGTGTCCCCAGGTGGAGCCCAGCCCTTCCTTTTAGAAACAGATCTGCAAGCTAAGGCCAACCAGACAATTTCTAGAGACAAGAGTGGGAATAGAAAAAGGAGCCAAACTGCACAGGCTCAGCTTTATGTCTCTTCCTTCCACAAGAGTGGACGAGAGATGGGAAAAGAAACACTGACTGATCACTTGCCATGTGCCACTTACTATCTTACCCAAGCTGGCTATCATGATTTCATTTTGAGATAAGGAAACAGAGTTCCAGGGTTCTGTATGTTTACTCTACACTACACATTTGGCAGTTTGTTTCTTAAAAATGTTTTATGGAGGGAACAAAGAGGTACAACATTGGAACTGATAACTAAAATGAATTCTTGGCTGCTTTGTGAATATCATCTATTTTTACCGTTCCCAATTCCCACATGAAATGATGAAAGTAGAAATAAATTATTCTACTAATTCCTTTACCTGACTGGCGCTACCTAAGGGTGGTTGCCAGGGAAAGATGGACCAACACAGTGTCTCAATGGGTACTGTACCCTTATGGAGTACATAATTGGCTCAAGAATATGTGGTCAATTTTCCTACAGGAACAGAGCAGGGAAATTCATTTAAGACCTGACCATTCCTCTCTGACATAAAGGAGGTTGCTTGTGAGTGAAGCAGAGTGAACCACATGCCCTCGGGCTCCTTTGATCTTTATTGGAATTCTGATTCCACTTGGACCTTGGGTTTGACAATAAAACCATATTAAACAAAATCAAATATCAAACAAACACTATATATATATATATATATATATATATTTGGTGGTTTCATCTACATATGTTTAATAGTCTGACACAACCCTTTGGCAGTCATCTAGAAAGTAACCCTGCTATGCTTGACTTTCTGCACGTGAAAAGTAGAGGTGTGTGTATATTTTCCTTCATCTACCCCAGAGGATTATTGAGACATAGCCTTAAAGCTATTTGAGCTTCTTACCAAATGATGCTACTGGAATACAAATTATTATTAACATCACGGCTGTTAAATGGTTTAAAACTACAATACGAAAAACAGAGCATATAGATCAGTGTGTCAGTATCCTGCATAATTTAAGTTCAATTTGAAGTTGGTTGTCTTTGCATGCTCAGGTTCTATATTAAAGCATTCTTTTGATGAAAGCATTTTCAAGAGGCCAGATGTAGTCACCCTGCAAGAAGAATAATGAAGGTGCAAGAACAGACATGCACAGGTAACACCTGTGGAAAATGGATGTTTGAGCTCTCATTTCTTTAATGCATGTTTATATTACAAAGTACCACTGTGGTGAAGTTGGGGGAATCTTACAAGTCTCTATTAAGTGCTTAATGTACAGGTTATGCGACTTGAGACTAGCTGGAAACAGATACTGAAATTTTGCTTTGGTAAGTGAAGCATTTTGATAGAAACAAAATGTGGTATCAATGAATATGATTTCTTGGGGACAAATGTGATATTTCTAGTCATTTAAGACCCTGCTCCTGGGTTTGATTCTTGGGAGACACCCTGGAGTATAGGAAAGAGTATGAGCTCTGCAATCAGACACGCCTGGATTTATTTATTAGCTGTGGGACCTCAGGCACCTTGGTTTCCACCTATAAAATGGGGACAATAAAATCTACCTCAAAGGTTGTTGTGAAGATCACATAATGTAATGTGTATAAAGAACCCAGAAACAGAGTAGGCACTCGTTAAAAATTATTCTTGTTCCCTGCTGTTTGGCACGTTTCAAGCAACTATATTATTCTTAAAATACAGTCGATAGATGGGCATTTAAAAAATACCTGGTTTTGAATACTTGAATGTGAGGCAAGCCAGAAGTTATTTTCTTTTCTATAGATAACTCACTAAAAAAGATATTCTGTGATATACCTGCAATTAGGACAGGTCTATTCAGAACCGGCTCTGTAGAAGAGCTCCATTTGAAAACTAATCAGGAGAACTGTCACAAAATGAATCCAGAATATCCCTAAATGGTGTCTAAATTCCCAGGGACATACATCATTCTGGAGGCAGAGTTCATATGCTTCATTTAATCCCTCCAACAGTGTCTTTGTGAAGTTCTTTCTCGGAGTCCTGAGATCATTCTACTTCTTTTTCTCTTGGACCATAGAGGTCCTGTATAATTTCGGTTCCCTTTATCCTATTGGATGCACCAGCGCTTTAAAACTCCTTTTAAGAGCCATCTAGAAAAGAAGGGAAAAAATGGCATGAAGAATGGGAGTGGGGTCAGATGGGGAAACTCTGAAAGAGTTTGGCATACCACCCTGACCTCAGACTCCAGAGTCATACAGGACACATTCTGGGCCATGCCATGGGCCCCTGTAGAACTGATGGAGGCGAGGCCCCACCTCCCTGGCAATAATGAGTCACTGCCCTTCCTAAACTTTCTTGCCTGAGGGTTGCAGAATCAACACTGGGAGTCTTGATAATGAAAGTTACAGTGTCATGGCAGTGTGTTCTTTAACATTTGTTTGGTGGCCCCAGATGAGTTGGAATCGTGTAGAACATGAAGTACCTGCTCTCAGGGACTTGAAATTTTGTGAGAGTTGGCAAGAGCAGCAGAAAGAAGAGGGGAAGAGAGAGATGCCATTAAGACAAAGTCAGGAGAATGGCCTTTCAAATATATTCTCCTTAGAATATCCTGAGAAGTTATAAAAACTATAGGAGAAAAAAAAAAACTATAGGAGAGCAGTTATTTTTTCTCATCCTGGCTAGGGTCCCCACTTATTCTTTATCTCAGGATTTTGAGGTAATATAAATTAATTTCACCATTAGTTTTTCCTTCCTTACAATGGGGCCAATGGAATTTTTATAAATTTACAAAAACCTCACTTAGCGTGCAAGTTCTAGAGTTCAATTTCAGGATGTTTTCAAAAAGGATGAACTCTTGTGAAAATTAAAAAAACTAGTGCGGAAATGGACATTAATTTAGAAAATATGAAAAGCGTGAAAGCACTAAACTGAATTAATATTATTCCAAATAACTGTACAAATACTTGAACAAAACAGATGCCAAAGTTGTGTACAAAATAATATTAAGTACAATATCATCTTCTAGAAACTTTTTTCTTACTGAAACACATGAAAAAGTTTTAAGAAATTATTACTTCTTCTTCTGATGCAGAAACATGTCTAGTTAACCTAGGAACAATTAAGATGAAGAATTGCTCTGGTCTCATGCTATTTTTAACACCTAAATTCCCTGCTTGGATTTTCTTAGGCTGGGACAAATGGTTTCTTTGAATAGTTCCTCGCAAGCATGTCTGTTTTAATCAGAATGCTTGTGCAATGCGTAAACTTAGCTGTACCAAACCAAGGCGACTCGAGGTGTAGACACTCGAGTAATTTGTTTGATGTGGACCCTAAGCAACTGCAAACACTAACTTAAAGCACATTGCTCTCTGTACTTCGAAAGGAAAAGACCAGCATTTCTCAGGCACTCTGCATTTATTTTTCAAGAAATGGAAGAAATGAAGTGGCTACTTTTATAAGCTCAGACATATTTACAGCATTTCTTTATTTTCTTAAAGCATAACAGCATCCATTCATCACTTGGGAGTAACAAAGCAGTAACCTGATATATGACAAATATTACGAGCTTAATGGCTGATGTCCATTACCGATGGGTCCCGCTCACTCTTCGGAGGGGATTGGCACGGGAGGATTACTGAGCAAACAGAGCACCTGAAAAAACTTGCACTCCACGGTCTGTCATCAGGGCTCTGATCGAGGGCATTACCTGAGAACTGCGGCTCTTATCTGAAGCTGCAAACTGCTGCCACTGCCAACAATTCTCAACAAAGAACGGCGGTTATGGAAGGCTGAGCTGGGGAGGCAGGCGGCCGGGGGTGCCCCCTTCCCGTAGCCCACCCCCTTTCTGGATCACCTGAGCCCCAGCACCACACGGCCCTTTAATCTGGATGACCGCTGCAACGGAGGACAGGCATGCCACGTCTGTCTGTGTCAAAAAACAAAAAGGCTCCAAACATCTTTATAGTCATAGAAAGTACTTAGCCTTTAAAATGCTCCTTAGCTTCAAACCAACTAAGGAATGTGTCCGTGCATATGGTTAAAATTGTGATGGAAATCTTTGGATTCTATTAATATTGAAAGTGCGTGCTTTGCTGTCATCTCTCTTTCTCCTTCCCTAAGAGGACCTCATATCCCTGAGAACTAAACTTGTTTCACTGGTTTGACCCTCATGAAAAGTAAGTCATTGCTTTCTCTTTAGTTGTTTTACTTACCTACAAAAGATCAGTTTTCCAACCGTAGGTTTTATGGCTTAAATGGACTTGTCAAATTATAAATTCCAGGTGAAAATGGGATTTTTGTAGTTTTGGTTTTACTAATTTTACTGTGTCTGCAACCAAATAAATTATCTACAGCTTTCCCAGAAAAAAAGATATTTACCTAATGTTTCCTTGTTTTTATTGTTGTTTCCTTGTCGGATTTTATTTCAAAGATGTTTTAGCATTTGGCTTATTTGTTAATGTCTGCTTAATTTCATTTACAAGCTGATGAGTATAATACATACAAAATATTAACTCTATTACAGAAATAAAAAAAACTCTACAGGAAGTTGAAGTACTTGGAATTAATCCTGATATCATATCACTATGATAATCTCTTATAAATAGTTAAATTCAGTGAAACGAATAGTAGGAGTCATTTGATGTTGAGGTTCTGCTACTGATTCTGTTGTGCTTAAAGTATTTCATAGTTGTTATTTTTTTGGGGGGGGGGAGTATGGGTGGAGCAAGTATCTTTAGGGAAAAAAGGACAAAGGTTAGAATGAAGAAGAAACATGTCTTTTTAAGACATGTTTTACAGTCTTTTTAAGAAAACTGTTGAGAATTTGATGCTCATATGCTTTCTACTTTTTGATGCTTTTTGGTACTCGTGATGGTCATTATGCTTTCATTTTGCTAGCACCTTTTCTCCTGAAAAAATTTATTTCTATCAGTCTTCATCAAAGAAACTATCAAATAGTTGATTAAACAACAACAACAAAAAAGTAAAGGGGTGTGCAAAGTACTATTTACGAGCTTTAAAGACAAGATCCCCAACTTTGTAGGGTGACATTTAATATCCTCTGGCCCTAGCATCTAGGAGTGTTTTTGTTAAATTTTCCTTCTGAAGCATGGCGGCGGCATCTTTAGGGTATAAGTATATTGATAGGGACAATTCTAAGGTAATAGCATAATAATAATTATTAGCTAGCTCAAAGGAAATGTCCGAACCATAATAAATCATCATCATCAGAGTTTCAAAACTATACAAAAATTTCAGTTATTTCTAAACCTAATTTTTGAGGGTTTTGGTGCATTATTCTGGTTTTCTTGGTGCATTATTCTGTTTTAATCTGTAAATTATCTATTTCTCTCTTTCTGCCTTTGATGTCCTGCCACATCTGCTCTTGTCAGGTAAAATGTTTAATTTATTCTGCTTTAGCTTGCAAAAAAGAAAAAAAGAACAACGAAAAACTATGGGTTCGGCACTGAATTCCCAAAATTCTTTGGCATATGAGCCCGTATTGGATATTAAAAATGGTTTCTGTTCTGCCCATATTTAAACAGATAGTTCACCCAGTTATGGATCATTGAGAATTTTTGTTCTCCAAAAAGCCTGCAACACTTTGGAAGGTACAAAAATAAGTCCTGTTAGAAAAGCCACAAAATAATGGGATTTGGGAAACCAGGTTTAAGATGAAAGGTTAGTGAGCACACACAATTGTACAGTGATGATTGTCCTACGTTTTGAAAAACAAACTTTTCAAAGCAGGAATTTGGGAATGTTGGACTATTATAAAACTACGTATATATCATTGCATCACGGTACTGGAAAAAAGGGATGTGTATAGTCAAATTCTGTATTACATCTTCCAAAGATGGTACTTCAGTAATAAAACAAACACGTTATATCAGTTTTCATTGAATAATAGAGTTCAAATTTAAATGTAGCAAGAAATACCATCAAAAGATCTGTCCTTCGTTTTTTTCTTTTTAAATTTCATAACAAATAGCAAAATTTAGCAAACATAAGCAAATGACTACAGGCTTTAAAACTACTGTTTATGCTTCTATTAGAATGGCTAATCTAATTGAATTGTATTATATTTCTAAATGGATCCTCCCAGAATTATTTAAATCTAAAAATTTTTAGAGAGAAAATTATGCTATCTGTAAGTTGCTAATTAGTAAGTAAGCATCAAACTAACGTATTCCTAGAGGTAACATTTTATAAGTGCATGCATTATTTTGGATGGAACTTAAAACTATACCACTAAATTGCCTTTCACAGGGAAACATTCTGGACTTTACAATAAGATTCTTGTTCATTACATATTTACTTCCTCCATCTAAACAAAAACACTTTAACTGCCTTTTAAAGTCTAGAAATTTCTTTTACAAATCTTATTGAAAGCCTCTAGGTTTTAGTAACTAATATCTACTGAGAAAAATCTGGCTTAATTATGGTTCTTCGCTCCACCAGCAGCCATTTTAAACAGAAAACTGGTTTAGTTGTGTTGACAATCACATTTTAAACTGATTCTTTCCAGATGAAAAGATACTTTTTCAAACAATGTAATAAAAATGTAAACTCAGCTGTTTCACAGACATAAAAGTGATTTATATCACATGTACTGTGCTTGTGGAGCTTTTCTCCTTACACAATGGAAGTTTTATTTTAAGGAAAAGTTAATAATTAACAGCTAGGAAAATCCCACAATGCAAAGAAGTCAGCTATAGGGGATTAACCACCCTCCTTTGCTCTCCCACAAAAATCAGCCAATAAACCTGGTGAGAAAATGATGTGATATTTGAAAATTAAAGAGTCAACATCAGGATGGTCCTTACCTTTGGTGGGGACCGGTGCAGAAGGGAATGGAGGGAGGGACCAGGAGGGTTCTGGGAGCTGAAAATTTTCTATTTTTTGATCTGAGTGCTAGAGACTTGGGTATCTAGCTCGTGAAAATTCACTGAAACTGTATGCTTATGTGTACTCTCTGTATGATACTATACTTCAATGAAAACGTATAAAAAGAGATTATATATCTTTTTAAGTGATAGTCTGAAAAAAAAATTAGTGTAACTAGATAAATAGTTATAAATACTCTGAGTTAGAGTAGGACCATCAACTATTCCCCCACAGAACTCTATTACCAGAGGACCAAAAATTATGCTGGTGGCTCATGGGATGAGTCCCATAAGCCAAATTTATGTTTTAGGAGAGAGAAATATGTGTGGGAGAGAAAGAGCATATCTGAGGGCTCATAGCTGCAATCTCTACAAAAACATGATCTTTTTGAAGAGACTTTCACAGAGGCCTATAAAATTCATGTGTCTAGCAGAATTTCTCAATGGCTGTGAATCTGATTTCTGTACATCCAGTTCCCAATTATTCCTGCTAATGGGAGGCAGGCCACATGGGTAATTGAAAACCCACATTCAAGAGCTGGAACATACCCCTCCTCCAACAAAATGGGGGTCAAGTATTAAATAAATAGAAAAATTGGTCTGTGTTTGAATTGCTAATAAACTGTGAAATATCCAAAGTGCAGGCAACTGCAGGGCAAGGAGAGGACACCATCCAGCTAGTGATCCTCTGGAAAAAAATCTATAATTGGACAGATTAAGTGGTACCTTCATATAGCAAAAGCTTAATTTGTACCTTTGTTCTGTGAGTTTTGGTATTTAAAACTCTGAAGTTTAATCCATCAGCACACAAATGTTCACTATTTCCATTTTCTCAACATAATAGTTCTTAAAAAAATTAAAAGCAGTATGTCAGATTCATTTTTGGTATCATGAATTCTGAAATAGTTCTCGGTTGTCTGATACCACCAGGACTACTACTAGGGAAAAATATATTTTTACCACTATCACAGTTCTCACCGCATCTTACACTAGTTGTCACTAATTCCCTCCTGCTAAAACTCCTCTCTCATGTTCTTATTTCCTAATCCTTGCTTTTCTGTGGCGCCCTTACCCTCTGAAATGGGGTCTTCTACTGGCTTTATTTACATTTTTCCCCAGGTTTAAAAAAAGTAAAAATATCATCTTTAAGCATACACATATGCACATATGTTCAGCTCAAATAAAACTGAAAGGTCTGGATACAAACAGGCAACAGACAGGCAAAGATACTGTGATTACTTCTCTGTACTGTGTGGGGAACGTAAAAGAACTTCTTAATCTGAAATCTCTGAAACAGCTGTATTCTGAGGGAAAACAGAGGCAGAGTGTGGCAGAGACAGGCAAACTGTTTTTGTCCTGGCAAAGTCACTGATAGGGAAAATCTGAACACACACTATCAGTGCAAGAGTCTGGGGTTCACACTTCCAAGCAGCCAGGAAGCTAACAGGCTATTCTGTACCTTGCAATCATCCTGAAGAAGAAGCCTCTTCCCATCCCTCTTTACCCTCTGTCCCCTTCCCCAACCCCAGGAGACACACAAAATCCCTCAGCAGGAAGACCATGATGGTCTCACACAAGCCATGGTATCTGCAGTTAGAAGTTAAGGCAAAGCATAGGCAGAAGTATATGATGAACCCAAAGTTAATGGAGCAAATGTTTTCAGAGTTACTTGTGTACATCCCCAGGGTCAAATTCAGTCCTCAGAAGTCCACGTGCAGTTTCCATAGAAATAACTATAAATACCGAACAGGGAAAAAAATCACTGCAGTCAGTCTTGTTCTCTGTATTGACACATGGTCTTTATTCTCTTCTGGCTTTATCTTTTGAATGGCAAGTTTTGGCTTGGTTTTATTATGCAGTGGAACTTCATCAACTCACACACACCTTCAAGAGAACTAGAGTAAAATACTTGTGGGGATCAGTAAAGAACTAGATAAAACATGGCGAGAAGAAGCAAATCAAAGAAGGTCATGAAACATATTCATTTTATTGGGCTATGAAAAAAAATACAGACTTGGAAAGTGAATATGATGTCACCTCAAAGGAAAATAAATAGTTGACAGAGATGGAAGCGTCAGTCAACAAGCATCAAGGCAAATAAGTAAAAATGTCTGTGGCCAAGGCTCATGTAGATAAAATACCACATAGGTCAGGGGCAGGTGCATGGAGTATTAACAAGGGAGTAGAAATGAGTAGGAAGTTTATTTCTTAGCTAGTGCTGTTCACTTTTTCCTTTTTCTCCAAGAGTCTTATTTCCACAAAAGAAGAAAAAAAAACCTTACTTGTAATCAAGTTTTAATAACATGAATTGCAATGAATCTTTTAACAGACACCACCATCTTTTAACAGAGTCACAACACCAAATGTCATATGCTTGTTTCAGGCTGATTAGGAAATATGGTTATGTAATGAATTAAACATTTAACTGTCGAGCTCCTTATTGACGAGGTATATAAACATCCCAATAAAATAAGACTCTCGTCTAAGTAATAAAAACTAAAGGTTTGTTTATGTCAATGGTTCAGTACATAACATGGACTAAAAACATCAACAGTATAAGAATCTCATAAATTTCAAATAATCCAAATTTTACTCACAAGAGAGTTTATGCATTTACCACATTTGTCTTTTGCATACACCATGCTTATATTATTGGAGGCCACTAGACCTTTCCGGTGAAAACTTTATTTATTACGGCCTTGTGAATCAAGAGGAAATGAAGGAATTCCCAGGCCACCCCATATGACTATAGCTTTTTATAATCGCTTTAAAGATACAATAAAAAATAATCTATTTAAATTGCTTTTTGTTACAGGGGCTTTGAGGGAAACTGCCTTTTTATAAACAAAATTAGAACATGATTTTAAAATGCTGCTGAGTGGTATATAGCTTAGAAAATGATTTTAACTTTGTTCTTAAGTCCCAAGGATCATAAATAAGTGATCAGTTTGGTCAATTTAAGTTACAAGTCAACCAATTCCATTCTGAGCAACATTTTGCTTGGGGCAGAGTTTTGTTGTGTTACCTGACTCCTTAGGTCAAGTTCTGAGTCCAGCTTCTTGGCGTGAGAGTACAGCATACCTGGACACAATTCTGCTCGCCTGACAGACCCCAACAAAGGTCTAGGTGTCTTAAAGAAAGTGTAAAATGACATGTGAATCACGTAGACTTAGCATGTCATTAGAAGTTTTTGGTTTGGGTTTTAAAAGAAGGATGGATTTACAAGAGGTTACTTGTTACCTCTAGATTCCTAGTCAGAGAAGCCCAAGACTGAGAAAGAGTTCATTTCTAAACTGGGGCTGGCGTAGATCTGAGACTGACATTGTGGATGCATGAAGTGTCTGCAGTGAGAGTCACATGCCTAAATGAAGCCCTTCTTGGGGCAACAGTAGCAGCCAACTGTTTGTCACCCTGAGATTCCCGTCCTCAACCCAGAGGAGCAACCAGGAGGCAAATGCACAGAGTAAGTTGGACAACCATGGTGGTACCAAAAACTGTGCCTGAAAAGTGGTAGGCAGTTCATGCAGACTGGCCTGGAGGGTGTGGGGAAGAAGAGAAGGACTCCACACATGCAACGCAGCATGTACATAATACCCACAGAACAAATGTAGCCGAAATGCCAAGGAGTCATGGGAAATGTCACAAAGGATGACAGTGGTGTCTGATCAAGGGAGGAGATGCTTTTTCTCCTTTAAGTAAAGTGTCAGCACATGTAAATCAGAAGGGCACACAAGTCACTAAGTTGGCTCTTAGGAAGAGGTAGTGAGTTGATGTCCTAAGAACAAAATGAAAATTCCATAGACACCATTAACGCCAATTTACTACCAATCTCTGCATGGTAACACATTATAACACAAAATCTAGGCAATCACCACCACCATGGACATGATGAGAAAGGAATTAAGAAGAAATAAAATCTGTTGAGGAATACATTATGTGTTCTACTTAGTAATGAAGTAGACACTTTGCAGACACTTCAAAGAAATAGTATGTTATTTTCTTTAAATAAAAAAAAAAAAGGACCAAAACCATTTTTTTAACAGTTAAAAATTTTAATCTAGTTTAGCTGAGTTCAACAAGCATTTGTTGAATTCTGTCTGAGATTCAAACACTATGTCGGGTCCCACGGACATCAAGGTAGCTGCGAAAGGATCCTGACCCTTGAATAGCTCACCACTGCCTGGTGGCGACATGTTAATTCGCTTTAGATACATAGTTGGTATCAGATTGTCAGCTGCTGCAAGATTCTGACATCCCTGGAATTTCTTTGGTCTATTCACGTGTATGCTATGCCGCAGCACACTTGCATAAAAACCTACCCTTATCCATAGGGACATTTCATTCTAGGGATGAAATTGAAAACTGAGTTATGTGAATGTTCACATTTCAGCGTTGTCAGGAGGTACACATATTTTTCAAAGGGAAAGAGCCAGTGCACTTTATATAACTGCCTCGGGGCACTGGAGTCAGCCGGTCAACCTGGTTTCCATTTCTAGCTCTGCAGCTTCTCCTTAGCAAGCGACCTTTTAACAAGTTGCCTAATTTTTTTTCTCCCATTTACTTAACTCAACCTAAAATAGGATCGGGACAGGGCGGGGGTAGGGAAGAGTGGTAAAGAGAGGAAAAGCAATAGTGACCTGAACGTTGCTAGGATGAGTTTAGCTTTATGTTTTGGAGGAAAGATGTAGGAAAAGAGATATTAGTAGTAATTATAACTATATCAAGTTTAAAAAAGTAAAGTGAAATATCCTTAGTCTAACAATAATTTGGTGAACTATTTTTAACCTAACAGATCATTTTCAAATGGGTAATATTTCTACTGACAGAAAGAACAGCTTATTTTCTGAAACCTTTCAAATGTCTCATTTAAAATAAAGACAAAAATCTATTTAGCTATAGGTGAAACTGAAAAACAATCTGAACAGTCTGAAACCAGTTTTATTTATCTATTTTTTTTAAAAAAATATTTTATTAATTTATTTGAGAGTGAGCAAGCAAGAGAGCACCAGTGGGGAGAGAAGGGTAGAGGGAGAAGCAGACTTGCCACCCAGCAGGGAGCCGGACGTGGACCTTGATCCCAGGATCTCAGGATCATGACCTGAGCCAATGGCAGATGCTTAACTGACTGAGCCACCCAGGTGCCCCTACAACTAGTTTTAAAGCAGTTTAGAGAAGTCTGTTCCCCTTCCCCACCGACATGATTAAAAATAACAAAAACAAAAACCAAGACCAAAAAAATTTAAGAGCTCTTACGAGACTTAAGTTATAGGCAACAGCAGAAAAGACAGTTTATGTGATAAGCAAAGAGGTTTAGATTTTGCTTTACTGTTATCTGCAAAGTTTGCATGGCCCATGTAAATGCTCTAGCAATGAATCTCTGAACGGTAGCATCTTCCTCTTCAAGGTTTTACTTACTTCAAAACCCCTGTCGTAAAACAGAATTTGGGGAAGCGAAGTAGAAGGGAGTGAGCAGTGGCACAAATTAAGGGAAGAGCGTTAAAGAAATCAACACAAAAAGTTTTTATGTAGTTGATCCTAGACCTTATTTGAAAAGTCTGAATAGGATGAAAAGGTTTTCTCTATTCACTAGTTTCACTTAATCCTCAGTCCAAACATTTGCTCCAATAAACATTAGATTATTTTTATGTTAGCTATAAAGCTGTCAGTCCTCAATAAACAGATACACTCCTGGTGGTTTTACCTTTGCTGTCAAAGAATTGTCAATATGCATACTGGCTCTTAAATTAAAACAAACACACAGGAAAAGAAGTGTAAAATAGAATCACACAGCAGAGTTTAATAGGAGGCTGCTGAAATCTTAAATAAATGATAGTCCAAAGAGATGACGGTGACTAGAAGTTTAGTATTCTGCGATATAAAGTAGTCGATGCGTTGTTAGTGCCTTGCTGTCTCCTTAATGGATGTAATCTCTACTCAGGTAAGCCAGACCCTCACTTCAGTATGTCTCAATTAAATTTTATGTCCGACGTGTCCATTTGTTGTAGAAAAAGAAACAAGTTCAATGAAAGGGACACTTTGAAGATTTTTATTTCCTATGGGGACAATTTGCTTCTGTCTGGAAAGTCCCTTCGTTTTTGTGGTTTGTTTTCCTGTGATTGAGAATGGTTTTACAGGAGATGTGAAGAGACATGGAGGTATTGAAAACGCAAATTTGTTTTCCGGTCAGATCTCTACCATTTTTGCAGTTGCTTGTCAAAGGATTTTTTTCATAAACACTTAATAGAATCATGTGACTGAGACAATAATTTTTGCTCATACAGTTATTTCATTGCAGAATGAAGCTTTTAGAAGGCCAAAGCTATGTCTTTCTTTCTTTCTTTCTTTCTTTCTTTCTTTCTTTCTTTCTTTCTTTCTTTCTTTCTTTTTTTAGCTGTGTCTTTCTAATGCATTCTTCTGTGTTACTTAACAGAAGGCTGTGTATAAATGGGCAGCCACTAAATACTATTTGCTTGGTGGGTTACAAGTGTTCTTTTAAGTCTGGTAAAGAAACAGCATAAATATAGAAAAGATGCAGAAATCTATTCTTAGCTGGAATAATGCTGTTTGCCCTTCATCTCTTATATCAGAAAGCTATATAAACTTTAGGGAATTGGGTCTAAAACCAGGGAGACATTTAAGAAATACTTAATAAAATGACTGTCCTCTATCACAAAAGGAGCTGTTCTTTTAGTTTTGTTCATTTTAATTCTGTCTGAAATGAGTAGCTTCTTTTTCTAGAAAGAAAAGAGACAAACAAACAAGGGAAGAAACAATGAAAGGGTCCTTTATATTGAAGGGTCCAAAACAAGAGATTAAAATAGGATGTGGGAGCACTTTGAAATGTAACCTGGATGAACAAAGAGTTTGAGGAAAAGAGAGCTGAAAGCAAATATATTGGGAATCTTAAGGCCCTGAAGAATACTCCCTTTGTTCTG
This sequence comes from Vulpes vulpes, assembly GCF_048418805.1. Taxonomy (NCBI): domain Eukaryota; kingdom Metazoa; phylum Chordata; class Mammalia; order Carnivora; family Canidae; genus Vulpes; species Vulpes vulpes. Next base: position 76,525,006 of record NC_132785.1, read on the forward strand.
TGTAATAAATGTATGATCTTCCCTGCCAAGGCTGAAAGAAATGGATTTCCCAAGGAATGTCTCATCACTGGAGAAGAGATTGGCCATCAAAATTTATCATGCTCTGAGGAGGTGTAGCAAAAAGATTAAACATTTAAAATAAATGATGGGGTAAAGGGAGAAATGAAGTCAAGGATGTAGAAAAGGTAAAATGTCAGCATCCTACGAATGAGATCCACAAACATGAAAGGAGGAAGTGGAGAGTGCAACTTAAACCTATGTTTTGTATCTGTGGCCCTGGGCAATTTGGAGTTCAAGGAGAAAGATGGGACATTCTGTTCATCATGGTGTTGTTTCTTTTATGTCAAACATACATAACAAAGCCTGTGCCAAAATACATCAAGTAGTATGCCATTGTCCAGAAGGAACATCTGAAAAGATGTAAAGGTCATATTATGAGAAGAGTTTAGTGCCCTGGTACCAAGCAATTTTGCTTCACAATTTTTCATTTATTTTCTAAAATTGCAATTAGCCAGTCAGCCAAAACAGAATAATTCATGTTTCTTAAAAAGGATATTTCTTTTCAAGTAATGTAGAGGTAAAGATCTAGACACAGATCACATGGGTTCAAATTCCTACAACCTAGGAAACATTAGACAAGTTACATAAACTTTTTGGCCTTGATTGATGCATCAGTAAAATGGGAAGGATGAGGGCTCCCCGCCCCCCCCCCCCACAGGTTGTTGTGAGAATACTTTGAATTAGTGTATAGAAAGCACCTAGCAAAGTGCCTGGCCTCTGGTAAATTATGATTATTTTAGTTGCTTAAAATGAATTTAAAAAAAATGTATGGTTTCTCTTAGCAAAAATATGCTATTATTATTTCTGTAGTTATTCAATCAATTAATTATAATATGAAGTACCTACTATGTACTAGGATAGTACAGCAATGTAGTAGGAAAAAATATGTTCCATCATATTTAAATATTTATAAAACAATTAAGAAGATACATGCTGACAATATAACATGTGGATTGAAAATCCACCTCCTGAATTCTTATTTTTACTAGAGTATTTTTCAAGATTTCCATTTGAGTCTTTGAAAATAAAAGATCTGTATCTCTGGTGAAATTCTTCATCTTTTCTTTTACTTTTCAGGCATATTTATTATATCTTTTTAAAAAAGTTCTTGTCTGTCAAACATGGAATTACATAGGAAATCCAGAATTTTCACTTCTGCATATATACTAAAAACAGTTGAAAGCAGGGATTTGAAGAAATATTTGTACACTCATGTTCATAGTAGCATTGTTCACAATAGCCAAAGGATAAAAACAACCCAACTGTCTGCTGACAGATGATAGATAAACACAGTGGAATATTAGTCAGTCTTAACAAAGGAAGAAAATTCAGACATGCTACAACATGGATAACCTTGAAGACATTAAACTAAGTGAAATAAGCCAATGACAAAAAGGCAAGTATGATTCCCTTTATATGAAGTACCTAAAGTAGGTACTTCAAATTCATAGACACAGAAAGTAGAATGATGGCTTACAGAAGCTGGGGGACAGGGAAGAAAGAGGGAGTTACTGTTTAATGAAAAGAGAGTTCACTTTTGGAAGATGAAAACATTCTGGAGATAGATGGTGGTCATGGTTTCACAACAAAGTGAAAGTACTTAATGCCACTGAACTGTATACTTAAACATGCTTAAAATGGTAAATTTTATGTTATATATATGTTACCACAATGATAATTAAATAAATTAAAAAGTCATCATCTGATAATCCCAAAATTTGAGTCACTTATTGTCTCTGTTTTTCTTGATATTTGGTTCTTTAGTCTTTTCTTCCCTAAGGCTCTGTGATTTGCTAATTGAATATAGGGCATTATGCATAAAAAAATGTCAAAGATCC